>NC_090938.1:688055697-688370072 GCF_040938575.1 Ambystoma mexicanum
GTCACCCCCACCCTGCCCACTCATCCCAACTTACACCCCCTGTCCTTCCCGAGGACAGAGCAACCCCATATTTTCTAACACTGTTAAGTTACTCCTCGCCCCTTCCTCACTCACCCTGCGTATCCACTGTACCCTGGAGCTGCACCCACTCTGCACCCACTCACCCTGCGTATCCACCCCTGGAGCTGCACCCACTCACCCACTCACCCTGCATTTCCACTGTACCCTGGAGCTGCACCCACACACCCTGCATGTCCACTGTACCCTGGAGCTGCACCCACTCACCCTGCATGTCCACTGTACCCTGGAGCTGCACCCACTCACCCTGCGTGTCCACTGTACCCTAGAGCTGCACCCACTCACCCTGCGTGTCCACTGTACCCCGGAGCTGCACCTACTCACCCTGCGTGTCCACTGTACCCTGGAGCTGCACCCACTCACCCTGCATGTCCACTGTACCCCGGAGCTGCACCCACTCACCCTGCATGTCCACTGTACCCTGGAGCTGCACCCACTCACCCTGCATGTCCACTGTACCCTGGAGCTGCACCCACTCACCCTGCATATCCACTGTACCCTGGAGCTGCACCCACTCACCCTGCAAGTCCACTGTACCCTGGAGCTGCACCCACTCACCCTGCCTATGACCAGGATAAGCACGCCAGCAACTCACGTTCATTCGACCTCGGTACACTTACCTCCACGTAGACACACACTCCACTCACTCCAGGGACTCACGCTCACTTCTCCTTACTCGCTCCTTACCCCATTACCCAAACCCACATTCACTCACCCCTTCTCGGCTCTGCTGGACAGGCTGAGGTCCTTCCAGTCCGCGGTGTAGAACTCCCTGCGGGCCGTGTTCTCTTCCTGCACCTGGCAGCTCAGCTCTGCAGCGCTCAGCATCCCTGCACTGCGCAGGACAATCCCCAGGCCCGACATCTCTGGGGTGTCTGCTCCGGGTGTCTGACCGCCAGCCGCTGGCCCGCTACAACCACTCTCTGCCGGCGAGGATCCCAGGTAGTCCAGACTCCTGAGCACCAGTCTTCCTGTCTACAGCTCTTGGTCTGTCTGTCCGTTTGAGTATCAGTTTCGCACCTGGAGGCTTCTCTCCCGCTCTCTGTCCGCAGCTGTCCCTCTTGGGGTCTGTCCAGGCTTCCCTGCTCTGCGCTCTGCTGCAGTCTCTTAAATATAAAGAGTGCCGGCTCCCATTCCAGGGCTGAGCTGCCGTGAGCTATATCTGACCTGTGCGCTCATCTGCTGAGCCGCCGGGATACCTTACACCTTGTTACTGGCAGTGAGGGTCACTGCACGAGTCATCAGCCCCCCACCCTCCACCACCCCCATACATCATATATGCATTGACGAAGCAAGCGGGAATCCCACCCCGCTGCACGCCACCCGACCTGTTACTTTGAAATGACTGTACACCTATAGGCTGAGTAGTGTGGGCTCCCCCCTGCTCTTATACCTGACACCTGTTACCTGTGATAATGAAATGATAGCACAGACCATATTTTTGCTTAGTGGAAAAATTGTGGCCGTAGGCCCTTTTATTTTCTACAGAAAATAATGCCACACAATAATCATGACAGCCAAACATCATTAATAATCGCTTTTGGGCACCTCGTGTCTAGGGGTTATGGATGCCGAGCCTTCCCTTAGGCTCGTTTTCGTTGCCCTGTGGCATCCCTTCCTGGACACGTGCCGCCACGCCTGAGGGGGTGTTGCCTAACCCGCTCAGGTCCCCCCAAACAGCGAACCTATTTGCATCCACGAGCCGCCAATGCTTGAAAGATGTTGTCCGTAAATCTGCCCATCCCTTTATTGGATAAGTGCACCCCGTCCTGATGAAACCACTCTGGGTCATTATGTGATAGCCCATGCCTTATGAAATGGAGACCCGTGCTCCTACAGTATTTTTCTACAGTTTTGTTTAGTTTTTTCAGTGCTGTCTCAATGGCCTGCCTTCTGCGTGCCCCATACCAAATTCTGCGGGTAATTATTTCTGACATGAAAATTTCCGTTTTCCACCAACAGTGTGCTATCGCCCTTAAGGACTCGCACATGTTGCGCATCAGCTCGCCCCTATTTGTTTTAACCAAATCATTGCCCCCGAGGTGGATGAACAGGTATTCAGGGGGGTCCCTGAACCCAATCAAATCCGATAGCCGGTCGTGGATGTCCTCCCAATGCATTCCTGGGAGGCCCCACCAGGACGTTATTGTCCGTTTAAAATGCAAACCTTCTCTGAAATCCTCTATCCACCTGCCTGCACGTGTCACGAATGAATGGCCGACTATCCATGCCGACTTGTAGGGGGTCTCATCTGCGTGGGTGGATGGGAGATGAATTATATCAAATATTCTCGCACATATTTTTTGAAACATTGTGACTTCCACCCCCCAATTTTCTTTACTCCTTTTGCCCCTAGCCCCCCTACCCATGCAGAGGTGGCTGCCCCTATCCTGAAGGAGTGGGTTCCAAACTCTGCTGTGTCCCACCCTGCTTTCGCTATGGTTTTCTTTAGTACGGCTTGGAATTGATATCTGCTCAGGGCTCTGCCGTCTCTATGTATCAATAGCTGCCCCCCAACTTCAGGACGCACTTTGAGAAATTGCTCGGTAATGCACCTGGGGCAGTGGTCTCTTTCTTTAATACAATTTAGCTCAATTGTTCGCCCCTTCCCATCTTGGTCCGTTTTTGATCACCTTAGTAGTATGGACATACCCTTAGATCCTATGCTGATGTCGCTCCTTGCTAGCCCGTCTCCCGCCATCGTGTTACTTGCTACAAGCTCCCTGACCCTGAATGCCCCATAGTATGCCAATGCGAACGCTGCCCTGAACAGCATACTCTCATAGCTGTCGCTACATGTGCTATGCAATAATTGCAACAATTTTACTACTTTCAAAAAATTCAGGGGCCTCCTGTTGTCTGGTTTCCTGCCTTCTAACCTAGTCCACCCCTTCATTGCGTATTTTAAACGAGGGTTTGTTGTCGGGTCTGCCAACCCAGCCACCTTTGCCGTATAAGCGACTGCGGCCAAATGTGCTGCCGCCCAGCTTTTCCTCTTCCCTTGTGGAAATGCACTCCCCAAAAAGTCACAATAATTGGAGACTGTGATATCCCCCACATCTTTCACTTTTGATTCACTCAACACATTACTCACATATTCTTTATATTGCTCACCAGTTTTGTATGTTATGGCGTTTCTGGCCAATCTTTCTACCACTTGCTCCCGTGGGCCTTCTTCCTCTTCTGAGTCAACCTCGTGGCTAACCGACCCTTTTCCCATGCCTCCAGCGGTACCCATGCCTTTTTTGGCGTGGGCGTTTTCATCCTTCTTGCATCTGGCCGTAGTTCTCTGAACCTGCTCCACTGAAAACGAGACAAGGCATCAGCGACCATATTTGCTTCACCGGCGATGTGTCTCGCCCTTATGTTAACATTATTATTCAGACAAGCCTGAGTTATTGCCCTCATTAACTCCAAGACCAGCGGCAAGAAGCGTTTCCGTTATTTATTACATGCACTACTGCCATGTTATCCGACCATACATTTAACTCTTTGCTGTTTAGTTTTGTTTCCCATGCACACAGTGCTGCCCAGATCGGAAATAGCTCTAAAAGTGTAATGTTATTTGTCCATGCTGCCTCATGCCATGCCTCTGGCCATCTTTCTGCGCACCATTCTGTACCCAATATTGCACCAAAGCCAAAACCACCAGCTGCATCCGTGAACAACACCCTTTCGTTTTCTTCGTTTACAGGCATGCGCCAGATCACTGAACCATTGAACGCTTTTAAGAATTCTGCCCAAACCTCCAAGTCTTTCTTTATTGCTCCACCGATCCGCACCCTGTGGTGCCCCACCTTAGCACCCTTTGTTCTTTGTTCGACCCTTCTCTGGAATATCCTGCCTTGCGGTATGACCCTCCCCGCAAAGTTCAATTTCCCTGCTAGTGATTGCAACTCCCTTACTGTGGCCTTGTTCCTCCCTTTCAGATCTGTGATTGTACCTAGCAAGTCCGCCACCTTCTCCTCCGGGATCCTGCACACCCCGACCCGTGAGTCAATTTCGATGCCTAAAAATTGTATCACTTGAGTTGGCCCCATCGTTTTTTCTTCTGCAAGCGGAAAACCCCACTCTTCTGTTAATGCCGTGAATTTCTTCAAGGTATTTTTACACAGCTCGGAACCTTGTGGACCTACAAATAGAAAATCGTCCAGGTAATGGACTACCTGTGCCCCCTTCATTTCCTTTGTAAGAGCCCATTGCAGGAAAGAGCTCACTTTTTCAAAGTATGCACAAGAAATGGCGCAGCCCATAGGGAGACATGTGTCCACAAAGTATTTGCCCTCCCAGTGCATGCACAACCATCTCTGTGATTCGCTCCTCACTGGCAATAGACGAAACGCTGACTTAATGTCTGCTTTCGCCATCCAAGCTCCCTGCCCCGCTTTCCTGACTAACTGCACTGCTTCCAGGAAATCCGTGTAGTTTACTGACGACGCCTCTTGTGTGATGCCGTCGTTAACCGAGGCCCCTGGTGGATATGAAAGGTGGTGAATCAGCCTAAACTCGCCTGCCTCTTTTTTTGGGACTAAGCCCAAAGATGAGCATATATATTCTTTAAAAGGAGGGGAACTATAAGGGCCTCCCATCCTCCCTAGCTCAATTTCTTTTCTGATTTTTTTGCCCACCAACTCCTTATTTTCTAAAGCGGATTTCAGGTTTTTTGGAGTGTTCTGGGAGCCCTGTCCATTAAACGGTATTATGAAACCTTCTTGGAAACCTCGCCTTATTGTTTCTGCTCCATCCTGGTCTGGGAACACCCTTAGCCACTTTTCCATATTCTCGATTTTCACTGGTGAGGCCCCTTTCTCTCCTTTGCTCCTAGTTCCGTTTTTCTGGTACCCTGTACTTACTGGGCGCTGCTCTGGTGCATTTGGTAGTAATATGCTCTCCTCCGCAAATCTCGCATCTGTGATTGAATTTACATTTCTTCCCCCAGCTGCATGGTATTCCCTTCTCAAAATTACGGCATTGTGCTGGCTCTGACTTTGCTGTCCCGTTACTCCCTTTACCTCCCCCTTGTGCTGTTGGAGGTATGTTGCTCTGCCACCCTCTCTGTGCCTCGTACTGTCTACTCCGAAAATTCTGCTCCCTTGCTCTGTCATAATAGTTATCGTATCTCCTGTTGTTGTATCTGTACTCGCTTCTATAATCGGTCTGGCCATACTGTTTCCTATAATAGCTCCCTGCATTATACTGTTCCCTGGTATCCCATTTCTCTTTTAGCACGTTAAATATGTATAGATTGTAATTTTCTTCATCCCACCCTATATCGGGGAAGCAATCCATTTCTTTCCTGAATTCATGGTCGTATTCCTTCCATGCATCACCCCCAAATGCTTTGTACACCCTCAAGACTCTCTGTTGATATGTCACTAGCGATGGGCCGTCCTCGGGAAATTTCTGCAAGATGATTGAGGACATTATCTGAAATGCTGCTGTCCAATTGTCAAAATTCCTTGACACAGCTGTTCTTTTTAATAAGCCCTTTTCATCCTCTTTTATGTCTTCCTTTGATACATCATGACCCCTTTTCTGTACGTCTAGCAGGGAGAAGATATCTATCAATTCTTTTCTCCATATCTTCTCCTTCACCTTGTCGCTGATGTACCAAGCTTGTGCTTTTAAGGACCGCCCTTGTGCATCCTTGCCTATCGTGGGCCTGCCATGTTTGGTCATAATTGTGATGGGTTCTGTCGTTTGTTCTATGGCGGGCCCTATCATAGTCACTGGAGTGTTGGTAGGTGACCCCTGGGGACCAGGAATTTGGGGAAGCCCCTGTGAGAGGGAACCCCGCTGTCTGTTAGCCCTTGCTCGCCTGCCCCCTGATCTATACCTGCCTTATCCTTTTTTTGTTTTTCCTTACTTATAACCCCCTTCGTTTTCACCCATGCTTGAAGGTGGTCCCTCTCTTCGTCTTCGCTACTTTTTGTATCAGATGCCACCCTTTTGTGCTCTTTTATTCTCCCTTTACTGGCTCTGGACGACTTACCCTGAGCCGTGATACATGCATTTAAAACTTTCACCATTTTGTCAATATTGTTATTCAATTTTACGATACCTTTCTTGGTTCCTTTCTTCCGTTTTATTTTTGGCATCTCCGGCTCTTGTGACTCCCTTGTTATCTCTCTTAACCTCTTTTGGCCTTGAGGTACTGCAGCTTCTTCATCGCTGCCAGCAGACTCCTCGAGCAGCAAGGGCGACATTGCCCTAGCCCTTTCTTCCGTCTGCACCACATCCAGCACCCATTGTGCCCCATACTCTTTCTCTGCCTTTTTGGCCCATGCACTGAATTCCTGTGCTCTCTTTGCTCTTTCCTCTGCCATTTTTTCCTTTTCGACCTTTCCTTCCAAATTGTTGACTCCACTGGGATTGACCCCCAACTTTTGGCTTTTCTTTTAGATTGCCTAAAATCTATTCCCTGCTTCCCGTATTCAATTAAGTGTTGCCGGCGTGTTTTACAAAATTATTTAAATATCTATCCGCTCCAAGAAATTTCAATGCTAAAATTCGACTCTCGTTGGATCCGAACCCACCACCTTTGAAAGACTCAACCCGACGTGCAATCCATTGCGCCATCGCGCCTGATACTTAGTTTCCAGCTACAGAGCTCTTGCAGGCTCACTTGCGTCACAGCTGCCCTCTGCAGGCGTTGCCAGCCGTCCGCGCTGCATTGTAGCCCCACCCCTTTTTTGTAATGAGCCCTTTGCTGGCTCGTGTTCTCCGGCCGCTGCCGGATGGCCTTTACTTTCTATATGGGCGGGCCTGGTGCTGCTTTGCGTTGCTTCTTGCAGCCCACGCTGCGTCCCTGCTCCGCTGTCTAAAAAGACACGCCGATCAGGGGATTAGAACTCAGCCTCCTGCCGTGCAAGTCCAAGCACTTATCACGCAACCGGTCTCCTCCTCGTGAACTCCGACTGCTGCCGAACGGCCTTTGCTTGTACGGGGGCGGGCCTGATGCTGCTTCCGTTATTTCTTGAAGCCCGCGCCGCTTCCCTGCTCCGCTGGCGTCCTTCTTCCTGATGCCAGGCTGCCTCCTCCGACGCCTCCGACGTCCGATGGACCTCACGCCGTAGCTCGCCGATCCCGCTCTTCCTCCGGCTTCCTCGCTGCAACCCGACAAAGGTGTCACCTGCAGAAGGGGAGAAGAGACACAGAAACGGTAAGCCTGCCGAGGAAAACGTTTCTTTATCCCCTTTCTCAGGTCCGGGGAGCTTACCCGAGTGAGGTGAGCTCCGGACCTGTTTGTGCTTACCTTGGTTTTTACCGGGGTATTTATCCTCCCAGTCCCCTTTGTTGTTTTGTTGGGGGCCGGGCTTCCTGCCCCCCCCTGCTGTTTTTCCTTCGCACCTTTTGGTGCGTTCCTCTGCCAACGCTGAGGGTGGGGGTGGCGCTTTGGCTGCCCCTCCCTCTGTGTTTCCCGCCGTTTGACTCCCCACCCTGCGCCTAACCCCCCAGGCCCTCCATCGTGTCACACTTTGTATGGCACGGGGCCTGGGGCAGAGCTGCAAAAACGCGCTAGATGTCTTCTCAATATTAGAGGGTAAAGCATTTGGGTTAAAAGCAGTGCTCAAACCGGAGGTACACGCGGCGGGACGGAGTCCCCCACGAGGTAAAATGAGAAACATTTATTGACTGTATGAATTAAGGCAAAAGGTGAAATGTCCCATTTTGGCACTGCAAGCCCCAGGGAAAACATTTGTATTGGTTCTTGGAGTTTAAAACGTGCACACCTTTTAACGTTTTCTAAACACTATTAGAAGAAAATACCCCATCTTGGTTTTGTGTGTAAAACAGGGGAGGGTGGGGGTCAGGGAATCTCTACCAGCACGAACACAGCCCATTGACTTGTTCTTGGGTGGATGGCCCCTGCGAGAGTCTCACCCAAGTCTTTAGCTCACTGTTCTTTTCACAGAGAAGAAATATCCCCACATATCAGTCTTTGTCCTGCCCAGGGGCAGTCCAGCTCCGAAATGATAGGCAATTCTCCCCTGAACAAGAGTACCAATAGCAACTCCAGACACTTGTTTCGGCCTAATCGGGCCTCATCAGTGAGGTGGAGCTCTGCCTCTCTAAGAACTGTGAGCAATGTGTGCATGTCTGGATTCCCCATGTAACTTAGGGTGAAACCCAAAGTTACTTAATATTCAAAACAGTGGGGGTTCTGGGAGTCCCTCTACCGGCACAAACACGGCCCATTGACCTTTTCGTGAGTGGATGGTCCCCTGGAGAGTCTCAACCAAGTCTTTAGCTCACTGTCCCTTTCACAGAGAAGAAATATCCCCACATATCAGTCTTTGTCCTGCCCTGGGGCAGTCCAGCACCGAAATGCTAGGCAATTCTCCTCTGAACAAGAGTACCACAGCATCCCCAGGCACGTGTTTCAGCCTTGTTGGGCATCATCAGTGAGGTGAAGCTGTGTCTCTCTAAGAGCAGTGAACAAGTGGCCCACGTCTGGAATCCCCTGGTAACTTAGGGTGAGACCCAAAGTTACTTGGTAATGCAAAGCAGGGGGGGGACTCTCGACCAGCACAAACACAGCCCATTGACTTGTCCCTGGGTGGATGGCCCCTGGGAGAGTCTCAAACAAGTCTTTAGCTCACTGTTCTTTTCACAGAGTAGAAATATCCCCACACATCAGTATTTGTCCTGCACTATATAACCCGATGAAAAATAACAAACAACTAAAGGTGAAAAGTCCCATTTTGGCACTGCAAGCCCCAGGGAAAACATTTGTATTGGTTCTTGGAGTTTAAAACTTGCACACCTTTTAACGTTTTCAAAACACTATTAGAAGAAAATATCCTGTCTTGGTTTTCTGTGTGTGTTGATTTTATGAAAAGCAAATGTTGTTTGTCCTGTGCAATTTGGGTGGTTATGCAAACCCAATTTAATGAAATGTGCATATTTCACCTTGATATGCTAATTTCTGGCGACATCCCATTGTGTTTGTTGATGAGTCCCCCCATTTTAATTTTTAGGACTAGACCCCTGGTTAAAAGCCTGTCATGGAGCGAGCCCCCACTGTCTCCCCACCATAATGTTCACCATCTTAAGGAATGATGGCAGAGGGGCTTTTGGGGCTTTTCCACTGGTGGTCATCTTCTGTGAACTCTTTAAACATCACTGGCATGCCTGTGGTGGACTTCCTTTAATCCCCCATTTTCGGCGATTCACATTCCCTAAGAGTCCGCCACAATAGCCCAAATAACTATAAAAAATTAGTCATGGACGCTCCTCTATGAGAACGAACATGGCAAAAAGGGTCTGCTCTTTTGGATGGTACCCACTCTAGAGTCCGCAGCCACACTTTAGCTCACTGTACCTCAGTCTTTGTCCCGCCCACATGGGCAGTGCAGCACCGAAACGCTATGGCAATTCCCTTCTGAACAAAAGTACCAACAGCAACCCCATACACGTGTTTCAGACCTGTTGGGCATCATCAGTGAGGTTGAGCTGTGCCTATCTGAGCACAGTGAGCAAGGGGTCCATGTCTGGATAAAGCTAGGAAACTTAGGGTGACTAGACCTAAGGGCCTTGAAAATATCAAAAATTAGTTATGGGCCGCCCTCTATGAAACGAACATGACAAAAATGGCCTGTTCTTTGGGATGGTAACCACTCTAGAGTCCACAGCCACACTTTAGCTCACTGTACCTTTCACAGGTGTGAAATAACCATTTGCATATCAGTCTTTGTCCCGCCCACATGGGCAGTGTAGCACCGAAACGCTATGGCAATTCCTTTATGAACAAAAGTACCAGCAGCAACCCCATACGCGTGTTTCGGCCTTGTTGGGCATCATCAGTGAGTTGGAGCCTTGCCTCTCTGAGTACAGTGAGCAAGGGGTCAACATCTGGATGACCCTGGGAAACTTAGGGTGACTAGACCTAAGGGCCTTGAAAATATCAAAAATTAGTTATGGGCCCCCCTCTATGAGAACGAACATGACAAAAATGGCCTATTCTTTGGGATGGTACCCACTCTAGAGTCCACAGCCACACTTTAGCTCACTGTACCTCAGTCTTTGTCCCGCCCACATGGGCAGTGCAGCACCAAAACACTATGGCAATTCCTTTCTGAACAAAAGTACCAACAGCAACCCCATACACGTGTTTCAGACCTGTTGGGCCTCATCAGTGAGGTTGAGCTGTGCCTATCTGAGCACAGTGAGCAAGGGGTCCATGTCTGGATAACGCTAGGAAACTTAGGGTGACTAGACCTAAGGGCCTTGAAAATATCAAAAATTAGTTATGGGCCCCCCTCTATGAAAACGAACATGACAAAAATGGCCTGTTCTTTGGGATGGTACCCACTCTAGAGTCCACAGCCACACTTTAGCTCACTGTGCCTTTCACAGGTGTGAAATAACCATTTGCATATCAGTCTTTGTCCCCCCACATGGGCAGTGTAGCACCGAAACGCTATGGCAATTCCTTTCTGAACAAAAGTACCAGCAGCAACCCCATACACGTGTTTCGGCCTTGTTGGGCATCATCAGTGAGTTGGAGCCTTGCCTCTCTGAGTACAGTGAGCAAGGGGTCAACATCTGGATGACCCTGGGAAACTTAGGGTGACTAGACCTAAGGCCCTTCAAAAAATCAAAAATTAGTCATGGGCACCCCTCTATGAGAACAAACATGACAAAAATGGTCTGCTCTTTGGGATGGTACCCACTCTAGAGTCCGCAGCCACACTTTAGCTCACTGTGCCTTTCACAGATGGGAAACATCTATTTGCATATCAGTCTTTGTCCCGCCCACATGGGCAGTCCAGCACTGAAATGCTTTGGCAATTCCCTTCTGAACAAGAGTACCAACAGCAACCCCATACGCGTGTTTCAGCCTTGTTGGGCATCATCAGTGAGGTGGAGCTGTGCCTATCTGAGCACAGTGAGCAAGGGGTCCACGTCTGGATGACCCTTGGAAATTTGGGGTGACTAGACCTAAGGCCCTTGAAAAAATCAAAAAATGTGCCATGGGCACCCCTCTATGAGAACGAACATGGCAAAAATGGCCTGTTCTTTGGGATGGTACCCACTCTAGAGTCCGCAGCCACACTTTAGCTCACTGTGCCTTTCACAGATGGGAAACATCTATTTGCATATCAGTCTTTGTCCCGCCCACATGGGCAGTCCAGCACTGAAATGCTTTGGCAATTCCCTTCTGAACAAGAGTACCAGCAGCAACCCCACACGCGTGTTTCAGCCTTGTTGGGCATCATCAGTGAGGTGGAGCTGTGCCTATCTGAGCACAGTGAGCAAGGGGTCCACGTCTGGATGACGCTGGGAAACTTAGGGTGACTAGACCTAAGGCCCTTGAAAAAATCAAACATTTGTCATGGGCGCCCCTCCATGAGAACGAACAGGGCAAAAATGGCCTGCTCTTTGGGAAGGTACCCACTCTAGAGTCTGCAGCCACACTTTAGCTCAGAGAGCTCAGAGAGACACAGCTCCACCTCACTGATGAGGCCCAACAAGGCTGAAACACGTGTATGGGGTTGCTGTTGGTACTCTTGTTCAAAGGAGGTTTGCCTGGCATTTCGGTGCTGGACTGCCCATGTGGGCGGGACAAAGACTGATATGCAAATGTATATTCCTCTTTTGTGAAAAGTAGAGTGAGCTAAAAGCGATGGCTGCGGACTCTCACTGGGTAAAAACTACAGAACAGGTTATCATGCCATTTTCATTTGAGACACGGGTGCCTGCTACCTTTTTTGCATTTTTGTAAGGAACTTGGGTTTGGGGTCACCCTAAGTTACCTGGGGGAACCCAGACGTTGAACCCTTGCTCACTGTGCTCAGAGAGGCACATCTCCACCTCAATGATGAGGCCCAACAAGGCTGAAACACGCATGTGGGGTTGCTGTTGGTACTCTTGTTCAAAGGAGGTTTGCCTGGCATTTCGGTGCTGGACTGCCCTTGTGGGCGGGACAAAGACTGATATGCAAATGGAAATTCCTCCTTTGTGAAAATTAGAGTGAGCTAAAAGCGATGGCTGCGGACTCTCACAGTGGGTAAAACCCACAGAACAGGTTATCATGCCATGTTCTTTCGAGAGAGGGGCGCCTGCTCCCTTTTTTTCAAATAACTAACTAGAACAAGGGATGAAGCAGCCGGGAGTCCAGTTGAGATATTGGAACACCAGGGGGTTTGCCCATTTGTATAAACCCTGGGATAAGACCCTCTCAACTAGTGATATCGTTCCACTCCAAGAAACTTGGTAGGTGCAAGAAACTTGGTAGGTGCAACAGTCGGTTCCAGGTGGCAACACTATCCGATTGAACCCGGCAGTGAAGGGGCACAAAGGTAGACCTAAATCAGGTTGTTCGATTGCAGCTAAAATGAGTAATGTGTTTTTGGATACAAGAATGGAAAGCATGACCTTTATTTATTCAGGCAGTTAAAGTCATTTGGGATCCTAAAATGTATCCTGGCTTCGGCCAATGTTGCCTGATAAATTTATATTGGAATACAGTGAGTACTGCAGAAGATTCCCTTACTGATGGAGTGGCAGGTTTTAACCTCTGCGACTCCACAGCAATGGCCTTCTGTGGGAATTTAAATATCACTTGTGGGCAATTAGATGCCCAATTCCCCTCACAATCCTCCACACAGGGGAACACGCGTGGAAAGGGGCAGTGTTGGGGTGAGCTGATGGAGCCTAGAGGCTTGTGCATGCTGAATGGAGATACTACTGGGGACACACCTGCTAAACCCACATGGTCCAGGATGAAACAATCGGCCATCTTGGATTGTGTACATGTGTCCAATAACAGATTCATGTATGTAATGGAATTGCACGTGATCCCCTCCTTGAATAGTGATCACAATATTATGAACGTCAAATGGAGCCTGACGGATAATAGACCCTCTTGTAAATTATGCACTCCCAAAAGTAGAGGTCAAATGGAGGTAGAAACAGGATCATCAGTTTTAGTTGAGAAATATAAACTCTGGGAAGGAGGTCTAGTACCTCTGGAGTCAAGGAGTGAGATTATACCCCTTTGATAATAAAGCGAGGGAGTATGGATTTAAAGGCAATTTATAAACATAAACATGTCTGTGACCCCACGATGCAAATAAGAAAGAGAGAACTCAGATCGGCATTGAGGGAAAATGAAAAGTCAAATACTAGTAAAAGCACGTTAAAGGGGAAGAAATTGAAACTTAAGAACTGGTTGAGAGGACACAAAGCCTACGTAATGCACTAGGATGCAGAGGCGATGATAGGTGCCCCGGCCTCAGAAGATATGACAGATTCATGGAGACTCCCGAAGAGCGGTGATGCCGTGCAGTCATCCATTCGAATAAACCCCATCAGTGGCAAACTTTTCGGAGTATATTTGAGCAGCAGTTACCCAGGGACGAACTAGAAGCCGGGTTGGCGAAGTGGTATGGCCCCTACGATTTGACAAAGATGACCTTATTAAAATAATACTTAAAAGTAGCAGTTCAAGGGCACCTGGACTTCATGGTCTTTCAAGTTCAATTTTTAAGTGGTACCCGAAAGCACGGGCAGGGAAAGTGGTCCTAGTTATTCCCTTCTTTAAAAAGTCTGTGACAACCTCTCCCTCAAATTGCAGATCAATTCTACTCTTAGACGCGCCTGGAAAGTTGTTCGCCTCACTGGTTTTGGAAAATTTGAGGGAGTGCATTACTAAAACTCAGCGCTTCGACAGAAACAGTCAGGATTTGTCAAAGAGGGGGGCACGTTCCTTAACGGGTTCATACTAAAATACCTTAAAAAAAAGGGCATTGACAGAGGGCCCCCCCTTTATACTTGGCGTTTATTGATTTTGCAGTTGCTTTAGAAAGTATTGATAGGTCTTTAGTTTGGCTAAAACTTCAAAGATGGGGCTCTCCGCCAAGCAACATCACACAGCTCTATAGCAACACCTCCATGCATGTCAGATTGAACCGGCAAGGCAAGTGATCAGAGCAAATTCCTTCCTACAGAGGTCTTCAGCAGGGCTGTATTGTGGCCCCTGCTTCATTTAATCTGTTTGTCTCTGATGTAAAGGAATCAATGGGGAGCGCCAATGCATTCCCTCCCTGGATCATGGGGCAGGATATCCATTGGACGTTCTACGCGGACGATCTTGTGTTACTTGATCAGACACCCATCGGACGCTAAATGCAATAAACGGACAGTAAAGGCTGCTGTGACGGTGATAAAGGTCCGGAGAATTAAGAAAGACCCTCTTATAGGTGGTTCCTCTCCTCTGCCCCATTGTTACAGGTAAACCTCTACCGTTATCTAGGATTGAACTTCAACAATGAACCTAAAGAGACACAACATATCGCCCTGCTTCGCTTGCAGGAGGAACCATTGGCTTTGCAGGGATGGGTAATACAGAGTAAATATGGAACATTTAGTCTGCTGCCTGTATTGCAATTTTATAAGTTAGAGGAAGTCCATATAGTCATTTATGGGGTGGATATACTGTTATGCTTGACATCAATTAAATGCAATTGACTGGAGGGCCTATCGAGTGGATTCGACCGGAGCTGGACCTACTTTCATTGCAGGCTTTGGTAAATTGGAAGCGACTAATCCTGTATCGGAAATGCTGCCTCGCGGATGATTCCTGTTTGCTAGCTAATTTGGCTAAGGCCTGTCAGATGGGAAAGGATAAGAGTTTGCTAATATGGAAGCAGAATGCCTGGAAGTCCTGAGTGACGCGGGCAGTAACGAAGAGATATTAATGACAAATCCACAAGGAAAGCATGGCCGAGCGACTGGATCGAGACATTAGAGCAATGCAATTCTGATCAAGTGTTTCTTCATTTTGCAAATGATGTAAACTCAGTAAACCAACCTCCTAAATATTTATTGAAATATGGGGATATTGAACTTAGGAGGCTATTTGTGAGATTGCGCTTTAATCTCCTGCCAACGTGAGAGGTGTTGGGGTCGAGAGCTGGGGGGAGTTATCAACAGCGTTGCTGTAGGTTTTGTAAGAGTCCTCTTAGACTGGCGACAATTAGACATCTTTTAGTGACTGCTCCACCATCGGGGAAAAGCGACACCCCCATTCTGATAGATTTTTAGAGCAATATAACTCGATATCCGCCGATACTTGGTGGGAAATGGTCTTAAGCGGCTATTATTTGAGTTTTTTCTTTAGCTACAACAAGACTTTTAAAGCAACTGATTGTTTAAAGAAGATTTAGGATGTTACATTATTTTGTTATGAATGGTGCATATGACGGGTATACTTATATATTTTTGTGACATGGTGTATTTTACGTGGAATTGAGATATTTAATGATAAATTGATTATATGAATTTGTAATGTGTTTTTATTTAAGTGTGTAATGGCTAAAGGTTTGCTTGATGTAAGCTAACAGCTTTAATACAAATAAAAAAATAAATGTTTTCATCCGACTTCAGAGAAGTTGGTGTCACAAGTGTGCCCCAGCCTCATCGTATTTACCACTCTCCTTCACTTAAATATGGCACTTGTACACATCACTGAGCTAAATGAGGTGGCTAATCTGATGTGGCCACCAGGTCTTCTCACCAAAGAGTCCTAGCCGCTTGTGGCCATTACTTATATGGGAAACAGGTGCATGTTGATGATGGCGGTGGCTACCCCTCTATTCATCCTTAGAACAGCTGCTCTTTAGCAGAAGATACTTCTGCCACAGTTCCCCCCTCACACCCTCTTTTTTTAGATCTGACCTCCACGAGCAAATGCTCAGCGTCTCCACTTGTTCCACTACCAGCCAAACTCTATAAGAATCCATCAACATGTTTACCAGACGTCCACCAGTTGAGGTCCTTGGCTACCATCTCCTTAGAATCACTCATGTTTTATGCCTCATGTCATGAAATTAGCAGTCGTCACCCATTTGCAGAAGAAGTTTGGCCGTGATGTTTGAGAGCCTGGCAAATACCACCCAATATCAAAACTACCAGTTCCTACAAAACCACTGGCAAGAGTTGTTATCAATCAGCTACAGACCTTTAGAGAAGGCTCAAACTACATAGACTGACAAATAGCATGGTTCAGGCCAGGCAGAGGAACCAAGCTGGTTCTTGCGCTCCATGCCATCTTAGACACTCATGGATCAGTATGATGTTGACCCGTATTGGACTTCGGAGCGATCTGCACGGTAAACCAGTAACAAATCTGCCTTGGCCTGGTTCCTCTGATCATCCCTTCAGCACTAGATCCCAGCTGATCCCAATCACCCCTTTCTCTTCATGTCTGCACATAGTAAGTTGCTGTGTCCCTCAAGGGCCCTCATTGTTTAGTGCATTTATACACCCATTGGCAGATTTGATTACGTCTTCCGGGCTGGATGTTTTAAAAACTTTGCTGATGACAGACAAATCCTTGGAGCTCTTGGCCAACATCAAGCCATTCCCAGATGATTTTGCCAACAGTATGAGAGCTTTAAAGTCCTCCTGGATGAGCTAGAACTTTCCACAACAGACAGAGATCCTAGTGGATCGCGACATAGCCCCAATCTGACTAGATTCTTTCGGACTTTGCCCGCCACCTGGGAGTGGCTGGAACAGCACTAGCGCCTGGCTACCAAAAACAGCCCTTTTCAGATTCAGCAGCTGAGCAAGTTCCTCCCTCATTTGATTTGTCCTGGCCAACCATAAGCTGCTATTGATCTGGTGATGTCTCAGCTAGACTATGCCCAAGGTATCTAACTCAGAGACTCTCGAGAGTGCAGAATACTGACCATGCGCCTCTACGCAAAAACCAACAGCGATGTGAGCTCCTGGCATGGGTCACCTTTGGATAAACATGTAGAAATGAAGACTTTCTGCATTGTGCACCGACCCTTGCACGCTTCTAAAATCCAGCAGTGAGAATCTCGCTGTGCGCAGATCTGAGGCTTCTCCTTCTCCCACTTAGCTCCCAGGCTACGGAACATCATAGCTCAGCGTCTTAGAAATCTCTAAAGCCGCTTAGGTTTTTGGAAGGCTTTTGAAAACGTGTTTTTTCTTCCTTCTGCAACTCTTAAAGATGTCGCCTGCTTTAACTTTAAATCTCCTGGCAACAGAGGCAACAGCAGGGCTGTGAGTAAGGCCCGGCCTAGCAGAGTGTGCATAGTAAACTCCTTGAATACAACCAGTGGTGGAAATGGAAAAAATGTGGTGGGGGATCCCACAAGGGCCTGGGTGGGAGAGGAGTTGGGGGGGGTGGGGTGTCCGAGGGGGCCTAGGATTGAGGGACGGGGCTGGTAGTCGACATCCGATCAAATGAATCTTTGGGCCTAATTCACAGAGCGTTTCCCACAAGTGTTTTGGCATTATAAAACGCTTCTGTGAATTCGATTCATAACTGTTTTTGCATCCAGCAATGCTGGAATACTTTAAAAAAAAAAGTGCCCGCGACTGCTGCATTGCCTTTTACCACCGGCTTTGGCACTGCTGTGTAATGCACAATGCTCGCTACCTGTGTGTAATGCACAATGCTCACTACCTGTGTGTAATGCACAATGCTCGCTACCTGTGTGTAATGCACAATGCTCGCTACCTGTGTGTAATGCACAATGCTCACTACCTGTGTGTAATGCACAATGCTCGCTACCTGTGCGTAATGCACAATGCTCGCTACCTGTGCGTAATGCACAATGCTCGCTACCTGTGTGTAATGCACAATGCTCACTACATGCACAACTGATTTTCAGTTGTACATGTAGCGAGCATTGTGCATTACACACTAGTGCCAAAGCCGCCGGTAAAAGTTTTCCAGCGCGGTTCATGGGCTTGGACGGCTGACTCTGGCCGGATCTCGAGATCCGGCTATACATCTGGTGCCGGATCTCGGATCCGCCGAGAGCCGGCCCAATGACCAGCACTGAATATAACATCACCCTCTGAGCTGGTGCTATGGGAGCCTACTCTGGAAACCATCATTTAACCAGAACTACGCAGAAGGGGACAAACACTCAGAGAATCCTGCAGCTCCGCTTCTAATTTCAGGCCCTCCACGTGCATGGAAACTACCCAGACCTGGAATGCACCCCACAACCTTCTTTCCTGGACTGTCAGAAGGCTTCTCTTCACCTTCCTGCAGCTGTGGTTCCTCTTTATATCAAAGCGATGGTGCACCCACCTCTATAAGGAGTAACTTTGAGGAATCCACAGTCCACCTTTTACCTTGCAAGCTCATGATCGCCTCGAAAGCCCCTCACACAGCTCCCTGCAACGCTTCAGTATCATTCTGAAGCCAGAGTTAGTCAATAGGCACAGCACCAGGTGTGGGGCAGCGTGTGGGGATTCACGTTTGGTCTGTTGCATAGCCCTCTGTGGAAGAGGGCTTAGAGGCCTTTCGTTTTCTTTTTTTATTTATTGGACATTTGTAGAGTGTCTATACACAGGTGTTTCCAGGCACCACAAGACAGAATGGGGGAGGGGAACATAGGAATCATAAGAATACAACAAGAAAGAACAAAGAAACGGTTATATTGGCTTTGTGACAAACCTACCGTGCAAGTGCAATGCAAGGTGATAAGTGCAAGGGAATGGGGGAAGAGGGAGAAGAGCAAGAGTGGGGTACCCCTACTGGTGAGGTGCGGGCAAGTGCTGGTCAGGCCATGGCGACAAGTGCCAGGGTGCCAGGGGGAAGATGGGGTGTTGGGGGAAGAGTGCAGAAGACAGGAGGACTGGGTTGAGGGAGTCTGGGAAAGGGTGCCCGAGAGCAAGTGCTAGCAAAGGATACTGCGAGGGACTGGTGTGGGTGGCCTGCTACCTGTATGACTCTGAAGGGACCAGGCCCACGTCGCAGCGGCAGGTGCAGAGTTTAGGAGGAGAAAAGGAAGGACTTGAGAAGCTTCCGGAACTTGAGAAGATCTGACTCAAGTCTGAGGGGAGGAGGGAGGCTGTTCCACAGGCGCCAGCCGAGGAGAGGGATCAATCTCCAACTCTCTGCTTGGGCATCCCTGTTTAGACACTAGGTTAGACTTCTGAATGTGGGATTCTGAACACTGCCCTGGGCATCATTCCAAGCAGGGCCCAGAGTGCAGCACCTGAGCAAGTTAGAGTGAGTTTAAGATGACGCTCACCCTGCCACCCAACATGTTTCCATATCTCAGGCAGCTCTTTCACTGACCTTATAATTCATCCCTCTCATAAGGTCAGCACTCTGCTTATGGCAATGAGTGCAATCTCCAGACTTCCCCAACCCCTAGATTCCTATTGCACAACATGATCAATTTATTTATTGGAGAGATGGAGAGACAGAAAGAGAGAGTGAGAGCGAGAGATAGAAAGACAGCGCGAAAGTGGCATAGGGAGAAAGTGCAAACAGCTGTCTGCAGGGGGTGCTGGTAGAAGATAGAAGAGCAGACCAAGCCATTTTCATGCTTTGCTGCAACTATATGCAGACCAAATAAGCCACTCACATGACAATCGAATAGCCCCGGTGTTACGAAGCCAAGTGCACGCCACGGAAGATGCAACTCATGAACTAGGCTCAAATAGGTTTATTTGGGGTAACATAATGGTTGGTCACCTCAAAAGGGCTCAGAATACCAAAGCATCCTTAGCAGAGCTATCCCCTATTGCCCACTCCCCTTACGGGAGGTCTCATACATCATGCAATGGTCACACATTACCTAAGAATCACAAGGACAATTGGGGTATATTTGCAAACACAAGATCACATTTATTAGTCATACAACATTTTGGGGGGCGGTCCCAGCATTAAGTAAAGTCACATTTCCTTAGACTTCTAATGTAGCCCAGGTGGGGTCTGCAACAAGAGAATGAGCCCAGCAGCCCCCTTGCCTTACAACTACTCCCCAGAGAACAAGTCGGATGTGGTTGGCCCCAGGATCGCCCCTTCCCCCTCCTCTGAGGAGGAGAGGTGTAGGTAGCCCAGGGGGTTGTGGGGGGAGGTCGGGGCGCTATGCGGGCTGTCCCTCTTACTTCAAAACCTTTCTCCAAACTCTCAGACTTTAGGTACAAAGTTGCTCTAACTAGTGATTTCCTGGTAAGTGGTTTACCTTTCTTTCCCATGTCAGCCGCGGGTAGGGACTGGCTGCTCAAGTTTGCAGGTATTCACATTGATGCCCGGGGCACGCTTGCAGCAAGTACCTGAGCGTTGTCCAGAGGTGTGGTAGGCAAAGAGGGTCTCTAGCCCACCTTCCTGTCTGTGTATCCTGAAACACTGCGGCTCAACCTTGTTTCGATCCTTGTTGACTCAATGCTCAGTCGTGCCTACGCGCCTGTCACTGCACCTCAGCGCTGGCTCTGCAGCGGGTTAACATCGAACCTCCTAGATGTGCCGTCATGTGCTCCTTCCTCCTCTCACTTTCCAAGACAAGGCAGAGAGGCTACTCTTACTCTCTGGCTTTCACTGTCCCTACATTTCTAAAATACTTACCACCACTCTCCTTCCTTGGTTAATGTTTCTTCTCCGAACTTCCAACCACTGTTCTGAGCCCCCTTGTCACGTCTCCATTTTCCTCTCATCAGTCGTTTTCCCGCTCCCCCTCTCTACAGTTCTTTCCTTCCTCCAAGCTCTTTTGCTCCTTCCCATCCTCCTTCATCTTCACCTCTTCTGCTTTTCCCCTCCTCCTTGATGTTCCAGTCTCTCAGCACCTCCATCTCCTGCACTCTCCACTTCATTGGCATCTCCACTTTCTTCTTCGCCTTCCACTCCTTTTGCACCTTCTATCAGAGGTGTAGACAGGGTAGAGCCTGGGTGAGCAAGGCCCACCCAAATTCTGTAAATGCCCAATCAGCAGCGCAGTCTGGGCATTTACAGATGTTAATATCACTGTGTTGTGCCCAATGTAAGGAAGGCATGATATCAACAGTAAAACAGACACAAGTGACCTGGATCAAGGGCATTTATTGAACTTCAAAAAGGCTTTGAAAAATGCCTATCTAATCCTAAATCTAAAGATGGGAGCAACCTACGACCATCAAATAATAATAAAGCAGTCCTAGTGGTGTCTTGTCAAATAAAAGGGCCTATACTAATAAACCTATTGCCAATCCGTACCTCTAACTACAAATAGTGTGGGGAACAATGTTCTGCAAAAGAAAGAAGTGTTCAAGAAATGATATGTCAGGACATTCATGCCATTGGCCTCCCTTCCCCACTTTTTCAGGAAAGGAGAAGGCAGCACACTCAAGCTTAGCACAGTCTCTGGCTTCTCTAGCATGAGGGTGCAGTTCAAACATTAGCATCAGGGCCTTCTGTGTCCAAGTCTCTTTGCCTTTCAAAGTCTCTTCTTTCAGAGGGCCTGATGTGACAAACAAACAATAAAGTTCCTTTCCTCTTAGGATTTCACACATACTCAATTTCTCGGATGATTCATGGTTCACCCCGATCCCCCTCAGCCAGGCTCAGATCAGTTTTAACACAAAATCTTCAATCAGTCTGCCTCCGCCGGGCTCGGTCAATTTAGTTCACTTTAACACAAACTTGCTTTAACCCAAAGCTTTCAATTGGTCTCCCAAGTTTGGGCTCGGACCAACTTTATCTACTTTGCCATTATCTTTCTTGGCAGTATCCACTTCTAATACTTTCGATTGTGCACAGGATTTTGCTTGACCTGTTGCAGGACCACTTCAACACGGTATCAGGTATTAATATCGCCACATATATGGTCGCCGTAAATAATATCGCCGGGAAAATATCGTGGCGATATTATTTGGGTGACCATATATGTGGCGATAGGGGCAAAAAAAAAAATGTACAAAAAAAATTTAAAAAAAACAACAACAAAAAATTGGGGATTGCGGGGGTGTCCCATGCAATAATGTCGCCACAAAAAACGACAACTTTTCGGCGATATTTTTGTATGGCGATATTTTTGTGGCAACATTATTACAGGGAACCTTCGACACAGCACTCTTTGCCACTCTTTCACCTTTGTCAGCTCTTAGTTGGATAGCCTACAGAGACATTTGAATGAGCACCCATGCAGTGCCGGGCCACTCTGTCCAAGGTATCGTATCTTGGTTTCAAAGTTCAATCACTCATTGGTTGTTCAATTATACTTACGTTGGTTATCACATGTGTTTCATACACTGTTAGCTTCAGCGCTCACCATAAAATGTTGCTTTTTGCAACCTTGGCTTCAACACAGACTGGATTGATATCGTTCTCCTCAACTCACCAGCTGTGTTGATTTCACTGGCACTGCTTTGTTGTTGGAGCCAAGGACAGTACCATGGCAGCTGGCGATTCTCCCACTTTGATTATTGAATGCGGGAGGGCCCTGGGTACCTCTGACACACAATGCAGGATTCTTCAGCCTGGTTTCCTGGTATTATGCTTTCTATTCTCGAGGTTTTGTAAAAGGAATGATTCCTTGTCAAAAAGGTGAAGGGAACTTCACTCCTTGTGACCCCTACTGTTTTGCCATCTTTCTCCTTGTGTTAAACTGCCATCTTGGAACTGCTGTTTCCTCGTGTGCTTTGCCTCGCTCTCGTGCTGCGCCTTTTATCTGTGTGGAGAAGTGTAATGAAAGTCAGGTGTGTGGGTGATGGTCAGTAATTGCCTGAACTTGCCTGACCAATCTATTGGGTCACGTCAGGAATACAGCTCGGGTGTTAGTCGGTTTTCTCTAATGGCGAGGTGTCCATGAAAAAGTGTTCAGGGGGGTTTAAGTTCCTAAATATCCTACCTGGTAAGATGGGGTAAATGTGTTACAGGGAAGGGGATACTGTGTCTCACCATCCGGTTTCCCACTCCTACTCCCTGAAGACCCCTCACCCAGGGGATCCTCCCACACTGGTGCACCCCCAAGAACTGGATCCAAAAGCGATGTCCGTGTCCAGGCCACCTGGATGACATATCCCCAGGGACTAGTGGGTGAGACACCTTCAGGTTTCTCACACCAACTACATTAGCTTCAGGCCCCATTTATTAGACAATCCTGGCTCCGCCTCTGCGCCCTTTTGCAACTCCATCTGCTCTTGCGCCTGCCGCTTCTTCTGCATCCCCCGTGCACATTCCATTCTGCCTGCACCCCCAACTCCTTCACCTTCCACTCTTTGTGCACCTCCACCTCCACCTACACCTTCCACTGGATCTGCACCTCTTCCCCACTCGCTACTATGCCGATTTACCCCCCCCACCACTGTCCTTTCTCTCCTGGCGTTTATGTACATCTGTTAGCCCCCCGCCCCTCAGCCAGCTTGGACATAACATGCAAAACCTAGGAAGTATAACTGGCTCAGTTTAGCTATTGACAGTGGGCTAGCGAGTAACTACTTCAGGTGTATGGGATTGACTTAACCGGCTACCACATACGAAGCCTATATATCATTATGGCGGGTCAGCCACCTTGCTTTCTAGATTCCACTGCATGTGTATATGTGTGCACACATCTCTAGCATGGAGCGAAACCTGCAAGATGTTGGTCCTCCGCACCCTACCTCCACCATTCACCACGTGTAAAGTAGGTATCATTGGGGATACCATTTATGCAGTGATTTTTAGTAAACAAAGCCACGAGCCCACGTTACAAGGGTCCCCACAGAATGATCATGCATGCTGTTAAAGGTCACTCTTAAATGGTCCACAGGCCTGCAACAATCCTTTACAGGCCCATACCCATTCTACAGTACAGTGCAGTCAAGATATAGGATTGGAAGGTTAAGACCAGTGCATGACTCAAGGGTTGCCCCTTTATCCAAGTGCAGCCAGACCAGATAATCATGGTTGGCTGCCAGCACGTATTTCCTGACACTCAAGTAATCCTGGAGGGCCTCTATGGCCACTAAATGGCTCGATAGTTTAATTCTATTGTGGTGTAGTTTAGCTCTTGGGGGCACAATTTGCCACTAATAAATTAGATAGGCTGTTGTACCACGTTCCAAACCTGGGAGAGAACTTGCCCTAAGCCCATGCTGGAGGCACTGCTTTGCAAGATGAATGTTTCATTAAAGGTTGGCATTAGGAGGACGGGTGGTTGGCAAAGAGATTGTGTCCCAAAGGTTTCTTCTATTT
This sequence comes from Ambystoma mexicanum, assembly GCF_040938575.1. Classification (NCBI taxonomy): domain Eukaryota; kingdom Metazoa; phylum Chordata; class Amphibia; order Caudata; family Ambystomatidae; genus Ambystoma; species Ambystoma mexicanum. The sequence continues at coordinate 688,079,714 of NC_090938.1, forward strand.
CCATCATCCACTAGAGTTGGTTCGACTTGTTTCCCTTTGTGTTCAGCCAAAAAGTCAACCAGTGTCGAATCATTTTTGGATCATCCGTCTATAAAAGTTGACTAACCCCAAATCTTTCTTGGTATCGGGGGTTTGGAATGTGCTGCACCACCACCACTTTGTCTCCCTGAGGATGAACTGCACCCTTCCCGACCTTAAATCTAAGACACCGAACTATAGACCTGGCTAGAGGGCACTTGCTGGGAATGGCCCACGTGTCTGACTGCTGTGGATTCTTGCAAACTCTGTTAACATGAGGCATATCCTGGAAAGAAGTTTGCCTCATATTAAAAAGATCATGAGAACTGATCTGCCTATGGATGCCCAGACAATCCTTGGCAGCAAAGCCTCTGATGGAGTCTATTAATTGTGAAGTCACAATTCTAACTGAATGACTTTACTTTTAGTGGTGGCTCGCAGGACTGTATCCCACCCTTTCAAAGTCCCCAGAGTCCCAGAGATACAAGAAAGATGGTTGAAAATTCAGACCACCCTAGACATAGACAACCTTTCAGCTTTGGTGAGGAATACGTTACCACAATACCTACAGACCTGGATGCCTTTTTATTAACTTTGTCTAATCAAATGGTTATCGTTATTCATCATAAACCTCCCCTAGTGAATGCATTCTTGATTACCTGATTATGATCAATGAGCCAACCCAATGTTGATTTTCTCTTTGGCCCCTCTTTTGACTCTATGTTCTCGAATAACAGTGTGCTTGCTGCATTTGGTAGGTTCACCCCACTTTCTCTCTACATAGCTGACTTATGAAATTGGATATTGTTATTGGTCATGTGAGGAAGTCATGTTTTCAGAAGGTAGACACAGACACAAAGGTACATGTTTCAACACCTTTATTAAGTTTTGAATGGTGGTTGGAGACTTCCTAGCTGGCCCTAAATCTATATTGGGAGTAATGTCAACCATTAATTAAAGTAATCAGTCAGTCTAGTCAAAAGAAAGCAATGCCTCTGCCTGAAACCTATGCTTGCCCTGACACTTTCACAATAACTAAGTGATGGGAAACAAGTCAAAACAAAAGAGTGTATTAAACGTAAGTCAGGATGGCAATGGGGTTGAATAACATTCCCTTCCCCAAGCTTGAGCAATAAGAGTTCTTCAAGAGCTTGGGGGGCTAGTTCGCACAGTTCAATGAGGGACAGTTCTTCCAGGCTTTCCTCGCTTGGCTTGAAATTCACACAGCTCAACCCTCATACAGTTCACTCAGGTTTCCCTCACCTGGTTTGACATCAATTTCTCCCAAAAGCACAGTTTCCTCAAAATGCTTAGCATTGTGGTTCTCTTCCCCACTAGTTCAATATGTGTTTCACACTACGGTTCCCTTCCGCAACAGTTCAACAATTCTCCAATGGTATTCGTGACAGAGACCTTTGCAAACGCACAGTATTCGCCAGCCCGGTGCGGGACCACTTTGTCAGTCAGGATTTCTCACAATTCTCACAATTGTGCCCCTGGCACCTCTTTACTCCACAGTTCAGTCACAGAGATTTTCGCAAACGCACAGTATCTTTGTCGGCCCTGTGCGGGACCACGATGCTACTAAGGCTGTCTCTACGGTTTATGCATCTTGAATTAGTTCAACCTTTCATTTGGTTGTGCCCCCGCACTGTACACAGTTCATGCTTTTTATGTTCAATGATTGTGCCCCTGGCACCATACACAGTTCATACTCTTTATATTCAATTACACTTGGTTGTGCGCCCGGCACAATACAAAGTTCACATCTCTTTGTGGGTCCCTGATCCATCTCTTAATTCTTGTTGCAGGTCCCCGACCCTCATCTCAGTTCTAATCGCGGGTCCCAGACCCCCTTCATTCAGTTCACAAATATCACACTTCTTATTCCACTTTCACTCGTACAAGAGCTTCCCCTCCCTTTAGCAAAGCTGCTTCCGTAATTCATAATTCTCAAAACATCTCTTTACTCATGTACACTTGCACGCGGCCTCACCACTCGCCGTCACTTTGTTTCTTCCTAAACTGATTTAACAATGGACAATTGAAGCTTTCACCTTCATCGCGTCTCTCACCATACGCGTGTCCTCGGCTTGCAACATTGTATTTCACATGCGCCTTGAGCCTTTCACAAACCGGGTTCCCTTTTGCTTTGAACTCACAGGCTGTGTTTCCACTTATCTCTGGATACATGTCGAGGTCAGGGTCTCCTCCACTGCCCCTCCGACACTTCTAGGCTTAATCACACGCCCAGGAGAATGAGCACCTGCATCACAACTCCCCCTTGGAGTCTGTTTCCTCTAGCAATTCCCTCCTGGCCTCTTGGAGACAGGGCTCCTTCGCCCCACTTGCTGCTGCCTTTCCACCTCTCAGGCCCTTAGCATGTCAGCGCTTTGCTCTCCCCTGATGGATACCGGGGTACCCAGGCAACCCAGTTTGCGTGTCTGCTCGATCTCCAACTTGTGTTCCTACTCAGGCTCCAACTAGTTCACTGTGTGTCTCCATGTTCTACCTCTTATACCCTGAGTGGCCATCAATGTGTTTCAGGTGTGTGTGATTATCATAGAGTTCCTGACCCTGCTTGGCATTATTTCTGGGACAGGCCCATAGGCTATCACTAGTGGTAATCTTCACAATCTCAGTCTTCCTGTTCCTTGTCACAGTAGTTAGGCTGACACAAAAAGGAGAGGAATTATAGGAGCTGTATTAACCCATAAACACAGAGGGAATATGGGGCAAAGAGTTGTCAGGAAATAGCGGGTACCATGTCTCGCCTACAGGTGATTCCTCCCCACTCTCCAAGGACCCCCTACCCAGGTGATCCTCCCTCGCTAGTCCACCCCCAGGGTCGGACTCCAATAGTGATTGTCCTTCCCGGGCCACGTGTACGGGATCTCCGGGGTCTGAGCAGTGAAACATCCTCAGGTTTTTCGCAGTTATCTAATGCATCCCACGATCATCGATATGAGCAGAGACAACTATTGAAAATTCTCCTAGGTTTCTCAATTTTAAAATTACATTTGGCTGTTGACTTTGAAAACAAATGAGGCATATGTTGAGTTTAGTCTTTACTGTATATGACAACATCATTTAAGTAGGCTCCCGTATATTCACAATGCTGCTGCACGACTGTATACAGGACCCTTTGGAAAGTAGCAGGGGTTTGACGAATCAACCTCTGGGGAACCAGTGGTCCAGGGATGAATATCGGTTTATAAACCATCAATCAGCCTTACACCAATAGTACACCAGAAGGGATCCAAACAGATTGGAAACAGAAGTCAATCATAAACCTCCATGTCCATTTTGGTAACGTGGACAGAACAGCAGGCTTATCTCTGAAAGGTCGTGGATCGTTGGTTAGTTGCAACACAGTGAAAATACAATTATTACCCAATGATAAAACGGACTGTCCAGTCAAGGATGTATTAAAATCTCTACTTTAATATTATCATAACAGAATGTTCTAGCACACTACAAAATACAACCCACCCTGTAAGGGAATGCAGAGGACAGACAGTTTCAAAGCAGGAAAAGGGATGCACTCTGGATACTGACAGGAGGGTAGTTGAAGTGAAGCTGGATGGATGACTGCAGGCTGGCCTACTGTGAAGGCATCATGAAGCAAGACACAGACAACAGATTAATTTCAAACAAAGTATTAACTTAAATGCCAGGCTGGTGTAATGCCTAACTTGCCCTATTCTAAGGTGAGATTTCCCAAACGAAATAAACTAAAGGTAGTTTGAGTCAATGAGTTCAACTTAACAGTGTATCTGTATCCAAAAACTATACTTGCCCTCACAACTAAAGCTAAACAATGTGGGCCACTTTCTGACTGGTATTTTCCTGGTTCTCCCAATCTACTCATAATATGTTCACAAGGTCCCAGGGTTCTCTTCCAGGCACCAGTTCAAACGGGGAGAACCCAGTTGAAGTCCGAGGGGTCTTCTGAATAGCAAAGGGGGCTCATTGTATCCACTCCTTCCAGTACCAGGAACCTTTGTAGATGAGCTTTCTCAGAAGAGTATTTAGGCATTGGTTAATTCTATACACTATGTTATGCATTTGGGAATAATACATTGGAGTGAGCGGGGTTTCAACGTAGAGGATCTTTAGGTCAGACATTTGATTCAACATTAGGCTTGGCTCCCTTGGTCTGTGTATTCCTAACCAAAAGAAATGACTCAATGCACTGCCCTGTGTCTTGGCTGTGCCATGGTGTCTAGATGCTGGGTGAGTCTGTGGCAGATTGACAGCTACCTTCCTAAAAGGCGGTGGGGCAAGCATCTGACAGCATCTATGCCCATTCCATGTAGAGCTGGTTTCTACCTGTTATGGAAGCCACCTGTGGGGTACAAAATGCATCCTGGTCTTCCTAAGTCTTTCTTCATCCGAAATTACATCCTTGAAGGGGGACCAAAGTCAGGGTTCCTGTATTTCGGTTGTTGTGAAATCGGGGTTAAGTAGATCACCATCTCTCTGAGTGTTTTGTAGGGACTCAGTATCCTCCATAATATCAAGGAATGAAGGTTCTTATTTTGGGGTTATAGTTAAGAATAGGTGGATCTGAATTCCTGCTCTTCATTTGTGTTGGGGTTGTATTCTAGTAATGTAGGAATGAGGAATAATTTACCAAAGTACCTGCAGACCTGGATGCCTTTTGATTAACTTTGTCTAATCAAATGGTTATCGTGGTATTAACCATACTCCTCCCCTAGTGAATGCAGTCTTGCTTAACTGATTATGATCAATGAGCCAACCCAATGGTGATTTTCTCTTTCGGCCCCTCTTTTGACTCTATGTTCCTGGATAACAGTGTGCTTGCTGCGTTTGTTAGATGCACCCCACCTTCTCTGTACACAGCTGACTTATGAAATTGCATAGTGTTATTAGTTATCTAATGCATCACACCGTCATCTATGTAAGCAGAGACAACGCATTGTTCATTACTTATGCAGCATCCTCCATTGGAGAGGTTATCTTTCACATAGAATTTGAACTATTGGGTCCCCTTCTTTCACCATGAATTTCTACTCACTATGAATGAATAGCAACACCTTGATTTTCCCCAGAGTTGCAGTCTTCTATACCTGCCCATATGTCAATTCCATGCTTAAGGGCGCTTCCAGACTTGGCTGCTATCCTCTCATAGGTGCCCTTGGGGAAACTGTACTTGTGCTGGATCTTTGGATGGAATGCTTCCCAACTTCAAACTTCCCAGCTCATGAGGTGGCCAAGGCCATCAATCTAATGTTCTCTGTTCTAAGAGTTGCATCTAGAGATGATCAGCAGGCCTCCAGTTGGGCATCCTTGGATCCCACTGCTGACACTATCTGCCAGAAAGCCAAGTGGATTCCACAGAAAATGTACCTTATGAATTAGGCTCAGATATGTTTTTGGGACTATATACAAGGTTGATCACCTCAAAAGGGGTCAGAACAGCAAGCAATAGTCTTCTTGCTTCAAAGGGTTTCTCCAAAAGTCTCTGGAGGTCTCTTTCCAGTGTCACTCATATTGGGTAGGTACAAAGTTGCTCAGGTGAGTATGCGAGACCTTTGAGAAATAACATGAAAAATAAATACATTAAATGAGCCATAATGGACAATATTCACACGTATGATGACTTTGCCTACGCCCCTATTGTGTCACATCCACCGTAGGTGTTATTTTCTAGTGGGCCTTCTAGACATTCCCTGATTCTATCGGCTTATCCAATCCGTGAATGTTTGGGCCATGCACCCAATGATGGACCCAAAAGTGCTGTTTGACAAAAATCAATACTGAGTTTATTGGAACCCGTGTGATCTTTTCAACCAGACGAAATTGGTGTTTGTGATTTAGCATGCAGTAGACTGGATTGAATTGCAGAACATAGTACTATCTGGCAAATGAGTGACTCAGCATTTAATGCAAATACATGGAACATAATTTGAGGACCTGGGCATGTGTTACCATCACCTTGCAAAGTCAGTGAGTGATTGTACGTTTCACAGCAATACATGGAACATGGTGGGATTAGTTGGCCACATGATGCCTACAATCAGCATATGGTGTGAGTGCCTGTGTGAGTGCAATACCTTTCAAATAGTGTGAGACTGGACAAAGTAGGGCCATACCTGTCCAATGTAATCAGTACCTGGGAATCTGGTGGCTATAGCTAGCAAATGAAGTTCCAAGCAATGTGATGGCTATGCCTGGCAAACCTTGTGGGTACAATTTGCATATCATGACAACAACTGCAAAATGGTGACAACACTTGGCATATGATGTGAGCATTTGGTCACATTTTATTTATTTATTGTAGCACTCGTTGAGCTCAGAATTAATGCCTGCAGCACTCTTTTGCTGGTAAGCAAGACAGTAAGGTGGAGGAGGGGTGTTTACTGAGGGAAGAGCCTGGTGTTGTGGGCTTCGTGGAATGCCATATTCTCTTGGGTGGATCGAATTGGGTCAGGGAGGTAGTTAAGAAGTTGAGAATCCCTGCGAGATGGCGCGACCAACACAGCGGTACTTGTTGAATGGTGGGTCTGAAGAAAAAGGTTGGAGCAGCAACAGAGATTCCGAATGAGGGTTTAGTAATGGAATTCTGGGGAATTTAAGTGGGGTGGAGGGAAGCCAAAGATGCACTTAGCAACAAGGAGCCATTGAAGGAGGAGATGGCTGAGCCGATGTTCTCCCATTTCCTGAGGTCAAGAAGCATGGGAGTGCCCCCCAGTCTTCAGGCATTGCAGCCTCTGGGAGATACATGCAGGCAGGCCACGGTGGCCCCCTTGATCTAGTCGAGCCTGGAGGAGATGAGGGCCTTGATGATGGCATTTTGTGGGGAAATGGAAGAAGTGCAGGTCTTTTACGGATCAGGGCAAGGAGAAAGCAAGGGCTGACTACTGCATGAGCTTGGGCTGTAAGAGATAGTAGTAGGATTGTGACAGATTGCATAGGGGAGGGAGCAACAACTCCAGGAGAGGGGGCGTTAAAAGAAAGGCCAGAGTTGGGGGGGAGTTCTTTATGGTGGCGATTTCCATTTTGTTGAGATAGCAATACCTGTGAATTGTGATGCATTTGAATGATCGGGCGCCTTGTGAATTATGAATGTTGTCAATGTATATAAATTGATGTGTTAAAGGTGTTTTGTATAACACACTGCCAAAACTGCGGCGTAAATTGAGAATCTCTATCTGTGATGACAACACTTGGCAGCCCATATAGTATGACCACATGACATAGAATCATAGAGATGTCACAGGAATAGTAGACCAGGCCGGGTCCTTCAGTGATTCTAGAATGAAGTGCAGACTGACGGTGCACCGGGAGCCAGGGGGCATGGGAAGCCTACAGGTTTCCCTGACCAAGGCCTGGCTCCGGCACTAGAAGTCCAAGGCTGAACATGCAACTTGGAGTCCTTAGTCTGTCCAGTCCGTCCAGTCTGCCCCTGGGTGGTAGCGGTGCGTGGTATAGATCAACATAACATGAGCCCCAGCTGTGAATTCCTGTGCCAGCACAGAGGTCTGCAGCCTCCTGCTCAACATGTGGTCAGGATATGTCTCCCATGATCCCTCACCATTGGATATGCTGGCTAGGGCTGATGGGTGTTGTAGTCCTTCAGGCTATGTCTCCTAAGATCCCTCACCATTGGATATGCTGGCTAGGGCTGATGGGAGTTGTATTCCTTCAGGCTATGTCTCCTATGATTCCGCACCATTGGTTATGCTGGCTAGGGCTGATGGGCATTGTAGTCCTTCAGGCTATGTCTCCTATGATCCCTCACCATTGGTTATGCTGGCTAGGGCTGATGGGCGTTGTAGTCCTTCAGGCTATGTCTCCTATGATCCCTCACCATTGGTTATGCTGGCTAGGGCTGATGGGCGTTGTAGTCCTTCAGGCTATGTCTCCTATGATCCCTCACCATTGGTTATGCTGGCTAGTGCTGATGAGAGCTTTAGTCCAAAACAACTGGCGAAACAAAGATGGCAGAGAGGCCTTCTAGCGCCTGAATGCAGGCTACACCTTGTTACCAAGGTTACAGACTACCATCTATTGCCTAAATTCAGGCTGGGGCTTGTTACCTTTTACCGGATAGAGGGCACCTTTCCAAGGCGAGTGCACAGCGCCTCTCCTCGATCCATGCCACTGTGAACTTTCATGTATTCATGCATTTATTCTTGCATAGCGATGTGCGCCACGTGGCTGCCATCAATGCGCTTCACAGTAGCAATCCCGGGTGCTCATGTTTGCAGCGGAAGTCGGGGCGCAGCTCCAGTTTTTAAGGCCATTATTTTTAAGGAGCTTTCAATACTGTGGGCTAGCCTACAAATACTAGCGTGTGTTTAGTATTTGGGGGCAAATACCCTAGAGTTGGTCAAGGATTCCCCAGGGTACATTATTTTATTTTTATTGAAAAAACTCATTTTCAAACCCAGATTAAAACACTTCATAAAAGTTGAACTCGTACATGTGTGTTTCCATGTTTCTTTATTCTCCGATTTTCATCACCACCTCTTCTGTATTAAAGCACTGGAGACACACATAGCAAGGACTGCCTTCAACTCCATATCTAAACATGCGTATTTTTAAAAGACAATCATTTATTTTCATCCGAGTCAACAATTGATCAAAACACTTGTCACATTTCAGTTTCCTTTAGGTGAATATAAATGTGTGTGGCTTAATGTCTGACTTTTAGGCAAAATGTGATTTAATACATAGCTACATTTTCTAAGCACCCCAAGCTGTGACAGATAAGCAACAAAGAGGAACAGGAAGTTAAAATGATTGCCCAGGAGCACACCGTGCGTTGAAGTAGAGAAACGGATGCTACACGGGGTAGACAGTCAGCAACGTAGGCTCCAGACCGCATCCCCTGGACGTTTGGACTTTCTCAACAAACTGAATAAACGAATAACATCTGAGCTTGGTAATTATCCACACGATGTCCATCCACACCAGTAAGTTATTATAAGACCACCATGACCCACCTGGGCTCTGGGACCATAGAGAGGCATGCGGCTGCAGACCGAGGGTCTCTATGAGGTGATGGCACTCGGGGGTGACTTGCACAATCTTCTTTAAGTAGAATATGGAGTATACTATTCCCTATAACAGATGGGCGTCAGGTACACCCAGACCCCATATCCCCTTTCATTGTCTGTAGTTTCCTTTCCCGTTCTCTCTCCTCTTCTGCTGCCTCTTCTGGAAGTGGGACTGTTCTGCAATGTCTGCTTTGCTTTCAGGTACCCTTTCCCCATAAGCTTCCCAACAGTTGTCTTTCTCTAGTCCGTGGCTCCCATTTCCTCTCCTCTTACTCTATCTGTGTTTTCTTCTTTTCATCTCCTTCCCCCTCCCTTTGTCTTGTTCTGCAGTCCTTCCTTCATTCCTCTGCCCCCTCCCTCTCTGTATCTCTTTCTAGCCTTTTTCTCCAGTCACTTCCCTTGTCTGTCATCTCTTCCACACTCATTTCTTTCCTACACACTCTTTAATCTTCCCTGACCCCAGAGTCACCTCCTGTAAACACAGTGGGCACCGAGCAACCACCCGCTTCTGCCAGGTAATGTTAGAAGCAGGTACTGGCTCTGCGCTGGAGCTGTTCCAGGGCACTGTGATGTCACCAGGTGCCTATAGTAGCTTATTTTGCAAGCTCCATTCAGTCTCGTCTTTCGTCGATAATACAGAATATAGTGCCTAGGTCCCTTTCTGAAGGCAAGTTTGCCTGCTCACACTCCCCCCTTATTAGTTAATTTGGCCTGAACCCTGCAGTCCCCCAGAAGCACTGTTACAGCTTGTTGCAGTCTAAGTAGGCCCCATTGCCTCAAGCCACTATACATGAGCCCCCGTGTTCACCACAATATTCCTTGCAAGATTCCCTTGGAGGATTCAATATCCCTTGGAAGAATCAATATCCCTTGGAAGATTCCCTTGGAAGAGTCAACATCCCTATGAAGATTTCCTTGGAAGATTCAATATCCCTTGGAAGATTCCCTTGGAAGATTCATTTTTTTACCAGTCTGTTATTTTTCTATGTCAGCTAACGGTTTTTCACCTCCTTACACCAGACTTGCCTCAACACCTCTGCCATTAGAATACAGTGACAACCTATGACAATGTTGGGTCTAGCTGGTCACATATAGAGTCTCTTGCATTAGCGCACTGTCGTGACCCCCTCAGCACCCACCCACATGCATGACCTCTTGGGTTGCTTACTGGAGCCTAGCCAGCCCACCTAATTCCTAATCTTGGCCAAATGCACACACGCATCATAAGCCTTGTCTAAGAATGTTCCCACACCTCGACTTCGGTGCCCGAGCACGTTGAGGTCATACAAATGGTAAAAGGCACTATATAAATGACTGCCACTACTATGCTGAATCCTGGGCTCCAGCCTAGGGAGATAGAGCTGAGCTTATCTTTTGGGGGGCCTAGAAGTGCCGCCCTATGAGAGGCTGTAGAGCGAGTAAGTCATTAAGCCAGGTGGGCTAAGTGTGGTAACTGCCACCCTTTTGCCACTTCTTGGCATCTGCGTGGACTGCTTTGTAACCCCTGGGGTTTACCCATCTTAATTGCTAATCTATGAACAGTGGCAGGGCCTCTAGTGCCAACTAGTTTCAGTAGCTGTACCCTCAGCCTTTCATTATTTACATGTTATTAGCGCTAAATATTGTTTTCACCAAAAAAGAGCATACACTGGACCATCATAGAGGTCAAGGTTTGTGTGATATCACATCATGTCAGGCCATTTGGTCAAAGAGGCTGTGATGTCACTTCTGCTACCCCTTTGGTGCTTATAAAAGTACTCCACTGAGTGACCGCCATTTTGTGGACACATTTGACATTCCAGTCCTTGGCCAATGTGTTGAAGAAAAGCAGTACCAGGAAAGGAACCAGGGTAGAGTCTCTCTGTACAGGGTCCTAGTGCCCTCAGCCGCGCTGGGCCTCCTTGGACAAGGTTCTGGATAGAGACCGTGGCAGGGGCACCTTCTGAAAGTCCATGTGGACCGGCTGCATGACCCGGGGCAAGTCCTTGGTGATTTCTGAGATCGTCTTCTTGTCGCGGCAAAGGCCGTCGCCCGGGTGGCTCAGGGCCCTCTCAAACTCCATCATTCTGCGCAGCTCCTGTGGTGTGGGCACCCTCTCCGTCTTTCCACTCAAGTCGACTGGCTTGAAGATGGGTATGGGCAGCGCCCGCTGGTAGGGCAGGTAATACTCTATCTGCGGCTCACCGAGGCGGCCAAGCTTCATGACGTTCCAAGGGGATCGCTGCACCAAGAACCGGACCTCATGCTGCTTGGCGTAGGTCTCCTTCCGGCGCTCATCGGCCTCTCTCATGGAGCAGCTGTGAGGGGAGGAAGAAGAGACAGAGTTGGAGACCCTGGACCACCCAATGCTATGATCTGTAGTAGAGCTTGTGCATGAGGATCTTGGTATGCAGTCTGTATATCGAATATTTTATAAAGAATGAACATATATCAAATATTTTATAATGAAAAATTGTATAGAGAATGCATTTAAGGGTGGGGCAAAAGGTAACAGGCTTATAGGCAACTGCACAGCTATAGAGAGTTTAAGTATATCTTTACCATCGGTGGCCATCAAAACGTAAGGAATAGAAGGTCGAGTGGCCCCTACTCAGAACCTACCTCTAGCAATTCATATTTTGACAAAACAGGCTCAGGCAAAGACTGAGGGACATATCAGAGGCAGGGCTACCTATAGGGTGCCCCCTACTGCTCTAATTTGGAGTTGCCATGTGGCACTAGGGCCAACATCTGGGCGTGCAAGGACTGCGGCTTCCAAGCAGATTGGCTGTTCGGCAATTACAGACTGACAAAGTCTGGGCTCCATCAAGAGGCGTTTACTGAAGAACATGCTTTCTCCAGACCGGACCCCATTATAGGCCACTATGGGGCTGCTAGGTAATCAGTCTCGCCGAACAATATTTTTACAGATTGGTTGCTACAGACTGGGCCCCATTATAGGCCCCTATGGGGCAGCTAGGTAATCAGTCTCGCTGAACAAGGTTTCTAAACACCTGGCCCCATTATAGGCCCCTAAGGGGCAGCTAGGTAATCAGTCTCGCCGAACAATGTTTCTACAGACTGGTTGCTACAGACCGGGCCCCATTATAGGCCCCTATGGGGCATCTAGGTAATCAGTCTCACCGAACAAGGTTTCTACAGACCTGGCCACATTATAGGCCCCTAAGGGGCAGCTAGGTAATTAGTCTTGCCGAACAAGGTTTCTACAGACTGGGCCCCATTATAGGCCTCTATGGGGCAGGTAGGTAATCAGTCTCGCCGAACAAGGTTTCTACAGACCAGGCCCCATTATAGGCCCCTAAGGGGCAGCTAGGTAATCAGTCTCGCCGAACAAGGTTTCTGCAAACCGGGTCCCATTATAGGCCCCTAAGGTGCAGCTACGTAATCAGTCTCACCGAACAAGGTTTCTACAGACTGGTTGCTACAGACCGGGCCCCATTATAGGCCCCTATGGGGCAGCTAGGTAATCACTCTCACCGAACAAGCTTTCTAAAGACCAGGCCACATTATAGGCCCCTAAGGGGCAGCTAGGTAATCAGTCTCGCCGAAGAAGATTTCTACAGACTGGGCCCCATTATAGGCCTCTATGGGGCAGCTAGGTAATCAGTCTCGCCGAACAAGGTTTCTACAGACCAGGCCCCATTATAGGCCCCTAAGGGGCAGCTAGGTAATCAGTCTCGCCGAACAAGGTTTTTACAGACCGGGCCCCATTATAGGCCCCTATCGGGCAGCTATGTAATCAGTCTCGCTGAGCAAGCTTTTTACAGACGGGGCCCCATTATAGGCCCCTATCGGGCAGCTAGATAATCAGACTCATCAAGCTTTCTATATCGCCCTCCCCCGATATATGTCCCTGTGTGGCAAATGGGTGACAGCCCCAAAGCCTTTCTCTGAACAAGCTTTTTCCTGACTGGTGCCCAATGTAGACCCCTTTAGGGCAGGCAGGGGATCCATCCCACTGAACATGCCTTCAAAGCACAGGTGCGGAAGGAACAGGAAGGGGGGGGTGAAGAGAGGCCACGCCCACTCCTCGTTCGACATGACACACCTGTAAAGCTGTGCTCGGAGGTCCTGCCCAGCCATGGATATGCACCCATCCTACCCACCAATGGGTATTCACTCATACACCCACGCTGCGACTGGCACTGGCTCGCCATCATTCATTACACTGCACTGACTCACCATAACTCACTCCTGCCCTTCCCTCATACACTCACCCAACCCTAGCTCACCAGGCATAGCCCCTGTAGGAGGAATCACTGTGCCTCACTCAGGCGCCCCGTTCCCCCCAAATCTGCCCTCACCAGAATTGACCAGTACTTATTCTCCATGTCCATCCCCTGGACCCTTACTTACATACCAGTGCACCCCCGCTTTTCCCTACAGCTGAGACACACTCATCCTCCGAACTCACCCATTCTAGCCCGCACTTAACCCACACTGCCATGCGCACTGTCTATTCCTTTGAACCTCCCTCACACAAGTGCACACTTTATGGTGGTGTTTGCCAGGGCTTAGCCCCGTCCCTTATTTCTGAGCACCAGCACTTATTTCTGAGCACAGCACTTATTTCTGAGCACCAGCACTTATTGCGGCAGACTCAATTCAATTATGATGTTGTTTTGGCAACTTTCATTTTTTTAACTATGTTACTGTTAATCGCAAAACAACCACAGCAGTGTGAGCCACGCCGACGCTGCCGTGCCATGCCATGCGTCCAGTTTCAAGGTGGCAGTGCTTTGCACCCGTGCTGGTTTATGCCAGAAAACTTGTCTAGACAGCCTCGCTAACTGGCAGCAGTGCCACACTACGGTGGGTATAGGTAAGGTGTATGGTGCAGGCAGTAGCCAAGGTACCAGGTGCTGCCCACTGGTTCAGCTGGGGGGTACACCTGCATATGTGCCAGTGTCAGAATTCACCTGTGCAATTGGGAGCATTCGATGGGCACTCAGAGTCCCCAGCACATCTGTTAGGAATCTGGCACTTATTTGCTTACACATTAAACACTGCACACCTCTGGCCCTGTCCTGGACCAGGTGTTACTCGCCTTCACCAGCAGACCCTCTGATAGACACACACACACACACACACACACACACACTCCACTTAACTCCTTATGCCTGCCCACCAGACCTTCAGCACTCTCCTGCTCAATGCCCCTTCCCCAGACTTGCACTCACTCACCCGCAATGATTTCCCCCTCCCCCTCAAACTTCCCCATAGCACACTCCTCCACTCTCAGTAACTCTCCTGGATCTGCAGCCCCTCCCACTCTGTTTCCCCAGGGACCCACACTTTGCTCCTCGGCCCTTTTGCCGACCCACACTCACCCCTTCTCGGCTCTGCTGGACAGGCTGAGGTCCTTCCAGTCTGCGGTGTAGAACTCCCTGCGGGCCGTGTTCTCTTCCTGCACCTGGCAGCTCAGCTCTGCAGCGCTCAGCATCCCTGCACTGCGCAGGACAATCCCCCGGCCCGACATCTCTGGGGTGTCTGTCCGTCTGCCTGCTGGAAGTCTCCGAGCCGTCTCTGGCCTGCCCACGCCTGCGTCTGTCTGTCTGTCTGCGGGGATCCGCGCTGATGTCTCCACTCGTTGCCGCGGGTCTGTCTCCACTGTCTTCTCTGTCTCTGCTTCGGTCAGTGGGCCCTTCTGTTGGCCCGTCTGTCTCGGGGACTCTTTCTGTCCTTCTTAAGAGTACTGACTCGCAGCTGGGCTCTGTCCAGGCCTTTCTGCTCTGTGCTCTCCTCCAGCCCCTTATATAAGTCGCCCACCCCCTCCAATTCCAGGGCTCTGCTGCCACGAGCTATTTCGGGGGCTCGTGTGCTGGGCATCCCAGATACCGTACACCCTGTTACTGGCAGTGGCATCACCCCTGAGTCACCACCAGGCCGTCTCATGACAGCAGAGCCAAATTTAAACAAGCATCGATAAAGGCAATAGTTTTGGCTTCATGTTAATAGGAACATGTTTGTGTGTGTTGCGCATGGGGAAGTGTGTGCTTCTGTGTGTGTATGTGTCACACCATTTGACACAGCCACCACTCGCTCACACTGATAGCATGAGGTTACCTTTATGAACAAGAACCATCCCCTTAACACCTCACAACTACAAAGATCTGCGTCATCAACACAAAGCACCGCCATCTTTACTTTTTTCCTCTCCTGCCAAATAACCAGACCAACCTGCTCTCTTGCAATGCAAATGGCAGCCGCCATGCATGCACGGCACACGTCATGTTAACACGAGCTCGTTATTTGCTAAGAACCTCTTTGTTAAAGGTGGACTGTGGGTGACACGCGTGGAGTAGACCCTCGCTCTGGCTAATACAGCAGATGTGTGGAAAGACATAATGGACACAATGGGTGGACCCAGGGGCGTTGCTAGGGGGCGGCTAAGGGGGCTATAGCCCCTGATCTTTTGGTTGTAGCCCCGGATAGAATCTCAGGAGCTACAGCCAAAAGACCAGCTAGCCCCCAGTCCCAACAGTTCCGACAGCAGCTTAGCCCCGGGTCTTTTCCAGACCTAGCAACTCCCCTGGGTGGACCGGCGGCTTACCAGCAGCCTCGGCTTCCCTTTCCCACCGTCCGATATCCCAGTATTACCGGTATATTGCAGGTGGACGCAGAATGGTAAGTTCCCATTCCCGTGGCGGCCACGTGGGATGAGACCCAAGGCACCGTTATCAAAAGTGCCGGTGCTTCAAGGAATTATATGCCAGTTGGGCCCTGAACTGCTGGCAGGTCAGGCCTGCCGGTAGTTCACAGCCCCTACTGCAAACACTGAGTGAGCCGGTCCAGAAAATTTGCCGGTAACGTGGTTATTCCGTACCGCCTCACTTGTAATGACCCCAATGTTTGTGAAAGATACCGACATTATCCATTGTGTAAGGGCAACATGGAGTTGAGGTGAGCTAAGGAGGTTATCTAGTCTTGTAGCCTGTAAGAGTTAGCTATTCCCTGTTCCCCTGAATTTTCACCAGTCAATAAACCATTTGCTGTAAGGACTCTTTCCTCCAATGTTCATTTAATGTATTCCTGGAACCCTGCCAGACTACAGTGCTCTGTTGCGCCCTGAAGCTAGGTTTGTGCTCAATAAATGGCCAACATAATATAAACCCGATAAAAAATAGTAGGCAGCTAACTGGCTCGACAAGCTGGGCCTGGGGGAAAAAAAGCAGGGTTCAGGTCGTTGAACCCTAAAATGACCCTTTCAATGAGGTGGGTGGGACCTTGTCCATCTACATTCATCCAGTTCTTGGCTTGGGATATGTTGGAGCACTTACTAATATTTCAATTCTCTACTGATTTTTACGAATTGAGTAAATTCATGCTAGACTGGTTCTTCCACCATGTTCTTTCTGATGTTTTGTACTGCCCGTGCTGCCATCGTAAACTGGGCTATCCAAGTAGAAATGTCGCTGCTTCCATCGCCCAAAGGAACTTGAGCATCTGGAGCGTAGCTTGCATGACTGATCCTTTGATAATTGGTCTTTAAGATGGATTTGGAAGGAGGATAAGTGTGTTAAGGACTCTTTGATGATTGCCCATCCAGGCAGGTTGGGTGATATGTAATACTAAGTCCCACCCATCTTCCTGTCTGTTGTGGATCAAAGGGTCTCTCTGGTAAATGGATCTCGCTGTGGTTCCCGATTAAAGTGGCAAGTCTCTGTTGAAGCTGCAGCAAAACCAGACTCGCTGGCTCCTGCAAATCACATTCTTGTACCTTATGAATGGGGTCCCCCTGCGAGGTAGACTAGTGTAAACACGCAGTCCCAGACAGTCCCAGCGCCTAGATGCCTTTGGGCTTCGTGCGCTTTACAAATGTACAAATAAATAAATGACAGCTCACTGTCAATCAATACTGAGGGCGGGAGCTGGCTTCAGGTTGACAGAGTGCATATAAAAGTTGTTGGGGTTTCCTGTCTCCTTTTTTAACCTCTGCAGCCAGGCCCCATGTGGGCCTGTTTGAATTGCCCTATGAATGGTATGCAAATCAATGCCACCAGCTGCAGAGCCCAACAAAAGGACAGGGTGGATCCATGGAGCCTTTGTCAGTTAATCAGGCTGGCCATGGCAGGGGGAAGGTTTGGTCCTCCCTCTTTTGGAGATGCATTGTGTACTCCAACTAAATATGACAGGGGGACTGCCCCTGTAGGCTGTGTCCACCCAAAGAACCCAGGTCTAGGCATATGTTTTTGGGTGAGCATAGGCAAATGTGTGCGGATTAGCCCCTCACATTTTCCAGAGGTTGATCTACCATCATTCATTTTCATTTAAAATTTCAAAAAGGCGCAGTCGAGCGCACACCCACCGTGCGGATGGTTGAATTCCTCACAGGGTACACCACTTGGGATTGGGGCCTGGTCTATGGCCTTGTCGGTGCAAGAGCAGGGCTGGACTGGTCTATAGGGAACTCTGGAGATATCCCGGTAGTCCTCTGTACCCTGGGCCTCTTTTGTTTGGTAGCCTATTTCATTTCCACATTTTCCCACAGGAAAAGGGTTGGGCTTGCTAAAAATGTATAATATGGGCCCACTTCGAAAATGATTTCCAGAGCCTCTTTTGGTTCCAAGTCCAGCCCGGAGTGAAAGGTATGAGGCTGCTGGAGAGCCAAATATCGAACAAAGGTCCCTGGAGGGCACAGGGGGGCTTCATGGAATGAGAGTGCTGGGAGAGTGTTTAGAAGGGAATTGGCCGTATCAGGGTTAATAATAACTTTATTCCAGAGACTAACCGGAGATGGAGAGGTTGAAGGGAAGGACCTGGCTGGTCAGGAAGGGGAGGGGGAAGGGGTCAGGAGGGAGAAGAAGGTAGCAGAGTGATCGCTTCAGATTAGAGGACGGGAAGTAGGGTGGAGTTCAGGTCAGTGGAGCTGAATACAGCGTCGAGGGTGTGTCCTGCTATGCGAGTGGGGAGAGTTATCAGTTGGGTCAGGTTGAGAGCTTCCATGTTGCCGGTGAGAGAACAGATCATCGCGTTAGAGGGGACGTCAAACCAGATGTTGAAGTCTTCTAATAAGGTGAGGGACAGCTGCCAAATTAGGGTGGCTGATAAGGAGGTACTGAGGGAGTCTGCAAAGTTCCTATTGTAGCCAGGGGGCTAGTATAGGAATAAGAAACTGTGGTGAAGTAGGGGAGAGTTGTATCTTTACTAGTGTCCTAGAGAGACCTCTGACCGGCCCATAGAGTCAGAGTTTGCTCTGTAGTACTTTAAGACGAGATAGCTGCACCTTGAGGTGGATGAGGGTGCTGGTATATTACTCCAACACCAATCAATAAGAACAACTCAATGGTTTGGCAAAGGGGAGTCCGTTTAATGACAGGTACAAAAAACGGGGAAACATGGAAATCAACAGTGATGCGATAGCCCGTCTCGTTTCAACTCCCAACAACTTCATACAAACAGTAACATTTATACCCAAAACTCGTTATCATTGACGTGCAACATTCAAAAGTTAACATTCAGTTCTATTGGTTGGAAAAGGTAACTTAAATATAGGTGCTATATCTGTATATAGTAACGGAGTGTGGGGATTGGATAAACACTATTAGGTTGGCGTCTAAGCCCTTCCTCCATAAATGACTACGGTGGACGTCACTAAATGTACGACGTCCCATTGGTTCTACTATCTATAGAACCCTAGATTATTTGGTCCATTGTGATTGGGTTGGCTTCACCCCATGCATAAATCTCCACTTTAATTAGCAGCACGCAGAATGGTCAACCGGGTGCAGGATACCCCAAGATTCACCCAGCCTCCCTTCCATCATTCAGTACTTTAGTGGCTATGTGTCAATTAGTTGGCTGTGGTCGGCCTCAAAACTGTATCTTCTTGTCAGGAAAAGTTATGATATCTTCTGTCTGGGTGACTACCAGGCATAGGTGCCTCTTCTCACTCGGCTGGTCACGTGCTAGCACACCGTGAATCTGCTTAGTTTTCCTTCTATTTGCACATTTAATTCTTATTCGGCTTGCCACCTGCTTGGGCCTCCTTATCTCGGCCTTCCTGAGATAGGCTGTTCTTGTTCTTAAGTTTCGATTCCGTGAAGCTACTGTTCGCCTCCCTCTCTTGGTCTGACCTCGACTTCCTAGGCACGAGCTGCTCTTGCTTAGTTCCGATTCAGCTGCCATTTCTTGTTTTAGCTGGAATATGAATCCTGTCCTGTTTGACCCCTAGTAACCTGAGTTAATTCTGCGTTTGTGTGAAGTGGACTCGCACTTATATATATAGTGTGCTTCATTGAGGTAGATATGTATAGGTGGCGCTTGCCGCTCTATTCTTCTACTAAGCATAGCAAGCCGCACTGTTTTCTTAGTTTCTTGCGGTTACAAGCATATGTACAAGCGTTAACTGGTTGAATGTCTTCATCCTGCTTATGGCTTAAGTTTCTTTATATTTCAACATCGTCTCTCCTTCTAAGTTCATGATATCCTTATTCATGGCATTTCGTCTCTGTCATCTTTTGGTTGCCGTTTCTTTCATCTGTGAGTCTGTCCAGGCCCTTGTGGTGTCACCATTCGTCTTCAATTAAGGCCTTTTGAGTTTCTTCTGGGACAGTGTTTAAGCAATCTTCATTTCGTTTCATTTGCTGGTAGGGTTTTTCTCAATGGATACCTTACTGTCCATGGTTGTCTGGTTATTGGTACTTCAATAGGTATTGTTCTTCTCTGCTGGTTTATTTGTTCATCATACGTCACATATCTCGGTGTGAACGTTCCTAGTACTTCAAAATGGGCGACTGGAGTGCAGGCCATATTTGGGACCTCCTCTACACTCCCCCCTCTGGTTGATTTATCAACCACTTCCGCTTCCTCTTTTGGATTCATCTTACTTGGTTCTTCTGTATCCATTTCTTCTTCATCTTCTGGGTTTGTGCATGATGGTTTGAAGGAGTGTCTCTTTGGAGTCCATATTTTTATCACTCCTTTCAGGCTTCCTGCTGTCTTTACATGTTTGTCTTTGTTCCATGTCATTAGCTGACATTGTCCATTTGGGCTGCAATAGATCCATTTTCCTTCATAGTTTCTGCATTTCCTGGGATGAAGAAACTTCTTACCTTCTGGTGCATGCTCGCTGGCCTTCACAAAGTCTCTTATTTCATCATCAGTTAGATCTCTGGGCTTCCATCCTGGTTTGACATCAATCATGATCTTCATCCCTATGGCTTTCTTTGCAGTTTCCTGGCATTGCGAGATTATTATCTTGATAACACAAAATCTGAATAATATCATTACTAGCAGGGCTCCTAGGAACTTGAATGCATCCGCCATCCATTGTGGAACCCATGAAAACAGCGATCCAAACTAGCTGTCATCATCAACTTTGTTGGTTTCATTGATCATCTGGTTCTGTAGGTTTGTCAGCATACCTATGGCCTCTGTTAAAGTTCCATTTTCTTCGTCGTGAGAAGGTATAAATGTGCAACATGATTCTCCAATTTTTGCACAAACTCCTCCATCCATAGCTGTGATCATGTCAAGTACATATCTGTTCTGGGGAGTTATCATTCGGATGGCTCTTAACTCTTCCTTGATCGCATTGAATCCTTATATTGTCGAGTAGATGGTTTGCAGTAACTCCCATCTGGTTATCTGCAACCATTTAGTATTTGCTCCAACTTGGAATCTTGGTATGAAGATTGTCGCAAACACTGATGATGTGAGGCTGAACAACCTGTGTTCATATGGGATTGCATGAAATGCTTCTTCTGATTTGGCAGAGAAATGATGTTCTCTCTTCACTCGAGTTGTCAGTTCCACAGATCTCTTCTTCCTCAGGTGGGCTTCTGCTTTCGGGAAACTGTCAATATTCATGTCACTTTAAGGGATCACTAGTGCTGGAACGTGGACATTCACTATTGTGCATATGCTTCCCCAGTTTTTGGCAGCCTGATGTATGCTTTGGATCCACATGCCCAATAATGATCCATAATTACCGCAGACCCATGAGTCATTCCTGGAGCCTCAAAAATGTGTCCGCAGTTCTGATTCTCTCCCATCTTCCTTGTGATATTGTTCCTGAAGAACAATTTCGGGCTTTCTAGTGGCACTATCTGCAAGGGTCCTCCTCTGTCTTCGACCGATGTCAGTAATTTTGTAAACTTTGGCCATAGTGGTTTGCACAGTCTCTGTGAGTTTTCTATTGCTTCTTTGCAGGCTCCAAGGACCATCCATGCTTGGCAGATCACTATTCCTTTTTCCCATCCGTCTGGTGAAAGCACTGTTCCACAAATCTGCATTTGGCCTCTGTTTTTCCACATCTGAGCCTCTTCTGGAGTTTACCCTTGGACATTCAGTCTTGGGTTTACTTCCCATCTTATTCCTGCTCCTTTAACTTCAGGTTTCTCGTACCTGATTACGTGAATCCTAGTATGGGCTCTATTTCTCGTCTTAGTGTCCTAAACATAATCGTCTTCATCGGGATAAGCTGTTTCAGTTGCCCATATCAATGAGGCATCCCTTCCCATGAACTGGCCTCTGGTGTTCCACATTGCTACTTGTTAGAGACAGTGTGCTGTTGGGACATATATTTCTACAGCCACGAAGATCTTGGATTTCCCCATGCTGTACCGTAGAAGTGCACAAACAAAGCATTCTCCTTCTGAATTTCGTCTCCAACTTCTTTCATGTGCTGGTACCAAATGTTGTTTCCTAGATGTGCTGTGCTGTCCAGGTAATCGTTGAGTTCATTATTATCTTTATGCATGCTTCTCTTGATTCTTACGGTTTTCCTGTAGTTTGCTATAACTACATCTCTGAATGCCTCTGTATGGCTTTTACTTGCTGTAAGGTTCTCAGGTATCTTGGTCCATGCTGCAGGCTTCAGCATCTGCGCCATTTGAGTGGACAAGAGTCTGACAGCTCTTTTTCTGGTCCTCATGCATCTTTTCTCTGCTGCGAGCAAGTGCCCATGCCAACCAGCCTAACACTGGTCCGGTATATGGCTGTATTGTAGGCCTGGTACTTGTCCCTTGTGTTGGAATATGTGTAACTGGTTAATACAGCCTCTGTCGTTTTGTTCTTCAGTTCCTCTTATCGTTTCCTTGCTCTGGCTATGTATGGGAATAGTAAGTTTACTAACATTTGTGTTCTTGCGGAGAGTTGTTCCAAGGCCACTTACATTTTCTTAAAGGCTTCTGATATGACTGCTTCTGTTGGTCTTTCTATTAATTCTTCTTGTTTTCTCCCACTATCTCCTGTGAAGGTTTTTACGGTAGGCAGTCTCATCTTCTCTGCTGCTTTCGTTTGAGGTTCTGTGGTCACTGACACTAGGCCTGTTTCGTATGTTTTCAGTGTGGGTGTGCGTGCAGTTGTCAGTGCTTTGTCTTCATTCTTTTCGTGCCAACCCTGTCTCCGGCTTTCCTGCTCATTCGATACCATAGATGTGTGTATATCACTATTAATCACATTAATTTCAAGTTCATTTAGTCTGCCATCAGATTTTCTAGGGACTGGAATGACTATATGGTGGGTGCTTTGTGGGTTTCATGCATGTATCATCAGGTGGGTGCACTGAAATTGGAACGCTCCAGGCACCAATAAAAAATGCAGTTCTGATTTTTAATGACAGTAAAATAATGATAAATACAATGCATAAGTACATTATGGTTCGATATTTAAGGTGACAGCATTTTCTTCCAGAGAAGCAGGGTTGCCTCTCTCCTTGTGGGAGGACCAGGTTACTGCTCTGGTCTCCCATCTCAATCATTCGCCAAATGTCAAGGATGCTTAGCTGAGTACACTTTACTGGATCTCCGAGAAATGTAAGTACGTCAACATTGGTTGGTCTTCCCACTAGCTCTGGAAAGTTCTCAATGAGGTGAAAGAAGACGTGCTATGCAAATCTACTGTCTTCTGGTGATAGGGACATTTGTCCAGTCTTCATTGAGATTCAGGATTACATGTTCTTTCCTTGATGTAAACAATGTCTGCACTATTCGGTCGCGTGGAGTGTGACCAAAATAACGTTCTCATTCAAAAGATGGCTTAAATGTTCAGTGTTTGCTGGATCTTGAAGGAATGTTAACATATCAGTTGTTCTACCGATAATAGATGGACAGTCTTCGATTATGCAAAAGAAAAGTGTATTGATGAGCTCATCTATTTCCACCTGCGTTGGAAACATTTGATTCCTTCTCACTGTACTCAGGGAGTATGATGAATTGTTCAGCAATGACAGTGAACAATTGTCTGATTGTTATTTCGTTTTCAGGATCTTGGAGAAAGTCTGTGACACTGGTGAGCCTCCCTACCAGTGACGGGTATGATCTTAAAACTAGGTTGAAATATGTGACCATGTCCTTTGTGATGTCTCTACTGTGGGACACATAAGTGCTTCCAAACAAAGTCTCGGGTTTGGATGAATTGGAATACAGTATCTGTTTCTAATGTAAGTATCCTTGATCAAAATTTGTCATAGTCCTTTTCTCCTCACGGCTTAAGAGTGCCTCGGTTCAAAAAGTTCAAATCAACAAAACATGTTGTGGCTTATATGCGCAATTTTCTTCTCCACCCTGCAACTAGGATGCACAGAGTGTCCGTTTTTTATGTCCTTATACCCTTTTTTGCTTAGAGGAAGTGTCCAAGTTAAGCCACAACTTGCAAAAGGTTCTTTGTCTTTACTTTGCTGGTCATGCGTCCTTCTTCCTCGTCATGGATCTCGTCTGCACGTGCTGTGGTTCATCCCCGTTGTCTGTAGGCTCTTCGCGTTGGGGTGCAGGCAGGGGGGTTCCTCCGATGTATGGTTTGATATCACTCAGGAAGATCCAAGCTCTGCTTCCTTGTAGCTTCACTGCGGATGGAGTAACGTCTTCAACTGTGAATGGTTCGTTGAATCTTGGCTCGTCCCACTTTTTCCTTGTATGGTTTCTCACCAAGACGCTGTCTCCAGGGAAGACGAGTGGAACACGTAGACCCTGAGCTGAGTCTGGTGTAGTGTCCCCTTCTGTGTGCTGTGCTGCAATGCACCCTTTTCGTCATCGCTGCAGCTGGTCTGAAATTACAGTAAGGCAAGATGTCATACAGTTCAGATAATTTTGCATTTCAGATCCTAGAATCTCTCCTGTCGACTGGGCATCAAATCTAGCTCTATCTCGGGAGTCAGGGGAGTCCTCATTCTTCTTCCTGTGTCTATCTTGTGTGGCGTAAGATGATGGTCGGAGCCTGGTTGGTTCCGGAGAGCGTACAGTGCCAGTGGAAGGCAGTGCAACCATCCCCTCTTTAGAGTAAGCTTCAACTTGGCTATCCTTTCCTTTAACAAGCCATTACCTTCTGGATGATACGCCGACGAGAACTTGTGCTTTATACCAAGCAGCAAGCTAATCTGCTTAAAGACTGCATTTACAAAGTGAGCCCCATTATCTGATCTCATGACTTCACACACCCCCCACCTGGGGAACACTTCTCTCACTAAAAAATTGGCACCACAGGTAGAGTTTGGGTGTGTACATGGACCTGCTTCTATACATCTAGAGAATGGACACACCACAATAATTAAGTATCTGTACCCGTTTCATACTTGAATCCTGTCGACGTAATCTACATGCAAGTGCAAAAAAGGCCCATTTGGCCTGGGGATGACTCCTCTCATTATTTTTAATGTGTGCCCAGCAGTGAATTGCTGGCAGATTATGCAGTTCACTATAAAGAATGCAACATGCCCAGCTAAATTTGGTATGAAGCAGTTTTCCGCGAGTGTTGCTGCTAGATTCTCCTTTGTCATGTGTGCCGGGTAATGCAACTGCTCCAGCACTATTTGTAGTAGTAGGGCCACAGGCATTACCAGTTTACCAGTGCTGTCTTGTTGCCACAAGCTGTCAGAGGGGTTTAAAGAACACCCTCGACGTTTCCACAGGGTTTTCTCTTCCTGCGGTGCCTCCCCTTGGAGCTCCATTAGTTGCGTTTGCCCAAGATCGTTATAGGCTTCAGGTGTGGTTCTTGCAACCATCAATCTTTCATGGGTTCACGGCACTTCCACTTCCACTTCTATAACTCTCTCACTTTTGGATGCCATACGCTTGGCTTCCGTGTCTGCTGAGTGATTTCCGCGTGAGACAAAATCTGTCCCTTTCGTGAGGGCGGCGCATTTCACGACTGTTATGCCCACAGGGAGCTGTAGTGCCTTCAGCAGCCTGTCTAATAAGGCTGCGTGCTGTACTGGCGTGCCATCTGCTCAGAGGTAGCCCCTCCTTTTCCAGCATGCTAAGCCTGCGTGCACTGTTGACGTCACATAGGCGGAGTCACTATACACGGTTACTTCCTGGTCTGCGTGATTCTCAATGGCGAGTATCAACGCCAATAATTCTGCAGCCTGTGCTGAGTAATGATATGGTATTTGCGCACTAACAAGTACTCGAAATTCTCCATTTTCTATGTGTTTCATCATAGCGACGCCTGTGTATCTTTGCCCATCACTTTGGTCGATCCTCGAAGACCCGTCAATAAAGACGATCTCTCCTCCTGCCAAGGCATTTTCTTTCACCCTGGGGATTTCATCATAGAATTCTTCATAATTCGTGCAGTCATGTATCGGCTCTCCATCAGTGGCCGGCTCTGCTATAAACATAGCTGGGTTCACTATCTTACATCGGACTATTTTAATTGATGGGTTTGATATGATCATTTCATAAGCAGAAGCTCTCTGAGATGTCAATGTGCCCTTTGGTTTCTCTAAAATGGCAAATAATGAGTGCTCGACGTACAACGTCATGGGGCATCCCATTACAATGGTTGTCGCCTTCTCTATGGAGAACGCTGCGACAGCTAAACTTTGTTCTCATGGGAAGTGGCCCCTCATTGCTGGGTCCAGATTCCCACTGTAATATGCTAGGGGCTTGTTCCTCAACGAGGTTCTTTGAGCGAGCACTGCTGTCATAATGCTGCAATCTGTATGTGAAAACAGGTAAAATTCCTCTGCATAATTGGGAATTCCAAGAACTGGAGCTGTACAAATCGCTCTCTTGAGTTCAGTAAACCCTTTCTCCATTGTCTCAGACCATTCAATCTTTTCTTTTGTCTCTTAGGGGCTTCTTTAGGGCCTGAAGTAAAGGCTTTGTATAAGAGCTGCAATCGAAAACCCATGCCCTAACATTGTTGCACAGGCCTAGAAAGCTCTGCATCTGCTTTATCGTGTGTGGTTTAGCCGTGTTCAATATGGCTTAGGCCCTTTCTGGGGTCACCTTCTTGCCTTCATGTGAGATTAGCTGGCCTATGTACAGCACTTCCTGTTGACAATATTGTAACTTTTCCTTGTCAACCGAATAACCCTTCTCAGCCAGCACTGTCAGTAGCTGAACAGAATCGTGCCTGCATTGCTCTTCTGTGGTGCTGCAGATTAGGATGTCATCCACATATCGCAAGACAATACTTTCTAATGCAATATTGCTCAAGTCCATCTGCAGGACTCTGTTGAAAATAGACAGAGACTCACAATATCCCTGTGGCAGCCTTGTGCTTTTCAGGCGCATTTGTCTGAACGTGAATGACGTCATATCTTGTGAGTCACGCTGCAACGGGATTGAGAAAAAGGCATTTTTTAAGTCAATCACTGTGAAAATGTTTGCCTCGACGGGTATATTATTTAGAATTGTAGATGGGCTGGGACTAGAGGGAACTCGGCCTCAACAATATCATATATTGGTCGTAAATCCTAAATTAAATGCCAAGACCCCCCCTTTGATTTCTTGACAGGATAAACTGACGTATTACATGGTGACTCTGACGTCACTAAGAGGCCCTGGTCCATCATGGCAGAAATTGTCTTAGAAATCCCTTCATCTGCCTCTCTGGACATGGGATATTGTCGGGCTCTTGGTAAAATTGCTCCTGGTTTCAGTTTAATCCTTACTTCTCCAACCCCCTTCAAGATACCCACATCATAGGGTCCGGTAGTCCACACTGAGACAGGCACTATATCTATATCTACAGGCTATATCGTCATCAAAATATTCAGGGCGTTTTAGTGCCAACAACATTCTCTGTGGTACTTCCCTTTTAATCATCTTTACCCAAAAGGTGAGACTTACTTCCACCATTGTCTCTCCCGAGTCTGCTTGTTCTTCAAGCAGATCATCATCGGTGACGTCAGTCACTCGATATCCTTCTTCGATGGCGGTAATCGCGCACCATTGTCTGCCTTCATCATCGTAACCATCAACCAATACTACTTTCCCTCACACTGCAGCTGCGTGTATCATCAAGGGAGATACTTGTCCCTCCTCCTCATGCATAGGTATTCTCGGTCTGAATAAAAACTCATCAGGGGTTCTCATGGTTCTGTCTGCAAGGCCTGGCAATCCCGCCATAAGCACATGCATGCCATATGCGAAAATGTCTGGCTCCAATGGTATGGCCCTCATGGCTATGTGTCCTGAGTAAGCTCTAATCATTTTGCATACATTTGAATAGTCCATTCCTGGAGTGGAGCATACTACGCCCTTCTCCGTGAACGAAATTGTCATGTTCAACTTGTCATTAAGTCTCGACCCAAAATGTTTACTGGGGTCTGACGCAAATACAATAAAGGTACATTCATTTTGCACTCTCCTATGGAGACAGGGAGTGCATTTGTAAAGGGAACTCGACTGTGAGCTCCTGTAAAACTCTGAGTATCTACGGCCTCGCCGGACAAGGAAAAATGGCCTTCACGTAAACACGAGCGTTTTGCACAAGTGTCCACTAGGAAGGAATATTCTTTACCCCCTATAACCACATCCACCCTAGGTTCCCTATGAGAATCTGGTGTCACTGATAGGATAGAGCACATATGGGTTCCCAGTGAGCTGTCCTAGTTCATATACAAGTTTGGCACACTGTGCACTTGCGGATTTTCCCCATTTCCATTGTTACTTCCCCTTCCAGGGTTCTGGGTCTGTGGTAATTGCAGCGGTGCCTGTTGGGTTTGTCTCTGTGGAAAACTGCCCATGCTCTGAGGTTGCACCCCTTGTTGAACGCCCTGTTGTAAACTTGCAGGTGGATTCGCTGTGCATGGTCCGATTTCTTGGCTGTTCTGCATCATGCCTTGACTTCTGCATGTGCGCGCCAAATGCCCTGTTATTCCACACAGCCAACATACTGGCGGTGGACGGATTTTTTGCCCATTTGACATATCCGGGTTACCATTTTGCACATTTTGAAAGCCTCCTTGGTTATTTTCGAAAACTCCCTGATTGCTCTGCCATCCTCTTCCCCTAAATCCTCTTCCCCGTGGGTAAAACCCTACTTTACCCTGATTATTCTGCTGTGGACTAGCCACCTGCTGCATGCTTTGTTCAGCTGCATTAGTTAGCATGGCTTCTTCAAGAGCATACTTCTAATACTGATAATTTCTTTTGCACCACCTTCGCTTCCTCACCCTTTCGAGTTGCCTCCTTTTTGCGATTCTTTTCTTGCAACAGTCTACAGTAATGTGCGATAGTCAACTGTATTTCAGCCCAAGGCTTAGCCTCAACTCCTACCAATTTCCTGAGTTATTTCTGCACTGGTTCCGGCAACCCTTGGCACAATATATGGTAAAACACAGGTATTCATTTCATCCAAGATTCATGCGTTTCGAGCACCCACGCGTCTTGGAAATTCTGTATATAAATTAACGGATCCTCAGAATCCTTAATTTTTCGAGTCATTATAGCTCCCATATCGGAAGTATCTGGGTAAAGCACTCGTAGCTCTTTCCAAACTGCTGCTCTACAATTATTAAATGGTGCTCCGTCATGCGCAGTGTTAATTGTGGTTACACCAGGGTACCCTGCCCGTGCCCACACATCGTCTGCTCTCTCACCAAGTATGGGGATCAGGAGACCTTTGATGTCCCCTATAGCTAGCGTGTTTCCTCCTGTCATTTTTTCTAACTCATGTATCCATTTTCTGGCTCCCGATGGCAGCATTGGAAGCTTGTTTTTCAAGTTTTCTCGATTCATGTGTGACCGTGGAATATATTGTCGTCTTACTCCCCCCTTCTCTAGTAGCAGAAATTGGAATGTGCAGCCCTCTTTCTCTTCTCTCATAGTTCTATCGCATATTGCAGGGGTAATATTCCCGCATCGCCATCTACCTGGCAATGTCCTTAGTCTGTCTACATAGGGCGGTGAAGACACCCCCCTCTGACCATGAGGTACTCCTTCATGTTGGTCAGACTGTGTGGCTGACTCTGATGCCCTCGGTGCAGACTCACTATTGTCTGACCATCGTATCCCTCTTTCCCTTGGGAGTCGTCTTCTGCTCCATCTCCCTTCCTCTTTTTCCTCGCGCTTCTCCCTTTCGGAGTCGGACATTGTTTGTCCCCAATTCACGCAACTTCTTGTGTCTTCATTGTTTCTACCGATTTCTAATCTATCCAGGGACAGTTTCCTATTCCCACTACTTCGGGTGACATCCTCAGTGTCATACAGCTGAGTGCTTTCCAAGCGCTCATCCTCCCCCTCTCCTTGGGGTATTTGTTTTAGCCCCATTTCATCATATACTCTATCGATCGTTTCCCGATGCTTATGGTGTCAAAGTCATCTTCAATATTTGCCCTAGACGTGCCCGGTACTGAATCGTACGCAGGAAAGAATTCTTCAACGTCTTCCCAGTCTACAACTGGATCAGGTTTTTTGATTCCCTCTCCACATATTCAAGATCGTGTGCTCTCTGTCTTCACTTACGTTCGATATCGTCATCAAATTCTTTGCGCATCCTCGCCTCTTCTCTGACCCTATCTTCTTCCCTTCTCTTCATTTCTACGTTCATCTGCCCTTCGAATTTCCTCATCTCTTCATCTCCTTATCCTTTTTTCATGTACCCTTTGCTCTTCTTATAACCTTTGCTGTTTCTGTCGGTCTTGATCATAGGCTGCTCTTGGGTTGCGATCCAGCTGTTTTTCTTGCTCCTCGCGATATAGCTGTTCTTGCCTTAGTCTGTCTTTCCTTCTTATTCTTTCATCTCTTAACTCCTTCTCTTTCTTCTTTCTCTGTGCCTCATCTAACCTCCCTTTTGGTCTCACGTCATCACTGCCTTTCCAAGTTTCAATAAGATTTGTCCTCCCATCCATTCGTCTTTTGCGAATGCTATCTCATCAGTTTTGTCTTCGCTTCCTTTCCATTTCTTTCCCTCTCTCTCCTTGTCGAGAGATGCAATTGTCTGCGCCTGATCCTTCCTTTCATCATCGTGCCTCCCCTTGTCCCTTGGGACTGCGGAGGTGAGATTCTTGTCCTTTTCCTTCCCTTGATTTTCATCACTACTATATGTAGGTGACTCATATGCGGGGTTGCTGTACCCCGTGGCTGCTTTCAGCTCCCTCAACGCATATAATCCCTCGGCCTTACTTTCTTCGGTTTTCGTTTCAGGTGGGGCAGGTGGTGCAGTAGGCGTCACACCCCCCTCTGTGCATAAATTTAGTATCCAATCTGCTGGCGGCTGTTCATCCTTTGTCTGTTCGTACATCTTCCAAAGTTCTAGAACAGCGGGGCGTTTTTCTAGCTTCTTGCCTGTGCATGTGGCGTACAAATATGTCGTCATATGTTCTAAGGCGGCCTTAGATAAAGACCCATTTTGTGGCCATGGCATAAACATCTTGTGGGCAGTACCTTTAACCCACTCAGTGCTATACTTCTTTAGCTTGGGTGCCTGTTTTGGCGATTGCTTGCATAAGTGTGCTAATGGAGTTATGTCTTCCATGCTTAAATCTGTTCCCTTTCCTCCTATATAACACTTGTTAATGCTTTTGTGTGGTTCAAACACCTTGTGCCAATATGAGCGAACACCAAACACTGCAAGCTCCAATCCAAATTTTCCACTAAAAATGTTATATTACCAATTTGCTAAAAAAAACATCAATTCATGTGCGATTCTGTCTCAGCTATCGAATCGCGCAACATTTTAATCTGTCACATATGGCATCACAACAAAACATGTAAGAGAGACACTTGACAGACTAGACGGACACCAGCTGGACACTGATATCTGTGCCTCTAATCATTACCCCTTCATGGAGTGTAAACAAACCCCTTTCACGACGTCTTTAAACGTGGTGGAAGTCTAATTGTTCCCCATTATGTGGGACTCTGGGTACACGTTTCTTCTGGCCGCTATATTTAAAGCGCAGGAATAAGGCAAATCCTCTCACTTCTCAGGTGTCCGCCCTGGTAACCTCTCTCTTCTCGGGTGTCCACCCCAGTAACCTCTATTTGTTCAATTATTCTCGAGTCACTATCCCCTTATATATATATACAGCCTTCTCTACTTCTAACTATATTTTGTTTTTCCTCCTCCCTCCATTGCCTTTTCCCATTACTTGTTTCTAAAGCATGCACTTTTGCCAAAACATTAGTCTTTTTCACTCACTGTTCGCATGGTTCCTCTCTGAGCCCTCGGGATCACTGCCTTCATTACCGCCTTCTTCAGCTTTTCACCCGATCGGCTGGCGTAGGAATGGGAAGGGATGTGTTGGGAAAATGGGTCCCTTCAGGCCCCGTCATATTTTACCCTACCATTGTCTACGGGGAGCTTCACGGTCTACTCAGCTGAATGGCAAAGGACTTGTGATATTGCTGAAGACCTAGAGTTACTTTATGTTGACGGTCATAGGTGTCTTATTTTAATCAATAATAGATTGTCACCAACCATCCTCTGCTACCAAGTGTACTAAAGAGACCCCTGACCGGCCCATAGAGTCAGAGTTTCCTCTGTAGTACTTTAAGATGAAATAGCTGCACCTTGAGGTGGATGGGGGTGCAGGTATATTACTCAAACACCAATCAATAAGGACAACTCAATGGTTTGGCAAAGGGGAGTCCGTTTAATGACAGGTACAAAAAATGGGGGAACATGGAAATCAACAGTGATGCGATAGCCCGTCTTGCTTCAACTCCCAACAACTTCATACAAACAGTAACATTTATACCCAAAACTCGTCATCATTGACGTGTAACACTCAAAGGTTAACATGCAATTCTATTGGTTGGAAAAGGTAACTTAAATATGGGTGCTATATCTGTATATGGTAACGGACTGCGGGGATTGGATAAACACTATTAGGTGGGCGTCTAAGCCCTTTCTCCATAAATGACTACGGTGGACGTCACTAAAAGTACGACGTCCCATTGGTTCTACTATCTATAGGACCCTAGATTATTTGGTCCATTGTGTTTGGGTTGGCTTCACCCCATGCATAAATCTCCACTTTAATTAGCAGCACACAGAATGGTCAACCAGGTGCAGGATGCCCCAAGATTCACCCGGCCTCCCTTCCATCAATCAGTACTTTAGTGGCTATGTGTCAATTAGTTGGCTGTGGTTGGCCTAGAAACTGTATCTTCTTGTCAGGAAAAGTTATGATATCTTCTGTCTGGGTGACAGCCAGTCGTAGGTGCCTCTTCTCGCTCGGCTGGTCACGTGCTACACACCGTGAATCTGCTTAGTTTTCCTTCTATTTGCACATTTAATTCTTATTCGGCTTGCCACCTGCCTGGGCCTCCTTATCTCGGCCTTCCTGAGATAGGCTGTTCTTGTTCTTAAGTTTCGATTCTGCGAAGCTACTGTTCGCCTCCCTCTCTTGGTCTGCCCTAGACTTCCCAGAGACGAGCTGCTCTTGCTGAGTTTCGATTCAGCCATCTCTTCTTGTTTTAGCTGGAATACGAATCCTGTCCTGTTTGGCCCCTAGTAATCTGAGTTAATTCTGATTTTGTGTAAAGTGGACTCGCACTTATATAGTGTGCTTTGTTGAGGTAGATATGTATAGGTGGCGCTTGCCGCTCTATTCTTCTACTAAGCATAGCAAGCCGCCCTGTTTTCTTAGCTTCTTGCGGTTACAAGCATCTGCACAGGCGTTAACTGGTTGAATGTCTTCATCCTGCTTATGGCTTAAGTTTCTTTATATTTCAACATCGTCTCTCCTTCTAAGTTCATGATATCCTTATTCATGGCGTTTCCTCTCTGTGTGTCATCTTTTGGTTGCCGTTTCTTTCATCTGTGAGTCTGTCCAGGCCCTTGTGTCGTCACCATTCGTCTTCAATTAAGGCCTTTTGAGTTTCTTCTGGGACAGTGTTTAAGCAATCTTCACTTCGTTTCATTTGCTGGTAGGGTTTTCTCAATGGATACCTTACTGTCCATGGTTGTTTGGTTATTGGCCCTTCAATAGGTATTGTTCTTCTGATAGGCACTGGGCAGAGCTCTACTGCGGCTCTGTGCTGGTTTATTTGCTCATCATAAGTCACATATCTCGGTGTGAGCGTTCCTGGTACTTCAAATGGGCGACTGGAGTGCAGACCATATTTGGGACCTCCTCTATACTAGCAATGATTCTCATCCTGTGTTGCAGGGTAGTTTCTCAGTCAGTACGACTGAAAGGTGATGTTTCTGGAGGATGACTAGTCCTTCAGCTCTGTTGTGTATGATCAGGGAGAAAGCAGGGGGAAAGCCTTGTGTGCGATGGGTTCGTAATCGTCAGAGAACCAGGTCTCCGTGATGAAGGTGATGTCTGGGTTTTCATCAGAGATAAAGACAAAGATGCTGTGTTTGTTTTTGGAGACAGATCTAGCGTTGATGAGGATGCAGAAGAGCAGACAAGGTTTCTGGAGGAGGTTTGGTTCTGTGAGAAAGAGGAGGCCCGTGCGAAGGGTGGCAGAGAGGAGTGACGGGGAGGGTGGTCTAGGTGGGACTGTGCAGCGAGGTGTGCTAGTGTAGGGCTGGAGGGGAGAAGGAGGGAGTGTGGGTTGAGGGGGAACTGACGGGAATGAGAGGGTTGCAGAGGAAGGCAAAAGGAGGCTTTGTTAGAGGGGATGGGTACGTTGATTGCTGGAAGAAAATATCCTCTTTTGTTTTTTATGTGTCTTGTTTTTATGAAAGTCAAATGCCATTTGTACTGTGAAATTTGTATGGTTATGCAAAGCCATTTGAATTAAATGTGTATATTTTACAGTAATGTGCTAATATCTGGTGACATCACATCGCATTGCGTATGTTAATGAGTCCGCCACATTTTTTTAGGACTGGACCCCTGGACGTGGGGGGAGGGGATATAGCAGGGGCAGACAATTACATCTTTTGTGGTATACATGTTTATTCTTACAGCTTGGATGAGCCTATGGCCTAGTGCCAAAGCCTGGGTGTATTCACAGAGCTCGAGTTGGCAGCTCACTTAAAGTTCTCCAGAGTTTCTTCCAAGTTTCTTTGGTGCTGACTTGATGGAAGACGTTCTGTAGCTCGGGGCTGCCAGACATCTGATGTCTTTTCCTGGTCCTGCGTGAGGAAATCCTGCACTGCTGCGGCATGCGTTGTGCTGTGTATGTGTGACAGGCTTCTGTGTGTGATGAAAGCTTGCACTCCTAATGAACATGCTGCATATGTTCTGTGTTTGATTGAAGCTTGTACTCAAAATGCACATTCTGCACTTGCGCTTGTTTAGTGTGTGACGACAGCTTGCACTCCTAATGCACATTCTGTACCCGTCGTGTGTGGTGAAAGCTTGCTCTCCTAATGCACATTCAGCACCTGTTTAGTGTGTGATGAAAGCTTGCGCCCCTAATGCACATTCTGTCCATGCTTTGTGTGGAATAAAAGCTGGCACTCCTAATGCACGTTGTGTACGTATCATGTGTGTGCGTGCCCGTGTGTTTGTGTGTGGGGGTGTGTGGATGTGTGAAGAAAGGTTCCACTGCTGCTGCCTTTACTATGCCATGTGTGCGTGTCTGCAACAGGCAGAAACACTGCGGGAATTCGGCCATCCGCACGGTGGGTGTGCACTCGCCTGGGCTTTTTTTTAAATTTTAAATGAAATTGAATGATGGTAGATCAACTTCCGGAAAATGTGTGGGGCTAATCTGCACACAATTTCCTATGCTCACCACACAACATACAGATAGACCTGTGAACTCTGGGTGGACACAGCCCAGGGCGTCATTTAAGGGTCACCAGGGGTCGCAACTGTGACCCCTGCGGTCTCCCTTGCTACTCCTAAAAAAAGGGGGGGGGTTAATACAAGCTCCTGGCTTTCTTGTTCAGCCCTCTTACAAGAAAAAAAAATGAAAAAAAAGAACAGGGGTTCCACAAGTTTAACACTTTCAGCACTGGCCCTAAATAAGAAAGAATAGGAATACCAAATAATTTGTCTTTCTGGAATTCTATGCAATAATTGCTAGACTCATTAAAGTTTTATTTCAGGCACCCTTCAGAAGGTGAGTCACTGATTTATAGTCTGTTCTAAAACACCTCAACTCAGCCTTTCATCCTTCTGAGGTCGATAAATGAGTATCAACACAGGTTGGGTGATATTGGGTGTATATTTTGTCTATATAAAGCGCTTAAGCGTAAGTGCTATATAATAACATATCATTATCATTTGGCCATGGACGTCTGCTTGCATTCACAGTAATTTGGTAATATGGGCCTATATACACTGATCTTAACCATACATATGGCGATCGATTCTTGTATGAAATGTCTATCACGTTATAGTGATATTGTAACCATATTTTTCGTAGTGTACTTAGGAACAATGCTATGTGATGCCACTTCCTGTTTTGTCAAGGGGCAAAAGGTTGTGTTCCATTGCTTACCCTGATATCACTTCAGGCTCGGGTCAAATGACATAATTTCCTGTGATGACATCAGAGGTCAAGGGTCATGTGATGTCACTTCTGCTATCCCTGGCGTTTTGGTGAAATGACGTCCCTGACACAACCTAGAGGCGCCGTCCCCCCTGTCGTATCTAGTTGGAATATGACAGCCAAGAGTACATCAAGGCATCTCAGAAGGGGGAGGACAAAACCTTCCTCCTGCCATACCCAGCCTAATTAACTGTCAAAGGCTCAATGGATCCGCCCTTTCCTTTTTTAGCTGCTGATGGCAGCCTCACATACTAACCAGAGTTGATTCAAACAGGCCCACGGGAGGCCTGTCGCAGGACTAACAAAGGGCAGGAAACCTCCAACAACCTTTGATATACACACTGTCAACCTGAAGCCAGCTCCCGCTTCTCAGTATCAAGGGTAGTGACCTGTCATGTCTGGAACTATGTATTTACAGGAGTCAACCCTGCAGGGGGACCCCATTCAGAGGGTAGGAGTGTGTGATGTGATAGAGACTGAAAGTCTGTTCTCAATACAGCTTCAAGGGAGACCTGCTACGTTAATCTGGAACAACAGAGAGCTCAATTAACCAGAAAGACCCTTTGATCCACAGCAGACAGGAATATTGGTGGGACTTAGTATTTCACCACTTTACCTTTTCTGTTGCAAAGCACTCTGGTTATGACCTCCGGCATACAGGAGATTGTTGGTGGGGACTCAGGATTGGTTCATTAAGGTCGGCTTAGCCTACACCAATCACTGTGGCCCATTTGGATTCAAAAGAGAGCAGAGTTCATCTTTTTGGCAGATCATCCGAAGTCTTCGCAGGGAGTAACAAGAACAAGAAGAACTCATTTGGACCCTGTCTGATGGTACACTCTGCATTACAGCTTCCACCAGTGAAGGAAGGGCAGGATTTCCAAAGAGGGAAGCCAGATCACTCCCCTTAACATCTCCCAGGGAACAGAGGGAGATACTGAATCCAGAGGGCTCTCCAGCAGCTCCGGAACCAGTACCTAGCCAGCACATAGCATGCCCTGCTAGGCTCTGCAAGCAAGCTTCCTAGGAGAGAAGTGCCAGAGAGTCTCTGAAACAAACCCAGATTAAGGCAGTTGCCTGCAACACTCCCCTCAGCTTTGAGTCATGCACCTTAAAGGACGACACAAGCCCAGTGAAGAAGCTAGGTGGAGTCCATCGACAAGCATCAACAAGCATCCACCTTATAGGACATTTTTGAGCCAGTCGAGCCCCTCGAGCTGCAACCGACTGCATCACTGATGTCACGCCGCAGTCGCTAACGTTGTGCTAGATGCCCCGACCAGTGCTTCAGACACACCAATCAGCACTGAGACAACAATTCCTGACCCAGAGCCGCCTTGTAGGCCAGCCTGCAGCCGTCCATCCAGCCTCGCTCGCCGAACTTTATGCCTCCTGATACCCACAGCTGTCTCCCGTCTTGAACTCTGTCACAGGAGCTGCAAAGTACCCTGAAACCAACTTCACACTGTGGAGTACCAAGAACTTCTACAAACACAAGATACATTGTGGTTCTGTCCCCCTGGTCCTTCTCTGAAGGCCCCTATTGACATGTTACGACCCATTGCTGCCTTTGTGTTAAAACCAAGTATCCTTGAACTATTGCGATGAATTACTTTACTGAGTACCCTCCTGTTAGTATCCAGAGTGCATCCATTTTCCTTCTTTGAAACTGTCTGTCCTCTGCATTCCTTTACAGGGTGGATTGAATTGTGTAGTGTGTTAGAACGGTCTATTGTGATAATAATAAAGTAGATCTTTTTTATACAACCTTGACTGAACAGTCCCTTTTATCATTGGGTAATAATTGTATTTTCTCTGTGTTGCAACTAACCAACGATCCATGACCTTGCGGAGATAAGGCTGCCGTTCCATCCACGTTACCAAAATTGGACAAGGAGGTTTATAATTTACTTGTGTATCCAATGTGTTCGGATCCCTTCTGGTGTACTAGAGGTGTGGGGCTGATTGATGGTTTAGAAACTGATATTCATCCCTGGACCACTGGTGACCCGGAGGTTGATTCGTCTCACACACACACATACTATAGATAGCCATAGACATAAAGAGTGAGCAAGAAAGTGATGGAGTAAATGTTCTACCCGTTCTCTGTATGATGAAAGCGTGCCCTCCTAATGCACATTCTGTACCTCATATGTGCCTGTACGAAGACACCTTGCACTGCTGCTGCCGTGTGTGTGGGTGTGTGTTTGTGTGACAGGCAGACAAATAGCTATAGATAGATAGATATGGATATAGATATAAAGAGAGAGTGGGATAATCCATTTTATGCCTGCCTGTTCTGTGTGTGATGAAAGCTTGCATTCCTAATGCACATTCTGTGCCTGATGTGTGCGTGTGTGTGAAGAAACCTTGCACTTCTGCTGCCTTTACTGTGCAGTGTGTTAGTGTGGGATGGTACAGGGGATCCCCTGGTTCCCCTCACTTAGTCCCTGTCTCAGCGCATTGGAAAGTCGCATTGCAACCACTGACACTATTTCCCTTAAGGAAATTGTGGAACCAGAGGCGTTGCTCGGGATTGGGGGATGGGGGGGTGGGGAGGGGGGCAGTTGAGGGGTCTATCGCCCCGGGTCTTTTGGTTGTAGCCCTGGATAGAAGCTTAGGGGCTACAACCAAAAGACTAGCTAGCCCCCAGTCCTAAGAGTCCCAACATTAGCGAAGCCCTGGATCTTTTCCAGGCCTAGCAAAAACCCTGCGTGGAACAGTAAACCCACTGAGCCACCCTTGCCTGTATGCTTAGCGACATTTGCAGAAATTGCTCCTAAATCTGTAGAAAGAAAGAGCGGACCAGAGCTAGGCTGGGAAGTCCGGGAGACAGTCAGCTAGTACTCACACGAGGCATCCACTCTTATACAGCTAAAACCAGATAGGAAAAGGGAGTCCATTCCGAGGGCAGAGCCAGAGTGGGAAAACCCCAGGGGAGGATGGAGCCAGCCCCAATCCCGCTTCTGCATTGAAAGACCCATCAGCCAGTCCTTTAATTAAGTGCCAAGGACGAGTATGCTCGTCCTTTTTGCATAGACTTGCAAAACAGCCTGGCAGTTAAGGGGTTAAAAAACAGCAACATAAATAGGAAGGCGAAGTTAGGACCTCCGAGTAGGCAGGTGCGGTCCAAGAAGCAGTGATCCAGCAGATAGAAGACCCACCCAGGCCCGGAGAACTTAGAACCCCAAAATCTGCAGACCAAGCACGCACACCTGAATTTTCTTAACCCATAGAAAGGCCAGGGCCTGGCATGGAGGGAGAGGACACCCCAAATTTAAAGCCAAGCCAATTCAGTGCCCCACACCAGGGCTGTAAGACATCTCCAGAGGGGAAGTCTGACAGCCCATCCAAGCTCACTACCCGAACCCTCTTTCACCAGAGAGAGGCTGGAAGGTGGGCACAAGGCCAATCAAAGCCCACAAGCCCAGCCTGGCAGTGTGAGAGCTTTCAGTAGGAGCTGCCAGGAGGTTAGAGAAGCAGGAGTCCAGAAGCTGCAAGGAACAGGGGCAAACGCCAAGGCTGGAGCTGAAGGGCAAGTACCACACAGACATCAGAGAGTGGAGGGATGATGGTGGCTATTGGTGGCAGAAGCACTCCCAGTTGACACCAGCGGCGCAGGGGTTGTGTGACTGGTTGTGAAAGAGTACAATTACCAAGAAGGGGAAGGAGGTGTACCTCAGGTGGAGGTGGAGTAAAGGAACCCTAGAAAGGAGTCAGAGAAAGTGAACACCCGAAGGTGGTAGCGGAAATGGGACCGCAGGAGGTGGTAGCGGAGCGAGAACCCCAGAAGGCAGCAATGACTAGTGGACGTCAAGAGGGGACAGGAGAACATAAACATTGGGAGGTGTTATAGGAAAGAGCAGACCATGCAGTGAAAGGATGGAGACCTTGTTGGCAGAGCACTCCTAGGAAGTGGATCCTAGGAGGGACTTGATCTTGGCAAAAAGCTTTTGGGAATTTTTAGTTACACTTGAACATTAATTGTGTTATGACCCATGGGCTCATCCTGGCAATTTAGTGGAAGTTCACTCCATCCCTGCTTATCATCTCACCTGGACATTGACACGTGTCCCAAATTAATAACTTAAACTTAAGCCCCCTGCTGTGTCTGGTCAAACGATTCCATGGCGGGCATGTGACAGTGCCCTTAACAAGGTGCCAGGCCTGAGGATCGGGAAAGCTCAAGGAGGGGGGCATTGAGACAGCCAGAAGGAACCCCCTGGATCATTGTCCCTCCCTCCACATGTTCCACAGTGTACTCCTTAGTCTGGCTAATGAGCTGCAATGCTTCCAGGGAGCCCTTGCTAGCCACAGGCATGGTGAGAGGTACACCGTGTATATTTTTTTTTAATGTACAATACAGGAAATCTTGCTTGGGTGATGGCGTTGTTAGGATAACTCATATTGTGAGACGTTGTACTTCGAGAAAAGCAAGCATGTGCCAGGTGCACTCTGGAAAGCAGTCAACATTATATTCTGGACAGCTCAGTGGGTTATGCGCAGACAGCACTGGTCTTTGTGTAACCTGCAGGTTTGAATCATCCCGAGGCCGATAAAGCGAGTACCACTGAGTTGGGTGATAGTAAGTAACGCGAGCATGGAGTGATTATAGTTTGAGTGCTATACACATGATTATTATTTAAAAAGCGTCTATGTGTCGCAGAGAGAATGCGCCGCAGCATAGCGATAACACCTGGTGCAAGGGCCTGACAACCGATGAAATTGTGATTTATTTGAGCTGGCCGAGTTCCGAACAGGAAACGCGTACAGCACATACTGGCCCTGTCCTGCCTGCAAGGGGAGGGGCGGGTGTGGGGGGTGTGGTGTTACCTAGTAACGCACAGGCCAACCTCAGCTGTTCAGCATTTAGCGATGATGTCACGCCGAGAACAAATCCTGCGCACAGCCACGCAGTGCCCTGAATAAACAACTATGAACAGTGTATTAAGTACACAACGAGGGCTGCGCGAAACTCTGCCAGTATAATGCGGTTACATTCTCTTATTATTATTTCTTCTTGCGGAGTTGCAAAATTATGATTTCCTTTTCCAGTTATGATTCTGGAGAAATTGTGGGAAGTAACCAGGCAAACTAAATAGAACGTTATTGTCTTACCACTAGGCCTAGCTGTGACAGATCCGGAGGTGCGGTATCACGAGGAATGGCAGGTGTGTTCTAAAAGTGGGTGGGAGGAGCATGGTGGCGGAAGCGGATATGACATGAACGAGGAGGTCAGGAGAAAGAATGCGGGAAAGAGAGTCATAGACTATGCATTTCCTGTATGTCCTGAGGACCTGAGGGCCCATTTACAAGTCTGTGGCTGAGGGCCATCAGATTGTGGACCACCTGGGCCCCCGCTCCTGAAAGAGCATAGAGGAAACATAGGCCCCACTAACAAGGCTGGTTATAGCTTTGTGAGCTAAAGGAGACCACTTTTTTAATAGGGGCTTGTGGGATGTGGTCAATACCGGATAGACAGAAGAAGAATTCCCAAAACAAGCTACGTACTGGTGTCACACTTCTGGGCTGGTTATTTAGGCTGAAATGAGGCAAACGTGAATCACAGTCTTGTGTCAAAGCAAATATCACAAGATATGCACATAGGCATTATTTCAAAAGGAAATATTCAATTTTATTTTTCTAGTACATATTAAAAAAGGAACATGATGGGTCCAATTATTAAAAGAGCACAAGACAAAACAGAGAGAAATCACAGTCCTGTTGGAAAAAACTCATGTGAAACGATCACGTGAATCTATTTACTTGAGTCAAATTGTACATCAAACCTGTTCTATTTTTAAGGTGATGTTAGTAGTGAAAAAAGTGACTTCACATCATAGACATAGTATTGTAGTACTTTTGCAAAGACCCCAGTCGGGACAATGTGTGAACATAAACCCGTGTTGGGAACGTGTCGACAGGAAGGCTCTGTTTCCAGCCTTAAGAGAGTACAGTCTTCGGAAGTTCAAAGATGACTGTTGTCCATTGAATGAATCTTGGACCAGATAAGGCTTTCATCAGGACACATAAACGACAGCTTTAACCCAAGAGTCGTATTCTTCACAGTAGGTGTGAGATGTCTAGTGATGTATCTCTATGGACAAACAAACCTATATGTTAAAAACTAGCTATATTTCAAATGGCAATAGTGAAGATGCCACATAAATCCTAATAGAACCAGCCCTTTCATACAATGTTCAGTGTGCAACCTGGACATATTCATACTTAATCATGTATATATCTCTTCAAGTTATTTAAATAGCATGTTTGTCATTTGGCTATTTGGTGTATTTTATTTTCACAAATAGATGTGACTCCACATCTTGTGTTGTTGCGTAATACAGCAAATGAGGATCACGCAATTATCCCATTTATGTAAATCAAAATGAATTAATACGCTCTAGTTATCGTAGTACCTTTCGGGAAATCTTCAAAGAAGTGCTCTGCATGAGTCAAACGATGTCTGTAAGTGCTTCACACATGCCTAGAAGGGCAGCTATGCCGGTCAGTAGCCATCGCTGGCTGTGTAGGAAACACAACAATGCAAAAAACGCAAAAAACATGCGTCATCATATGTCTAAATAATATCCCATTTGATATTCGAAAATGTGTGCATATGTGTACTCATACCTTCCATGAGTTGTTTAGTTGGCGAAACCAGCGGTTTATTATTCTGAATGGGCGTCACCGCAGTGATGGTGGTATTCGGCCCAAGTGTGGCGCGTACAATAGCGGCGTTCTAGAGGCACGGGAAAGTGAAAAAAACACTCTAAGACACAGAGTCCTTACTGAGCTTACTACGTTCAGACTCGTATTTTTGATAGATGAGGAGGACTTACTTTTGATTTTCGGAGCACTCTTTCCCTCTAGCAGAACGGCATCACCATTTCTGAGTCCGTAT
Source organism: Ambystoma mexicanum (assembly GCF_040938575.1). Classification (NCBI taxonomy): domain Eukaryota; kingdom Metazoa; phylum Chordata; class Amphibia; order Caudata; family Ambystomatidae; genus Ambystoma; species Ambystoma mexicanum. The sequence continues at coordinate 688,122,244 of NC_090938.1, forward strand.
AATCAGTTCAAGCGGTTACATACTCACGTACTAACGTGGACATGATCATGTGGTCCAGCGGAAATCGCCTGGAGGAAATGGGAAACTGTCGGCCATCTTAGAGTGTCTATGGAAAGTGGCCGTACGAGTATCTGCGCGGTGGCACTGACATACTCGGCGAAAGTAAAATTAAGCTAATGGTTCCCATTAGTGTGTCAGGACAGAAAAAGGATTAATTAGCTAACGGAATGACTCAATCACAGAGTGGTGGACCAACTTAAAAAACTTAAAAAACATCCATTAACCAAATGTGATGATTGACATATCTTGCTATGTAGAAATGGCTAGTGGTGTGTATGAATTCAGCATCAAGAGGGATACATAAGGACACGTGATCCAAAATAATGATCTGTTGTCTATTAATGGATGGAAAAACTAAGAGACATGTGTATGGAAACTGGGACATAGATATGTGCTGTCTGGTTACGGAGGTCTGGTGAGGATCCTGATAAAACCCAATGGTACCGATCAGGAACCAATTTATGTACAAACAGGTTCCATTCGATGTACAAATTTAATCCACATTTGACCGAATCTTGTTTATAAATCCATTTCTACTCCAACTTTCGCAGATTCAGGTCCCTATCCCCCCCACGAGGGTGTGCATCAATGGTTTGTTTAGTTTTACCGATATACATGAGTTTGCATGGACAAATGATGCAATAAATAGCCCATTTAGTTGCACAGTTTGAGAACATTTTTAGAGTCCGGGTGCCAGTTTTTAACTTGACACTTTTAACATTTTTAGTGAAATTGCACATTAAGCATTTGTCACATTTGAAGTGGCCTACAACTGGAGGTAAACTCCATAGTGTTGGTTGTGTAGGTGTTTTGATGGACTGTCTAGGATATGTATGAACCAATCTGTCACCAAGGTTTTGTAACCGTTTAAAAGCAAAACGGGGGGGTGGAATAGAAAACGACTCCGTGTTAATCATTTTCCAGATTTTTAGAATGGTTCTTCTCAAGGCATTGCTGACAGGGGTGAAAGTTGTCACACAGGTGATTTTATCCAGCTTGGTCCGATCTTGTTTAGAAAGGCAGTCAGCTCTTGGAGTGTTTTTCGCCCTCTTATATGATCTCCTAATGGTATACGGAGGATATCCCTGGCTATTAGATTGCTCTTCAGTTTTTCACTGTGGACTCGAAAGTCTTGTTTTTCAGAGCAATTCCGCCTGATCCTTAGAAACTGCCCAAAGGGCAAGTTTTCTTTAAGTGATTGAGGATGAAAACTACCAAAATGGAGCAGCGTATTTTTCTGAGTCGGTTTTTTGTAGAGGCTGGTTCCAATTGTGTTATTTGGTGTGCGGTATATGAGAAGATCCAGAAATGTTATTTCTCTATTGTTGGCTTGCCATGTAAAGTGGAGGGACAACTCACACTGGTTAAGCCAGGTATTAAAGCTTATAAGTTCTTCCATAGTACCGCGCCAAATCATAAAAATGTCATCGATATAACGATGCCATGTGTGGATATTTTTGCCAGAAGGATTGGTGTCATTGTATATATGGGTGTTCTCAAAGTGATTCATATATAAGTTTGCCAAATCTGGGGCAAAAGTAGCCCCCATGCTCGTGCCATTCAGTTGTTGGTAGAAGGAACTGTTATGAATGAAGACATTTTTTGTTAAGGCCATATGTATGCACTCAGCGATAAACGCCGAGGGTGGTTGTTTATCAGACCGTGTTTCCAATAGTTTCAGCATGACATCAATACATTTCATCTGGGGTATATTAGTATAGAGTAACGTGATGTCAAGGGTGACGAAATGGTCGTCAGGCTGAATAGTGATAGAGTCCAAGATTTTTATCATTGAGGTGGAGTCTTGGATGAATGATTTCATTTGGTTAACAAAGGGTCTAAGGAACACGTCTGCATACACTGATAGAGGTTCTAGAAGTCTACCTATAGCTGAAACTATTGGCCGTCCTGGAGGGCAAGTCAGATGTTTATGTATTTTTGGTAGGCAATAGAATACCGGAGTGACCGGATATCTGTTAATCAGAAATAGTTTTTCTTCATCGTTAATCCACCCTTGGTCAGCCGCGTGTGTCATCAGACTAACTATTTCCTCCATGATTTTGGTGGTTGGATCAATGGGAATGGGTTTATACTGATAGATCGGATAGTTGTTTATTGATCTCCGTATTGGATCCCCACGTATCCCTCTTGACGCTGAAATCATACACACCACTAGCAATTTCTACATAGCAAGATATGTCAATCATCACATTTGGTTAATGGATGTTTTTTAATTTTTTAAGTTGGTCCGCCACTCTGTGATTGAGTCATTCCGTTAGCTAATTAATCCTTTTTCTGTCCTGACACACTAATGGGAACCATTAGCTTAATTTTACTTTCGCCGAGTATGTCAGTGCCACCGCGCAGATACTTGTACGGCCACTTTCCTTAGACACTCTAAGATGGCCAACAGTTTCCCAGTTCCTCCAGGCAATTTCTGCTGGACCACATGATCATGTCCACGTTAGTACGTGAGTATGTAACCGCTTGAACTGATTATACAGACTCAGAAATGGTGATGCTGTTCTGCTAGAGGGAAAAAGTGCTCCGAAAATCAAAAGTAAGTCCTCCTCATGTATCAAAAATACGAGTCTGAACATAGTAAGCTCAGTAAGGACTCTGTGTCTTAGAGTGTTTTTTTCACTTTCCCGTGCCTCTAGAACGCTGCTATTGTACGCGCCACACTTGGGCCGAATACCACCATCACTGCGGTGACGCCCATTCAGAATAATAAACCGCTGGTTTCACCAACTAAACAACTCATGGAAGGTATGAGTACACATATGCACACATTTTCTAATATCAAATGGGATATTATTTAGACATATGATGACGCATGTTTTTTGCGTTTTTTGCATTGTTGTGTTTCCTACACAGCCAGCGATGGCTACTGACCGGCATAGCTGCCCTTCTAGGCATGTGTGAAGCACTTACAGACATCGTTTGACTCATGCAGAGCACTTCTTTGAAGATTTCCCGAAAGGTACTATGATAACTAGAGCGTATTAATTAATTTTGATTTACATAAATGGGATAATTGCGTGATCTTCATTTGCTGTATTACGCAACAACACAAGATGTGGAGTCACATCTATTTGTGAAAACAAAATACACCAAATAGCCAAATGACAAACATGCTATTTAAATAACTTGAAGAGATATATACATGATTAAGTATGAATATGTCCAGGTTGCACACTGAACATTGTATGAAAGGGCTGGTTCTATTAGGATTTATGTGGCATCTTCACTATTGCCATTTGAAATATAGCTAGTTTTTAACATATAGGTTTGTTTGTCCATAGAGATACATCACTAGACATCTCACACCTACTGTGAAGAATACGACTCTTGGGTTAAAGCTGTCATTTATGTGTCCTGATGAAAGCCTTATCTGGTCCAATATTCATTCAATGGACAACAGTCATCTTTGAACTTCCGAAGACTCTACTCTCTTAAGGCTGGAAACAGAGTCATCCTGTCGACACGTTCCCCACACGGGTTTATGTTCACACATTGTCCCGACTGGGGTCTTTGCAAAAGTACTACAATACTATGTCTATGATGTGAAGGCACTTTTTTCACTACTAACATCACCTTAAAAATAGAACAGGTTTGATGTACAATTTGACTCAAGTAAATAGATTCACGTGATCGTTTCACATGGTTTTTTCCAACAGGACTGTGATTTCTCTCTGTTTTGTCTTGTGCTCTTTTAATAATTGGACCCATTATGTTCCTTTTTTAATATGTACTAGAAAAATAAAATTGAATATTTCCTTTTGAAATACTAGCCTATGTGCATATCTTGTGATATTTGCTTTGACACAAGACTGTGATTCATGTTTGCCTCATTTCTGCCTAAATAACTAGCCCAGAAGTGTGACACCAGTAGGTAGCTTGTTTTGGGAATTCCTCTTCTGTCTACCCACTAACAAGGCACCCAAGTGAGAAGGGGATTAAGGAGTAACCCTAGCTAAGGATTGGGTGTCCAGTAGGGTACAGGGACTAATCACCAGACAGATGACAGAGCGCAACATCAAATAATAATTGGCCATTGCAGGTGTGTCACTTGGTCACTTTAACATAGTGTTCCCCCCAGAGATGCCAAAGCAGATGGACCTTAAAGGCCTCTTCTCGTTGGGACTCCTGCTCTAGCTCCCCCCAGAAAAGCCAATGCAGCTGGACCTTAAAGGCCTCTTCTCGTAGGGACTCCTGCCCCAGTTCCCCCAAAGAAGCCAATGCAGCTGAACCTTAAAGGCCTCTTCTCGTAGGGACTCCTGCTCCAGTTCCCCAAAGAAGCCAATGCAGATGGACCTTAAAGGCCTTTTCTCATTGGACTCCTGCTCCAGCCCCCACCAGAGAAGCCAATGCAGCTGGACCTTAAAGGCCTCTTCTCATTGGACTCCTGCTCCAGTTCCCCCAGAGAAGCCAATGCAGCTGGACCTTAAAGGCCTCTTCTCATTGGACTCCTGCTCCAGTTCCCCCAGAGAAGCCAATGCAGCTGGACCCTAAAGGCCTCTTCTCATTGGACTCCTGCTCTAGCTCCCCCCAGAGAAGCCAATGCAGCTGGACCCTAAAGGCCTCTTCTCATTGGACTCCTGCTCCAGCCCCCACTAGAGAAGCCAATGCAGCTGGACCTTAAAGGCCTCTTCTCATTGGACTCCTGCTCTAGCTCCCCCCAGAGAAGCCAATGCAGCTGGACCTTAAAGGCCTCTTCTCGTTGGGACTCCTGCTCCAGCTCCCCCCAGAAAAGCCAATGCAGCTGGACCTTAAAGGCCTCTTCTCATTGGACTCCTGCTCCAGCTCCCCCAGAGAAGCCAATGCAGATGGACCTTAAAGGCCTCTTCTCGTTGGGACTCCTGCTCTAGCTCCCCACAGAAAAGCCAATGCAGCTGGACCTTAAAGGCCTCTTCTCGTAGGGACTCCTGCCCCAGTTCCCCCAAAGAAGCCAATGCAGCTGGACCTTAAAGGCCTCTTCTCGTAGGGACTCCTGCTCCAGTTCCCCAAAGAAGCCAATGCAGATGGACCTTAAAGGCCTTTTCTCATTGGACTCCTGCTCCAGCCCCCACCAGAGAAGCCAATGCAGCTGAACCTTAAAGGCCTCTTCTCATTGGACTCCTGCTCCAGTTCCCCCAGAGAAGCCAATGCAGCTGGACCCTAAAGGCCTCTTCTCATTGGACTCCTGCTCCTCCCAGAGAAGAGAATACAGCTGGACCTTAAAGGCCTCTTCTCATGGGGACTCCTGCTCCAGCCCCCACCAGAAAAGCCAATGCAGCTGGACCTTAAAGGCCTCTTCTCGTTGGGACTCCTGCTCCTCCCAGAGAAGAGAATGCAGCTGGACCTTAAAGGCCTCTTCTCATGGGGACTCCTGCTCCAGCCCCCACCAGAAAAGCCAATGCAGCTGGACCTTAAAGGCCTCTTCTCGTTGGGACTCCTGCTCCTCCCAGAGAAGAGAATGCAGCTGGACCTTAAAGGCCTCTTCTCATGGGGACTCCTGCTCCAGCCCCCACCAGAAAAGCCAATGCAGCTGGACCTTAAAGGCCTCTTCTCGTTGGGACTCCTGCTCCTCCCAGAGAAGAGAATGCAGCTGGACCTTAAAGGCCTCTTCTCATGGGGACTCCTGCTCCAGCCCCCACCAGAAAAGCCAATGCAGCTGGACCTTAAAGGCCTCTTCTCGTTGGGACTCCTGCTCCAGCTCCCCCCAGAAAAGCCAATGCAGCTGGACCTTAAAGGCCTCTTCTCATTGGACTCCTGCTCCAGCTCCCCCAGAGAAGCCAATGCAGATGGACCTTAAAGGCCTCTTCTCGTTGGGACTCCTGCTCTAGCTCCCCCCAGAAAAGCCAATGCAGCTGGACCTTAAAGGCCTCTTCTCGTAGGGACTCCTGCCCCAGTTCCCCCAAATAAGCCAATGCAGCTGGACCTTAAAGGCCTCTTCTCGTAGGGACTCCTGCTCCAGTTCCCCAAAGAAGCCAATGCAGATGGACCTTAAAGGCCTTTTCTCATTGGACTCCTGCTCCAGCCCCCACCAGAGAAGCCAATGCAGCTGGACCTTAAAGGCCTCTTCTCATTGGACTCCTGCTCCAGTTCCCCCAGAGAAGCCAATGCAGCTGGACCCTAAAGGCCTCTTCTCATTGGACTCCTGCTACTCCCAGAGAAGAGAATGCAGCTGGACCTTAAAGGCCTCTTCTCATGGGGACTCCTGCTCCAGCCCCCACCAGAAAAGCCAATGCAGCTGGACCTTAAAGGCCTCTTCTCGTTGGGACTCCTGCTCCTCCCAGAGAAGAGAATGCAGCTTGACCTTAAAGGCCTCTTCTCATGGGGACTCCTGCTCCAGCCCCCACCAGAAAAGCCAATGCAGCTGGACCTTAAAGGCCTCTTCTCGTTGGGACTCCTGCTCCTCCCAGAGAAGAGAATGCAGCTGGACCTTAAAGGCCTCTTCTCATGGGGACTCCTGCTCCAGCCCCCACCAGAAAAGCCAATGCAGCTGGACCTTAAAGGCCTCTTCTCGTTGGGACTCCTGCTCCTCCCAGAGAAGAGAATGCAGCTGGACCTTAAAGGCCTCTTCTCATGGGGACTCCTGCTCCAGCCCCCACCAGAAAAGCCAATGCAGCTGGACCTTAAAGGCCTCTTCTCGTTGGGACTCCTGCTCTAGCTCACCCCAGAAAAGCCAATGCAGCTGGACCTTAAAGGCCTCTTCTCGTTGGGACTCCTGCTCCAGCTCCCCCCAGAAAAGCCAATGCAGCTGGACCTTAAAGGCCTCTTCTCGTTGGGACTCCTGCTCCAGCTCTCCCAGAGAACAGAACGTAACTCTGCTAGTACTTTTCTTAAGGCCAGTGTGTTGACCTGAATGAGGTCGGGGTGCAGCTGAGCCTACACCATATAGTCTGCAATGCCCTATTAACTCCCCCCATAAGGGAAGGCATATCTCGACCAGACCTTTGAAAATGTGCACTTGTGTGTGTGAGCAAACAGATGTCCCAAAGGTCTAAGACAGTTTTCAAAAGTAACATAGCTCAGAACAAAAGGATCTCCCACAAAGGTCTGTAATCACCCGTTTGTGCATTTCATGTCTGAAGCGTGGTCATTAGGCATACAATGACGTTATTTTTGTATACACGATTTTAGTCCATGCATGTTAGTTATTAGCTGTATATATGTATATAGAAGTGCAAGAGTCATAAATCCTTCATTAAGTGCCAAGGACGTGTATGATCGTCCTTTTTGCATAGACTTGCATAATAGCCTGGCACTTAAGGGAGCCTGCCCCTTTAAGTCCTCATAGCGAGCAGCGGACGCCACACCCGATGTACAACCCGAAGGACATTGGACATGCGGCCAGGGGCTTATTGCTATTAGTATCCCGGCCCGCAAGACCGGGGTACTAATAGCATTTTTTCTGTTCCGAAACTCTGCAATGTTTCGGTACAGAGAAAATAAATAATAATAAATTCCGCCGGGAAGGGGAAAACAGAGTCAGTTTTCCCTTTCCATGTCAGCCATCGGAGCGGACGCGCTGGGGACAGAAGTGTTCCCAGCGAGTTTGCTCCCGAAAAAGGAGAAAAACGAAGGTAAGTGGGATTGGGGGTGGGGAGGGAATAGTTTGCAGGAGAGGGGGGTGGAGGAAAGAAAATACATACCTGATTCCCGGCGGGGGACGATGGTAACCTCCAGCCGTGTGGAGGGGCTGCCACGCCCCCCGCCAGGAACAAAGGAATGGAATCCTGGCCGAGGGATTCCCAGCCGGGTTAAGCCCCTCCACGGGCCAATCAGAATGTTTGTTGCATTCTGATTTACCCTCGCTGGGTACTAATGACATTTATGTTTCCATTTTACAGGATTGCACTGATTTTGTGAAATTGCCAAAGTGAAGTGCACAATTTCACACAATTAACAACAGTCAAATTTCCCGATTTTGCACATCTCTGAACACAACCATACACACAAGATTCATTCAGTGAAATAATTCCAAGTAGCACTACTACAAAAATGTTTTTGAAAATAAACTCGCATGGGCTTATTGGAGGATAAAACAGAAGGTGGGTGAGGCGCGCACTCCCGGTCCTGGTCAATTAAACCTGTTGTAAAAAATAAGTAGCTGGGTCAAATCCCAAAATGGACAAAAATTCACAGGGTTAGATCCCTTCTGCTGCAAATCAGGTACTCAGTAATAACAGGGTTAGATCCCTCGGCTGCATTTCTGTGGTCTGTAGTTGTTCTCCTCCTAGCGCTTTCTTATCTCAAATAATCATCAGGGAGGCTGTTGAGCAGTTCTCTCCCCTGCCCCAAATTTGGGAAGGACTTGTGCTTTGGAGGGGTGTCGGTTGCTGGTCACCTGAACAGAAAAAAACGTTTTCACTACAGCTACCAGAATCCTTTGAGTCTAATTAGACACACCTGCTCAACAGCCTCCCTGATGATTATTTGAGATAAGAAAGCGCTAGGAGGAGAACAACTACAGACCACAGAAATGCAGCCGAGGGATCTAACCCTGTTATTACTGAGTACCTGATTTGCAGCAAGGGATCTAACCCTGTTATTACTAAGTACCTGATTTGCAGCAGAAGGGATCTAACCCTGTGAATTTTTGTCCATTTTGGGATTTGACCCAGCTACTTATTTTTTACAACAGGTTCAATTGACCAGGACCGGGAGTGCGCGCCTCACCCACCTTCTGTTTTGTACTGAATGCTATGGGAGTCCCGGGCTCCAGAGGCAGCGCCACGGGGTGACTGTGCCCCACTTTGGAGAATCATAAAGATGGTTCTCTCCCCTCCCCCAAATTTGGGAAGGACTTGTGCTTTGGAGGGGTGTCGGTTGCTGGTCACCTGAACAGAAAAAAACGTTTTCACTACAGCTACCAGAATCCTTTGAGTCTAATTAGACACACCTGCTCAACAGCCTCCCTGATGATTATTTGAGATAAGAAAGCGCGAGGAGGAGAACAACTACAGACCACAGAAATGCAGCCGAGGGATCTAACCCTGTTATTACTGAGTACCTGATTTGCAGCAAGGGATCTAACCCTGTTATTACTAAGTACCTGATTTGCAGCAGAAGGGATCTAACCCTGTGAATTTTTGTCCATTTTGGGATTTGACCCAGCTACTTATTTTTTACAACAGGTTCAATTGACCAGGACCGGGAGTGCGCGCCTCACCCACCTTCTGTTTTGTACTGAATGCTATGGGAGTCCCGGGCACCAGAGGCAGCGCCACGGGGTGACTGTGCCCCACTTTGGAGAATCATAAAGATGGTTCTCTCCCCTCCCCCAAATTTGGGAAGGACTTGTGCTTTGGAGGGGTGTCGGTTGCTGGTCACCTGAACAGAAAAAAACGTTTTCACTACAGCTACCAGAATCCTTTGAGTCTAATTAGACACACCTGCTCAACAGCCTCCCTGATGATTATTTGAGATAAGAAAGCGCGAGGAGGAGAACAACTACAGACCACAGAAATGCAGCCGAGGGATCTAACCCTGTTATTACTGAGTACCTGATTTGCAGCAAGGGATCTAACCCTGTTATTACTAAGTACCTGATTTGCAGCAGAAGGGATCTAACCCTGTGAATTTTTGTCCATTTTGGGATTTGACCCAGCTACTTATTTTTTACAACAGGTTCAATTGACCAGGACCGGGAGTGCGCGCCTCACCCACCTTCTGTTTTGTACTGAATGCTATGGGAGTCCCGGGCTCCAGAGGCAGCGCCACGGGGTGACTGTGCCCCACTTTGGAGAATCATAAAGATGGTTCTCTCCCCTCCCCCAAATTTGGGAAGGACTTGTGCTTTGGAGGGGTGTCGGTTGCTGGTCACCTGAACAGAAAAAAACGTGTTCACTACAGCTACCAGAATCCTTTGAGTCTAATTAGACACACCTGCTCAACAGCCTCCCTGATGATTATTTGAGATAAGAAAGCGCTAGGAGGAGAACAACTACAGACCACAGAAATGCAGCCGAGGGATCTAACCCTGTTATTACTGAGTACCTGATTTGCAGCAAGGGATCTAACCCTGTTATTACTAAGTACCTGATTTGCAGCAGAAGGGATCTAACCCTGTGAATTTTTGTCCATTTTGGGATTTGACCCAGCTACTTATTTTTTACAACAGGTTCAATTGACCAGGACCGGGAGTGCGCGCCTCACCCACCTTCTGTTTTGTACTGAATGCTATGGGAGTCCCGGGCTCCAGAGGCAGCGCCACGGGGTGACTGTGCCCCACTTTGGAGAATCATAAAGATGGTTCTCTCCCCTCCCCCAAATTTGGGAAGGACTTGTGCTTTGGAGGGGTGTCGGTTGCTGGTCACCTGAACAGAAAAAAACGTTTTCACTACAGCTACCAGAATCCTTTGAGTCTAATTAGACACACCTGCTCAACAGCCTCCCTGATGATTATTTGAGATAAGAAAGCGCTAGGAGGAGAACAACTACAGACCACAGAAATGCAGCCGAGGGATCTAACCCTGTTATTAATGAGTACCTGATTTGCATCAAGGGATCTAACCCTGTTATTACTAAGTACCTGATTTGCAGCAGAAGGGATCTAACCCTGTGAATTTTTGTCCATTTTGGGATTTGACCCAGCTACTTATTTTTTACAACAGGTTCAATTGACCAGGACCGGGAGTGCGCGCCTCACCCACCTTCTGTTTTGTACTTATTGGAGGATAAGACAACATTGTGAAAGAAATTGTATCACACGCTGGACTCCTGTTTTACTACTGGTTGGTCCAAGCAGCCATCTTTGTTCTCACATAGGAGTGCACCAGAAGCCATCTTGGCCAAGATGACAACGCTTGTTTGACTCTAATGCGTGACGCATGTGTTGTGTTGATCCTTCGTCACAGTTCCTTATGAACTTCACAGCATCTACACTGGCTTGAGGACAGGCATAGCGTGATGCAGGTGTGTTTGTCTGAGCATTGATCTAGTTAGCTATGGAATCTGTGGCCTTGGAACAGCGGGCCATTCTCCATTTTAAGCACCTGCGGTCTGCTTTGGGTTGCAGCTCTGGAATGACACCTCTGCAATGGACGCTACCAGCTCTATTTCTCGGTCACTGGCAGAGTCGTCTATGATGACCAGTAGATGGATGCGATATAGCAGGAACGAGAAGTCTGTGCTCTTTTACTGCCATGATTTGGGTCCTGTCTCCTGAGAACGGGTAGGCAAAAGAAGTCTTCCACCAATTAGCCACCGTGGAACCCGATTTTCTCTTGCAGCATGCCTTGGTCTCGACAATCCCGTCTGTCCTCTGTGCTCCACCACAATGCCCCCCCACATGGTCAGGGATGCCGGGATGATTGTCATCGCCCCCCACCCACCGCCCCAAGCAGCAGGCCCTCTTCGGACAGGTAATTATGAATGGTGATGACGGTTTATAGTCATTTGGTCGAAAAAAGTCAGAAAAAAAAAAGTCTCATTTTTTTTTCAATACGTATTTTTTTCGAAATGACGGGGTTCCCCCCCAACCCTCTTTTTTTTGTATTTTACCCATTTTTTATACTTACCAAACCCAATAAATACATATAAATAAAAATATAATAGATTTCGACATTTTCTTTTCTACATTTTTGGCATTCGACTTTTTATTTTCGACATTATGACTGCACACCGGTGATGACAGCAACCACTGCCCCGATGTCTAAGATGCAGTCGTGTTGTTGGATAAGCAATGACTTCCAGTGGCCTACCACTAGAGTCAAGCGAATATTGTGGAGGCACACATCCTTTTCCTTCTCTTTCTGCATTTTGTCCAGATGTCGTGCTTTGGGGAACTCTATCTCCGCCACCATTTGCCTTGCTCTTCAGTGTCTTCTGCCTCTTGCACCTCTTGGGTGCTTGCAGGTCTGGGGAGGCGAGTCAAGGGGGACACTAGGTTGCCGGCGCCTGAAGGGTATTGTAGCTCTGGTTGGTGGTCAGTCAGAAGACAGTGACTGGTAAGATGAGGATGAGCAGTTTAAGATCCACAAGGGCCTTTCTGCTCTGTCCATATGTGTGCAGGTAGTGGTGCGTCACCTCCCACTGACCACCGTGGCTTCCCTCTCACTAGCTGGGAATACCATAGGTCAGGGAAGGTAAGTGCTGGGATGCCATTTGTGACTGCGTACGATTTTCCGAAATGTTCTGTCTTTGTGAGGGCAGCACTGGGACCATGGTCCAGCATCAACTGTATCTGTGTTCTTCCTAATGTCGAAGTTTGCCACGGCTCTGCCACAAGGGTGTTCTTGGCCCTTTGGAAAGCTTCCCACACAGTGGTGGCTTTAGTCGGATCTTACAGTGGTTCTTTGAGTGTTGCATGCTCCTGGATGTACTTCCCGCAATAGTTGACCATACCAAAGAAGCTTCCCACTTGCGGGACTGACTATGGTTGCTTCACCTTTTTGCTCCTCATTTCCTGTGGGGTCAGCTTGAAAGCCTTCATAACAGAACATATATCAGAAGAACTCAAGTCTAGTCCTAAAGAAATCTGCATGTAAAGTGTAAAGTGATTCCATGCGGTGGAGGGCATGCCGATGTTCAGCTACATGTATCTGCAAAGCACTACATTCATGAAGAATGGCGCTACAGGGCATTACTTCTTGGTCAGCTTCAGCAGGTGGTATCTGGCTTTCAGATCCAGTGTGGAGAACACTGTGGCACCTAGTCAGTCTGCGATCAGATGTATGATTGTGGGTATCATGTCTTTCCATTTAGATCACTTAGTTGGGTAGGCAAACGACTACCCAAATGCGGACATAACCTGGTTTATTGGCCTTCTTCGTGCCCATGATTTGCGATACGCATGGTGTTGGGCCTTATACTTTTCCTATGACTCTGGTCTTTCCGCAGGTTGCAGGTTCCTCCTCTACCATGGCCCACATTTGGAAGGGTATTCTCTGATTTCTATTGGCTCTGGGTTGAATTGTCTTGTCATTATGGAGCCCAATGAAAGTGCTTTCTAATTTTTCATGCAGCGATACTAGTGAAGATGTCACAAAATCCAAGCAAGTAATCAAGGGCATAGGCATTGGTAGTAAATATGAAGTGAATTCTGCCTACAGCTGCTACAGCTGAGTAGCTTCGCTTCCCAGTCTTATCGCGGAACCCTCTCTCACAGTCCGGAAGTCTTTGTGACACAGTGCTTGGGTGAAAGCGCAGAGTAGTGGGATCAGTGTGATGCATCTAAAGGTGAAGATCTGGACCATTATAGGTTGCATTTCCAGGACGGGGATCAGTAGCCGGAACCTTTTCTCAGGTTGCATTTGGTTACATGAGGGCCTGTCAATGAGGGCTCATATCTTGAGGATTAGTCATTTGCGAAGTACGTGATACTGGCCTTGGTTGCAGATGTTTTCGACAGCATTCATGCAGAATACCTGATCTGCAAATCTCAAACCTTGTCCTACAGGATGTCTTCAGCACTGCCTTCAGCTTCAGATGTCTGGGCTGAGCACCTTTCACGTCCAGAGCTTGCCTGCAGACCTCCAGACCACAAAGAAGTGGTTGAGTTTACCACATCCTCAGCATTACCTCCGGCAGGACACCTGGCTATTGGGTGTGATGTAGCAATGTATACCACATGGTACAGGGGTCTTGGGATTTTGTCTCTCATCGGTGCCTGAGTCAGATTCTGCATTTCACTCTCGGTCCTTTGAGGGGGCAGTCTGTTCCTGATTTGGCCTGCTCACCACCCTAACCAATACTAGACTTGCACCTATGAGAAGTGCCCACCACATTGCTGCCTGCCTCCTCAAAGATATCTGCAAATATGGCCATCTAATGTCTACACGTATCGATCTTAAATGGCTACCCCAACTAGAAAGCATCACGTTCAAAGCCAGTTGCATCATATTCAAAGCTGTCACCATGCCCGCACCCTCATACCTGAAAGACTACGTTACCATATCTGGCAGTCCGCACATCGTTAGAAGAAAGGACCTGGACTGATTTCAGTACCAGAAATGCAAAGTAACAATGAACCAGAAAACAAGCATTCTTTGTCTGCTCGTCTAGACAGAGGAATGTCACACCACCCAACATCAAACCCGCCCTCACCCTCAATAAAATTCAGAAATCAAAACCCTTGCTCCTAAAGGGAGCACCTTCTTCATGCCCAATAAGAAACAACCCCTTGAACCCAACCTGTCCAGTATCCTTACTGACTTCCACCCTCTACAGCCATATCCTTCCATCCCCTCGGTCTACTTCCCAACTCTCTTTCAGCACTGTTACATGCCCCCACTAACAGGAAATTTTAACTATTACCCACTTTCCCAAATGGTATGCTGCTAATAAATTCTTATGTTGTTGGGGCTGTTCCCCCTGTAGCAATCTAGTGTATGTGTCACATCTCACTACCGGCCCTGGTCTTGGTGGCGCTGTGGGAGGGTCCGTTATGCTCTTTCCCTAGTCCATACCAAGATGGCCCCAGGCATCTCCTTTCTCCCTTGGCTCTGCACAACGTGCATGCAGACTGAGGGGCTCCGCCCCTGCCGATTCCATGAAGGGTATATCAACATACAACTGCTGGGGTTCTTTGCGCCGCTACTCTAGCAAATGGTGCTTCGTAAGTTCGACTCCTAGCATATTACGTTGCTACTAATCTCTGCCTTATCCCTGCCCTATTTTTGCTGTCTCCACAGATCCTCCATCCAAGACCTCGCATCAGGCCTTCGCGGCTTCTCCCACATCCCGGCTCACTCCCCTCTTCCTCCGGCACACTGAGGCGTCGCCCCACCTCCTTTCCTTTCCTGCCGGAGACTCGCCGGACACAACACTTCTCTCCGTCTCTGCCCTTGCCGGAGTCACGGTAGGATTCCCGCGCTTTAGATTCCGCTTTCACCTCCGCCTGTGGGCGACTGCACTACAACTCTCTCTATCTTTCAGCGGGGTGCATTTCTTACACAGAACAGTATCTAGCCCGTGGCCAGCTTCCGTGCATCTGCACACCGGAGTACAGTTACTTTCGATTTGCCGATCTACGCCACATACGCGGTCCAAGTAGGTGGGCACTCGCTAATCAATCCTTACCTGTCCTCTCTTCGAGCTGCAAATCAGATTCTTAAACCATATCCTTCCTCACAGCAAGAGATACGCATTCCTCCCGGAATGACCCAGACTATCTCACCACTCGCTTCACTGCAAGGTACACACCATTCCTTCTGGCTCTCGCTGCTGGTTCTATAAGACCACTTAACCTTTTCTTTCTTGTTTATCAGACGCTCTCATGCATTCTGCCCTTTTGGTTCTACAGCCAGCGTCCTCCACGCCTAGAAGAACACCAACAGCCGCCACGCTCCTAGTTCCTGACATCAGGGTTTTTTTACCCCAGAGGGTTTCCCTGGGGTCTCTGTGCCTCTCCGATCCTTGTTAACAAGCCGAGGGAAGCAGAGTCTCCAGGGGGATTTTCCCTTTCTCAGTTGCTGCTACCTGATCCAGGTTAGTGTAATTTGCCATCGATTAAGGATCTTTTGCCAGTTAAGTCCTCTTCATGACAGATAGCGACGCCTCTGAAACTGACACCATGATCAGATGCATCAACTGATGTCTGCTATGCAGTCCCTGACCCACGAGGTGCAAAACTTGAAACAAGAAAATGTCAATCTCAGGCAACAGGTTGCTCGAGTAACCCGAGGCCCTGAACTCCGTCCTTCTTCATTGCCCGGTGGGAAGTTTGATGGAAACCTGCATAAACTCAAAGAGTTTCTCAAAGGCTGTACCATACAGTTCATTTTAAGGTCACATACTTTCCCACGGATAGATATAAGGTCGGAATCATGGTATTCCATCTAGCTGGGGCAGCCTTAACCTGGGCAACACCCCTTGTAACAAACAACAATCCAATACTAGATTTGTATCTAGCGTTCGTTAACAGTTTAAAAATGATTTTTTTTAATTATTTTTTTATTTACTTGTTTATAATCAAGAACGTTTGATTTTTACAAGATGTTGATACGCAACATAGAAAAACACACTCTGTAAAATAAATATAATAGATGTAGACAGAGAAAAAGCGAACATGGCACAAGAAGGTAAGGAGAAGAAAAAATTGAAACCAGCAAACTAGGTACTTAATCAAAGAAACTTATGCCCTGATTCATGGATTCTTTGTGCCGAAAAAAACGGGATTTGTGCGCCATTCTGCCCGCAAATCCCTGTTTAACAAATGGGGATTTGCGGGCAGAATGGCACACAAATTCCCTTGTTCGGCGCAAAGAATCCATGAATTACCCCCTTAATGTCCAAGCAAAGAGAATCAGTATTCATTGAGTTAGACTTGACTAGTTTGTAAGTTCTGGTTTAGGCTCAAAGCTGCTTCTAAAATCTTTACTGCCGCTATCGACCACTTAGTTCTGTCTCCTGCAATCAGACGGCACCACCATGTGTTTTCCTCTCGGAGTGTTACATCGTAAATCAGAAGGATCAAATAGGCTTCTCGCAAGAACGCAGTTCTGGTACAAATCATGAGTAAATGTCTTAAAGTTTCCACTGTTTCTGGATCTGAACAAAATCTGCAAGATTGAGCATCGGTTTTCGTGCATATTGCTATAATTTCCTGCGTTGGTAGTTTCTGCATTTTTTTGTTGGGAAATTTTATGCAGTAGCTCATAGGTTGATTAAGTTTATTTGTTGTTGCTGGTAAGTGAGCCAGGAGCTTGTTTTCTATTGTTTTTTCGCCAGTTTGGATCCAATCTGCTTGTGCTATTTTTACCTTGATTCTGTTGGGATTCCCAATCAGGTCTTCTACTGAGCAAGCCAGATCTGCTAGTTGTTTTGTGAGTTTATGTGCCCAATTATTTAGTGCTCTGCACCGGCCTTGACTGAGCTCTATCTGGACTGGCTTATAGATAGGAAGGGTATCTGGAAGAATAATTTTCCGAAAAAGACGCATCTGGCTTTGGCCAACTGATGCTTGCAATGATAGTAAGCCCAATTCACGTCTAACAGCGGCAATTGAGGAGGATTTCGGCAGACCTAGCACGGCTTTCCATAGGTAGCCTTCCAGGTTTGTCCATATGGTAATGTCAATGTTCAACGCAGCGTCCATGCCGTAGATTATTGACGGGACTACCTTTTGTTTGTAGAATTGGATCGCTGGAAGAAGCGAGAATTTACCATATTTCCGATCTACTAATTTCATTTGGGTTGTCAGGGTTTTTATCTTCGTCCATAGTGCTGAATAGGTCGCACTTTCTGACCTTTTTGAATCTATCATGATTCCCAAGTATTTTATAGTAGGCACGGTTTCAACTTTCATATTGTTCAAATACCAGTGGCCTTGATTTGTCGTAGTTTGACGGCTTTTCCCCATCGTCAGTATTTTTGACTTATGGATGTTTATCTCCAAATCGTTGTCGCTGATATAATTTGCCAAGTTCGTGAGTTGGCGTTGGAGACCTATTTGGGTTTGATCCATGAGGATCAAGTCGTCAGCGTATAACAGTCTTGATATTTCAGTATTGCCCAATTTGGGCAGAAAGGCTCTGACCACTGGTTGTGTATGTTGGAAGTCTCCCATGAAGGCGATAAATAGGGCCGGAGCGAGCGGGCAACCCTGTTTAACCCCACGCTCTGATGAAAATTGGTCCGATAACATCCCTTGTCGATTTAAAAATACTCTTAGTTTTGTGCCCATATCTAATGCGATCACCGGGCATAAGATCTTTGCAGGGCACTTCCACATTTTTAATTTCGCCCACAGCTTTTGACGGCTGATCTTATCAAAGGCTTGTGTTAAGTCAATGAACGCAATGTAAACTGCTAGAGCACCGTTCTTGACTTTTTCCTTTATGATGTTCAAAATCAGGATATTGATGCTGGTGCTTGCGTTCTTAACAAAGCCCGTTTGGAATTTATCCAGACAGGGCGCCGATCTCGCCCAATTGTGAAATCTAGTTAATAATAGGGTAGCAAAGATCTTTCCCATGATGTCAAGGAGGGCTATGGGGCGGTAGTTTGCTGGATTTTCTCGATTTCCCTTTTTAAAAATAGGTACTATTTACCGCCTCAGTCCATGTTTTAGGTATTTGCCTAGTGATCGTGCATTGCTTGAACATTTTTGTAATTAGGGCGGCCCATTCCTGTGGATGTTGCTTTAGATCCATATTGGTTAAACCATCAGGGCCAGGTGCCCTAGAAGTTTTTAATTTCAAAATAGTCGCCAGAATTTCGTCGCGATCTGCCAGGTCTTCCCAAGACGATGTCGTGCAGCGTGGTGAGTCGCTTGAGGTTTGCGGGATAGGAGCAAATTGAGATGAAAAGAAGGTTATCCATGCCTGCTCTGAGACGGCGTTCGAAAGTTGGTTGTTTGTCTCATCGTTTTTATCTTTGATCAGGGACCAGAATTCTCTGGGATTTTTTGTTGTTAAAGTCTTCAGCATTTGCTCTGAGTCGTTCTGGTACATTACTGCTTTGTGTTGTCTCACCCAAGATTTGTATGATCTTGTGGCAGCTTTAGCAGAGTCCTTTTGTTCCTGATCTTTGGAGACTTTAGCCAGACGGTTGAATTTACGCATTTGTTTTCGTTTCAAGACCAATTCAATATCATACTCATGGACCTCTTTTCCGATGGGTCGGGTACACAGACCTTTTTCTTTCCTATGTGGTAACAACAGGGGCATGTAATTTGGTCTGTTTGTTGAGCCCATCGTTGTTTTACTGAGTGCATCAAATTTCTTGGCGATTTCCTTGATGTTAGTCGCTGTAAATTGGATTTGCGACGACTTTCGCGCTATCTCTACATCAAATGGATATATTTGCTTTGGAGTTGGTTCGGACTCGAGAGTCATTATCAAAGGATTATTATGATCACTAGATTTTGTTCTGTATACCTCAAAAGAATCAACGAACGGGAGGAAAGAGTAGGAAACGTAGATGTGGCCAGTGTTGCTGATGTTTCTGCTCGTTCCCATGTTGGAATTCGGGGAAGATGACCACGAGCTGATGCAACATTGTAAAATGTTCTCAAGTCCATAGAATCAGACCACAGCACACCCCTCACAGCAGAGGGGCAGAGATATGACGCAGCAGGGGTTTGCTCGACTCTTGCGTTCAAATCGCCACAGATTATGATGTAGTCAGTTAACTCTTCAAAAAGGAATTTGTCTATGGTTTCCGCGATGTTATCAAGAAATTCTGTGTTACTTGTTCTCTGCGGATTCCAATAGACATTGATAATTGCGAGATTAGATTTCATATTAGTTCTCGATGGGGCTTCTATACGGAACCACTCAGCTAATAGGGCTAACATGCCATATGATTCGGCCACTTTCTTTCTGATGGAAATACCCAATCCGATTTTAATTGCCGTTAGGAGGCCTGAAGACGGTCTTCCAAACAAACCTTTTACTGCTGGAGAGATGTGCATATTGTATCCATCCAGCACTGGTGATTCCATAAGCCACGTATCCTGGAGACATATAATATCAAAATGGCTCAAATCGAAAGCGTCTGGCTTAGTCAGGTGGTTGTGGCCCCTCGTGTTCCAAGAGCACATGATGCTCCTATTCCTGCGTGGACATTCCAGTTGTAGAGGTGCCGTGGGCGTCGCTGAATCTTTTAGTTGTTAATTTTATGGTTTGGATTTAACACCTTTTTTAACCATCTCCAGGGCCCCGACGGTTCACATTTTTTATTATGGGCCCACTCTGAACACTTTTGGTTTTTCCCCCGTCTGTGATTTGAGCTCCAGTTGCCTTCATATTGGGATTTTCGGTAATTTGTGTTGATGTTATACGAATGGAGTCTCGATCTAAATCTGCCCCTGCTGAGTTCGGGTTTCTCCATGAGAACAACTCTTCTACTGCCTACTGGCATATCTGCAGTGTTAGAGTGACGTGCTGATTTATTTGCCGCTGAGTTGCTTACAAGCGGAGCAATCTTTACCGCACGTTCAGACACGGGAATTTCATCTAGCGAGAAGCCCAGTTGAGTGAAGGCCGCGGTCACATCTTCTTCACCGTCTAGGTCAACAGGATTTTTCACATGGAGGTAGGTTTTTGCCATCCCGTCTCTATGATAAGGCTCAACTAGTACAAGATCTGATATTTTTAAAGATTTCAATGCTGGTATATTGGTTAGGATTTTCAAGACCGTCTTTCTGTTCAAGACTAGAAAAATTTTTCCGGGTACAAGTTGTTGCATTTTATAGACTCGAGTGGATGTTACTTTGGAATCAGACCGGAGCCTTGGCTCCAGGGGTATCTTTGTGTCGGCATTTTCAGTTTTTGTTGTTTGAGTTTGAGTTGGTTTTTTTCCCATTTTGGGGCGTGGAGTTTGGGCACTGATTTCTTGCGGTTTGGTTTACCTTTGCACCTTTCGTTTGCAGGTCCTTTGGGTTTAGCAAAAGAAGATGTTCTGAATGAGAGTTTGTTTTGCGTGTTTTCCCTGAAATTTCTTGCGGTGCTTAATGTGGTAATTAAGGACTCAAGCCGGGTAAGCTTAGAGTCCCATTGTCTTTCTTTCTCCACGTTTTGTTGGTTCGGAGCAGTGATGAAACCTTCCAAGAATGTTACTTTTGTATTTAAGGTTGAGACAAGAGTTAAAGAATCCTTCATTGAGTCGTTAATTGATTCATACAGTTTTACAAAGGGTGCCAGACCCACTGTTATTGGGGACATGATTGTAACTAAATCCGTTTTTTTTGTAGGCGTGTCTTTCGGTAAGTGACCTACCATGTCACTGGGTCTTCTGGTTCTCACCGGTGTTGAGGTGTCTTTTGGAAAATTGTTGTATGGAGACTGTCTTCCAGTTGAAAAATCAGAAAGAATTATTTTTTGCCCATGTGAAGCCAGGACCGGTTGCGTCACTTTAAGAAAGGACTTATTCCTTAAATCCGGTTGGGCTAGAGTTGGTGATGATGTCTTTCTTTGATTATTTCCGCTCGTTGGAGGGGAAATAGTTGATGGTATTAATAAATTATTCCCTGGACCACCTCTCTCCGAACGATGTGGAGGCACATCTTCATCGAGCAGATTTATTGCCTCTGTTTGTACTCCCAATCGACAAGGAATGGTCCTATTTCCTTGAGCATCCCTGTCATCGCGGCTGGTGGGCACTGGGGTGGTTGCCTGGCCACATTGGGTCTCCGCTGTACTATGGGCAGAGTCCGCTATTTTTTCTTTTTGTGTCAGCACAGGAGGTAATTGCAGGGGGACATCAAGCATTTCTGCGTCAGAAAGTTCAGTGTCTGTTTCTGGTATCTTCTTTGTTTGTTTAAAGAAGAATTCTTTGAGAGTATGTGGAGTCGGAAGATTCTGAAAAGTAGATTTGACTACGTCACATTTTTTTTGTTTCTGGTTGGTAGCTCTTTTTAGTTGCTGGGAGCCATGATCTAAATGCTCCCCCAATTCCTTACCACTCTTTCTTAATAATGCTCTTTTTTTCAGTAGAGCCATTGCGATGTCTCTCTTCTGGGCAATGAGCTCAGTGGCTACGGTGTTTGGTCTATTTCCCGGAGTTAGTCGATCCGGGGCTACGACCGTAGACCCATTTTCGTCAGAACAGATGGTCACAGAGGCCAAAGCGCCTTGTTGTCTTGATGCTTGGCTTTGCCACGAGGTTGCGACAGAGAGGAGCTCCGCGTCTACATCGCCAGAGACTGACTCAGATTGAGCCTAGGGAACAAAGACTTCCGCCTGTGTAAGGACCTGGCGGCTTTGATGGTCAGGATCCTCAGTGATAGAGGCAGGAGGCCCTGTCACCCTCACCGATGGAGAGAGAGGCACATGGAAGCCACAGACAACACCCGCTATTGGCGTGGCTGCCCGCAAGCTGAGGTGAGCCGCGCAGGGTCCTCCGACTCCGCTAGGCTCACTCTCACTCGCCGCGGCGGAGGCCCGCGGGACGCCAACAGCCGACAGCGGTGGGCTCGTACTGAGCGACGGGCTCCCAACCACCAGCATTTGGTCCATTTGAGAGCGATGACCCTCCCCACTCGGGGCCACAGCAGGTTGGCCTCCAGGTATGTTCGGAGACGAATGGGGGGAGGGAAACTGTGAAAATTGGGGGAAGCAAGCTCGGAGTGAGGAGATCCTGGAGTAAAATACGATGTTTCACCAGAAATGTTCGTAGAATCCTCCTCCGAGTTTTCACTCATTGCGCCCTCCAAGATACCGTAAGAAAACTCATTTGGCGCTTTCTGAGCATTCTGAGCACTCCCGAGCTGACCGGTCACGTTTTCAAGGAGGTTTTCAATGGGGCTGGAAGTCATTGGGTGGAAGGCGCCAAAGAGCATAAAGATGTCGTTTTTCCCAATTGAGTAGAGCCAGCATTAATTCCATGTTTTTTTCTTGCCGTGTAGATTTTACGCGACTCTTTCTGCTTCTCAAGGCTGAGATATTTGCTCCTTAATATCCTGCCAGGTGGACTTTTTACTTGGGGGTGAAGAGAGGAAAGTTCAGAGTTTTCTATAGTGATTTCAGGTCTGGGAAGCAGGGGGTCCGTTTGCAAATCCATACCTCCTTAGCCTCCTAACCTCAGTAGACTGCAGTTGATCGCTCGCACCTCAGCGCGTCCGCTCCACGTGAGTACTGAGGCTTTTGACCACGAACACAGTAGAAGAACTGTAGGCAGTAATAGTAATAATATCAAAGAAAGTACCTTGGGGCGCCCCAGCGCCAAACAGCCGCACAACAGCCGATGGGACTTGTCTCCGCCGGGCTTAACGCCGCGAGGGTGACGGTCCCGGCAGTATAAGCCTGCGAGTGGTCACGTGATCCATCACGGGACCAGGGCTAGCGCCGCCTCCACCAGGAAATCAATTCCACTCAGCAAGAGCCTCCCGCTGCTCGCAGGGCTGGGTGGAAATAGGTAACTGCACAATGAAAGTTCGCTTCACAATAGTGATCCTTTCAGGTCTGGAAACACTCGCAAACAGGAGATCACTGTATCCTCGCAAAAAAACTCCTAGACTTTAGACAGGAAACTCAAGATCTCCTGACATACGTCACGAAATTCAAGCAGATGTCGACAGACACGGCTTGGCCGGATGACGCCTTATTAACCCTGTTCAGACGTGGTTTTACTGAGGACCTTAAGGACGAGGTCTCTCGAGTTCCTAGACCAGCCAATCTGGCAGACATGATCACTCTCACTATTCAGCTCGATTACCACCTCCAGGAGTGACATAACGAACAACCATGGGGTGGAGCAGTTCGGGTACGACCCAAAGGCCCTATGATTCCATCCCGGTCAGTCACAACTGAGGAACCCATGCAACTAGGGATGGCCGGAGGACTACTTTCTGCAGAAGAGAGGGGCCGTAGACACACGCAGGGATTGTGCATGTACTGCGGATCCTCTGAACACCTGGTCATAGCATGCCCTGTTGCACCTCCTAGAAGGAACGAACCTAGGAGGTAGGGAAACTTCCAAGCCCAGTCATAAAGGGAACCATGACTCGGGACCACATTCAGGGTTCCCCAGAACATACACTGCTATCTCATAACGCTGACATTACCGAAACCCCCATGGTGGTTATACTCTTAAACATACACATGGGCGACTGAGAAATACAGAATATTCCAGCCTTGGTGGACTGTGGAGCCACCGGCAATTTCATTGATGACCAATGGGCACTAGACCAATGGGCACTAGATAAGAGCATGGGACGTGTCACCAAACAAGTATGATTCCAGGGGTAGATGGTAATTCCCTTATCTCCGGTCCCATCCGGGAACAAACCCAATCTCTCACATGTAGAATCTCATCCCATGAAGAGCTCATCAGCTTTTACATCATGAAGGCAGCTCATTTTCCAGTAATGTTGGGGTTGCCTTGGCTCCGCCAGCAGAACCTTTATGTAAATTGGACAGCAGGTACCATATTCTTAGGGCCTGAGAACTGCGTGTCTCACTGCCTATCCCATAGCTCGGTTGGCATCCACACAGTCCCTCTGGAGCCCCACGCTGCCTCCACCACGATTCTGAGCCACCTAAGCAGCATCCCTGGGTGCTACTCTGAATATGCCAAAGTCTTTTCACTCCCTCGGTTTTCGGCTCTCCCCCCACATCGGAGAGGTGACTGCTGTATTGAACTGTTACCAGATCAACCAATACCTTTCGGCAGGCTGCATATGCTCCCGCAGAAGGAGAAGGCCGTCCTCAAAGAATATCTCCAAACTAACCTACAAAATGGGCTGATCTCCGAATCCACCTCACCAGCTGGTGCATCCTTATTTTTTATTCCCAAAAAAAAAAACAGAAGAATTATCCCCGTGCATGGATTATCGAGGACTCACCAAGATGACAGTGCTCAATAGATATCCCATGCCATTAGTCCCAGATATATGTTATGTTATGTTATGTTATGTTATGTTATGTTATGTTATGTTATGTTAGCCGAATTTGTTAAGCGCACGTACGCCCAAGGGCATCATGAGGCAGAAGCATGAGTAGAAGTTTTATTGTTTTATTTTTATGTTGTCAGACTTTAAAATAAAGAAGTTTTAAGTAACCAGGGAAAGGTGAAATGGTCAGCAGTCCCATGTAAGGCAAGTGGAAGGTTATTCCAGGCTTTAGCGGCACCACTGAGAAGACACGTCCACCCATCCGCAACAGTCAGATCTGAGGGACCACTTCAAGAAGATTGGACTGGGAGCGAAGACAGCGAGTAGGGATATAGTGCAGAAATATTGCCTGTAGATACTCTGCCCCCAAGCCATAAAAGACACATGGATTTAAAAAGAATACCAACAACTGGGACATATGAGCTCCAAACATGGGGAGAAGGATGGATCTGGTGGCAGCATTCTGAAGCAGCTGGAGCTGATTGATCAAATAGTGGGGCTGAGCCAGATAGAGTGAATTACAGTAATCCAACATGCTCAAAACCAGTGCAGCCACAACAGGGGCATGACACTTCACGGGAATAAAAGGGAGGACCTTCGGGAGAATTCAGAGCTTGAAGTGGCCAGAACTACAGACCACCGCAACATGCTCGTCCGTAGCAAGGGAGGCAGACATTTTAACCCCCAGATTCCTGAAAGAGAAAACAGGCATGGGGAAAGGGCAGAGAGAAGTGGGCCAAAAATCCGCCGTCCAGAAGAGAAGGATAGAAGTAGTGCCAACAATCAAAACCTCAGTCTTACTGTCATTATGTCATCCGCAATCGCCACCGCGGGTGGCGGCTCCTTCCACGTTGGAGGCTGCAAACCGGCAGGTATAGCATTGCAGTCCCTTCTTTGTGTTTGGTCTCGGGCCATTGGCCAATTGTAGCACTGCCGGAAGTTATCTGCCCCTCATTCCCGGCAGTCGCTGCGTTTCAACCCTTAGCTGGCTCTCGCTGCAGCTGCTCTGGTTCTTGCGCTCTGTTTTCTTTTTGCTCTCCCAGCGGTGCCCTCTGCTCGCCTCGGCGTGCGGCGGTACCTCTGCCGGCTCGTTCCTCTTTCTTTGGAACGAGCGTCCACTCTCCTCCCTGTCTGCCGGTTCGTTCTGGCGGCGGCTCTTCCTGCTCCTGTTTCTCCCTCGCCGATCTCTCGGCACTTCCTCGCTTCCTCCTCCTGGTCTCGGTCGCTGCTTCGGCGGCGGGCGTTTCTCCCCCCTTTGCCGCACTCTTTCTCCCGCGGTTCTCCAGTTTTTCCTTTTCCTCTTTCTGTCTTGTCTCTCCTTTTGGAAACTCTCTCATTCTACCGCGCCTGTGCTTCCTAGGGCCGGTTGCTCTGTGGCTTCCTTCTCGCCTCGGCTGGCGGATCCCTTTCTCCTGGGGATCCTCCTCTCTCCTGCACCTGATTCCCATTCATCAGAGTTTTGTCGCTTTGGACTTGCTTCCTGTGGATCTCGTCTCTTCTTCCAGTCCACCAGTCACATTGGATCTTCGCCTACTTCTTTGCCAGAAGTCTCCTAAGGGTTTTTTTTCCCGACTTGTGGGTTTTTTCCCTTTTTTCCGGCCTGTTCCCGGAAGAGGGGTCCCAGGACGGCTGTTCCAGTCAGTTGTCACTGTGGCTTCTCACCGAGACAGGCAAGTGCTACCTAAAAAAGAAAGGGACTACCTAAGCCGGCGGAATCTACGAGACTCAGACCAATCTGAAGACTCAGGTGCGGAGAGTGTGGAGGGACGGGAAGACGAAGGGGTTCGACAGCTTAAACATTCAGATTGAAACGCCAAGAAAGACCACAATGTCAGCCGAAGAACAAGTCCAGGAGCTATAGAAGGCTTTCCAAGCCATGTCACTGGAATTACAGGGGGACAAGACTGAGAATGCCCTTCTCAAACAGATGGTAGCAGTCAGGGAACCCTCACATCCCCCAGAATTACCCCCTATGGCTCTTTCTTCTGAAAAATGTGATGGCTCACCTAAGAAGGTAAAGGAATTCTTGGAGGCCTGTACCGTTTACTTCACCTTTAGACCTCACACTTTCTCAACGGACCAAGCCAGAGTGGGGTTTCTTATCTCTAATATGACGGGGAATGCTTTGGCCTGGGCTACTCCGCTAGTTACAAACGGTAATGCCATCCTACAGGACTTCTCTGGGTTCCAGAACCTACTGAAACAGACCTTCGAGCGACCCGAACTATCTTTTACTGCGTGTGAGGACTTGCTGGATGTAAGACAGGGTGCTCTAGATGTACTGTCATACATCTCCTCCTTTAAGACTCTGGCAGCAGGGGCGGGATGGCCCGAACAAGCACTGTATGCTGTATTCAGGAGAGGGTTGAGAGATGAGATCAAGGATGAGCTAGCCAGATCTCCACGCTCTCCCACGTTTCCAGATCTACTCGCTGCTGCTCTCCACATCGAGTACCGTCTCCAAGAGAGAAGGGCAGAACGCCGGAAACAAAGAGGATCGGGTAATCCCGTAGACCCTCCTTCACACTCTCCCTCTGGATGCTTCTCTTCTACTCAGGGCAAAGAACCGATGCAAATCGGAGCCACCAGGGCACCTCTGTCATCTGCTGAGAGGCGGCGAAGAAGAGAAAAAGGTTTGTGCGCCTATTGTGGTTCCGACCAACATGTTCTAAAGGACTGCTCTGAGGTACCGGAAAGGAAGGTGGGAAACGATTACCCTCGGCGTCAATAGGGACTGGTAGCCGGGGGTACTCAGATCTTCTTCAACGTCCCTACGTGACACTTTCGGTGTCGGCTTCAGAATACCAAGAGGATTCCAGACTGATGGTACTATCCGTAACCTTGAACCTAAAAGGTGTACCGGTGGAAACATTAGCCTTACTGGATTGCGGCGCTGCAGGGAACTTTGTGGACACTCTGTGGGCTGCCAAGATGGGTCTTACTCGGATAGTCCGGAAGGTGGGTCAGAAAGTGGAAGGAGTCGACGGTACACCGTTGTCATCCGGACTCATCACTCATACTACCGAACAACTCTCCTTGGTCATCAACCAACACACAGAGTTCCTGCAATTCGACATCATTAGAGCCGCGCATTTCCCCATAATCCTAGGCATTCCTTGGCTTCGTAGGCATAATCCGCATATCAACTGGACGGAAAATCGACTGAATTTTTGTTCCACATACTGTTCGGTCAACTGTCTTCCTCCCGATATCAGGGGAGATCAACAGTCGGTTAGGGTTCTCTCCAAGGATCATGTGGGTATTCACGCTCTTCCTAATTTTTGTGCCGAATTCTCCGGGGTCTTCCAAGAGAATCTTCACGCTCAGCTACCTCCTCATCGGCCAGAAGACTGCTCAATCGATCTCGAACCTAATGCACTGGTTCCATTTGGGCGCATGTTCTCTCTTTCTCAGGCCGAAAAGAAGGTATTAAGGGGCTATCTGGATACCAACTTGGAGAATGGTCTTATTCGACCTTCGAAGTCACCCGCCGGCGCCTCCCTGTTTTTCATCAAGAAGGAAGACACAACTGATCTCAGGCCCTGTATTGATTACCGGGGCCTCAATAAGGTTACGATTCGTGATCGGTATCCTATGCCACTCATAACCGACATCATTGAGGCGGTACAAGGGGCTCGAATCTTCACCAAATTGGATCTCAGGAACGCATATCATCTGCTTCGCATCACTGAGGGGGACAAATGGAAGACAGCTTTTCGCACCCCATATGGTCTGTTTGAGTATAGAGTGATGCCGTTCGGTTTGGTGAACGCACCGGCTGCATTCCAGAGATTCATGGATAGGTTGTTCTCGGATCTGCTGTCGGTCTCGGTCATAATATACCTCGACGACATCCTGATTTTCTCCCCCAACATGAAGGAGCACATCAAACACGTCACCCAAGTTCTGTCTCGTCTTCAGGAGAATCAGTTGCTAGTCAAAGCCGAGAAGTGCAAGTTTGCAGTATCCTCGGTTCACTATCTCGGATTCATTCTTTCTGAAGAAGGGGTTGCCATGGACCAAACCAAGGTGGATGCTATTCTTGATTGGCCAGCCCCTACTTCTGTTCGGGAAGTCCAAAGATTCTTGGGATTAGCAAATTACTACCGTAGATTCATCTCTAATTTTTCGGAGGTAGTTTACCCATTACACGCCTACTCAAGAAGGAGGCGCTTCAGTTTTTTTGGTCCGACGAGGCCGAGAAGAGTTTCGGTTATCTCAAGAGTTTGTTCTGTACTGCTCCCATTCTCCAGCATCCTGATCAATCACGGCCATTTATTCTGGAGACCGACGCATCTGCTGTCGCAGTAGGAGCGGTTCTGCTCCAGACCATCCAAGGCGTGGAACATCCCGTGGCATACATGTCAAAAACTCTTTCTCCCAGCCAACTCAACTATTCTGTACTGGAGAAAGAACTACTGGCCATGAAGCTCGCCTGTGAAGAGTGGCGCCATCTTCTATTAGGAGCCAGACATCCGTTTCTGATTAGGACAGACCATAAGAACCTCAAGGTACTACAAGAGTTGGAGTGTACAAATTCCAGACAGGCCAGGTGGGCCCATCTTTTTGCACAGTATGAATTCCAAGTCTTGTATATCCCGGGATCCCAGAATAGTCTGGCAGATGCCTTGTCACGCAAAGACTCCACCAAAGAACACATGGCAATCAAGAAGGAGTCCATGTTCAACCGCAACCAAATCCTAGCTTTCGTTGGTTCTTTCCTTCAAGAGGTGAAGACTGCCCTCATTCAGGAAAGGCCCCAACTACCCCTACGTCATACCTCTCCTTTTCAACAAAGAGGGACTGGCTTTTCTACAAACAGAGGTTGTACATTCCTGAAGGTCCTCTTCACTCTAGGATCCTGAAGTGGAGTCATGACTCTCGCTCGGCCGGTCATAGAGGGGCCGAGAATACCCTTGAACTCCTCTCTAGAACATTTCTTTGGCCAACGCTAGAAAGGAGACCTATGAGTATGTCAAGAAATGTCCAATTTGTGCCAGAGCCAAATATCGCCTGGGGAAACCTTTGGGTCTGCTTACTCAGGTCGAACTTCCTGCTCGTCCATGGGGTCTGATATCCACTGATTTCATTGTCGATCTGCCGGTCTCGGAATCCTGTACCTGTATTATGGTTACGGTAGACGCTTTTTCTAAGCTGGCTCATTTCTCTCCCATTCCAGGTCTACCGACTGCTGCTAAGATGGCAGAGGTTTTTTCTCGGGACAAATTCAAGTTACATGGTCTCCCCGATAAGATAATATCGGATCGGGGAAGTCAGTATATTTCGAAGTTTTGGACTGCCTTGTGCAACCGGTTGGGCATTGAAAGAGCTCTGTCTTCGGGGTTTCACCCAGAGACCAATGGTCCGACGGAAAGCCTGAATGCGACCCTGGAACAATACCTAAGGTGCTATATAACTCAACATCAAGACAACTGGGTCTCTCTGCTTCCCACTGCAGAGTTCTCGTACAACAATACCAGACATTCCGCCACAGGACTCTCTCCTTTCTTCTGCACTTATGGGGTTCACCCTCGTGCTGTGTTTCCAGAGGTTCCCAGTTATACCAACTCCCCGACAGTGGAGGAGGTATTAGGGAATATCAAGGAGGCCCAGACCTCAGCTATTCGGAGTCTAGAGGTCAGCAGACAACGGACAAAATCCTGTGCCGATCAACATCGAAAAGAATGTCCAGCATGGAAGCCAGGTGATCAGGTGTGGTTGTCCACCCGGTTTCTGCCCAGATGGACACGGCCTTCTAAACTGTCTCCTCGTTTTTTGGGACCTTCCACTATTCTCTCTAAAGTCAATCCAGTCACATATCGCCTCCGGCTTCCTTCCTCTCTTCGCCGCATTCACCCTGTTTTTCATTCCTCTCTTCTCAAACCTTACTGTCCCGACCTTCACCATAGATCTATTCCCAAATCTACCCTGGCACGTTCCCCGGAGCCAGATGAGTATGAGGTATCTCATGTCCGTGATTCCAGGTATTATCGCGGGCGTCTCGAGTACCTTCTGTCCTGGAAGGGTTACCCTGAGTCGGAGGACTCATGGGAACCGGCTTCTCAGGTTCATGCACCCAGGTTGCTGACTGCTTTTCACCGCCGTTACCCAGGGAAGCCCGGTGCGGTTAGGTGGGGAGGAGGTCATACTGTCATCCGCAATCGCCACCGCGGGTGGCGGCTCCTTCCACGTTGGAGGCTGCAACCCGGCAGGTAGGGCATTGCAGTCCCTTCTTTGTGTTTGGTCTCGGGCCATTGGCCAATTGTAGCACTGCCGGAAGTTATCTGCCCCTCATTCCCGGCAGTCGCTGCGTTTCAACCCTTAGCTGGCTCTCGCTCCAGCTGCTCTGGTTCTTGCGCTCTGTTTTCTTTTTGCTCTCCCAGCGGTGCCCTCTGCTCGCCTCGGCGTGCGGCGGTATCTCTGCCGGCTCGTTCCTCTTTCTTTGGAACGAGCGTCCACTCTCCTCCCTGTCTGCCGGTTCGTTCTGGCGGCGGCTCTTCCAGCTCCTGTTTCTCCCTCGCCGATCTCTCGGCACTTCCTCGCTTTCTCCTCCTGGTCTCGGTCGCTGCTCCAGCGGCGGGCGTTTCTCCCCCCTTTGCCGCACTCTTTCTCCCGCGGTTCTCCAGTTTTTCCTTTTCCTCTTTCTGTCTTGTCTCTCCTTTTGGAAACTCTCTCATTCTACCGCGCCTGTGCTTCCTAGGGCCGGTTGCTCTGTGGCTTCCTTCTCGCCTCGGCTGGCGGATCCCTTTCTCCTGGGGATCCTCCTCTCTCCTGCACCTGATTCCCATTCATCAGAGTTTTGTCGCTTTGGACTTGCTTCCTGTGGATCTCGTCTCTTCTTCCAGTCCACCAGTCACTTTGGATCTTCGCCTACTTCTTTGCCAGAAGTCTCCTAAGGGTTTTTTTCCCACTTGTGGGTTTTTTCCCTTTTTTCCAGCCTGTTCCCGGAAGAGGGGTCCCAGGACGGCTGTTCCAGTCAGCTGTCACTGTGGCTTCTCACCGAGACAGGCAAGTGCTACCTAAAAAAGAAAGGGGCTACCTAAGCCAGCGGAATCTACAAGACTCAGACCAATCTGAAGACTCAGGTGAGGAGAGTGTAGAGGGACGGGAAGACGAAGGGGTTCGACAACTTAAACATTCACACATTAAGCTTTAGCCAGTTTGTCCTCATCCAGGCCCCCAGATCCTCAAGACACTTCCTGAGCCGGACTGCCGTATCGGATTGGGAGAGGTCCAGATGGACCAGAATTTGTGTATCATCAGCGTATGAATAATAACTAAAGCCATGGGACAAAATGAGGAGCAGAAGGGGCCTAATATAAACATTAAACAGAATAGGAGACAGCGCCAATCCTTGTGGGACATCAAAGGAGAATGAAACGGGGCTGGACCGAAAGGGGGGGAGAGAAATCGACTGGGATATACTCGAAGCTGTGAACGGAGCCACCATTTACACTAAGTTGGATCTTCGAGGTGCATATAATTTGATCAGGATCGCCGCAGTGGACAAATGGAAGACAGCCTTCCATACTCCCTTTGGGCATTTTGAATACCATTTGATGCCTTTTGGGCTCTCCAGTGCCCCCGCAATCTAGCAGAGGTTCATGGACATCTATTTGCTGACATACTACTTCATTTTGTGGTAGTAAACCTGGATGATATCCTGGTGCTCTCCCCGAATGAAGCGGAACACGTTCATCATGTACGTCTGGTTTTGCACCGACATTGATCTAATCATCTCTACTGCAAGGCCGAGAAATGCGAATTCCACACACCGGAGGTCTCCTACTTGGGATACGTATTATCTCCCCAAGGGATTTCGATGGACCCATCGAAAGTGGCCACAGTGTTGGAATGGCCACCCCCTTCTTCTGTCAAAGAGATCCATTGCTTTGTCAGTTTTGCAAACTTCTATAGGAAGTTAATTCCCAGATTTCTGGAAATCAGTCTTCCTCTCACAAGGCTTCTCAAGAAAGGGACTCACTTCAATTGGGACTCCAGAGTACAGGAGTCTTTCGACCATCTCAAACGCCTGTTTTCCTTGGCTCTGATTCTGATCACACTCCGGTCCGCCAAGAAAGGCAGTTTATTCTTCAGACAGACGCCTCCCATCATGCTCTTGGAGCAATACTGTTACAAGAAACCAACTCTGGCACGGACTCCCCCGTGGCCTACATGTCCAAAGGAGACGAAGAGAAAAATAACTCACACTGTAAATTGACATAGAAGTTAGAGTCTTATTTATGCTTATTTTTCCAAAACAATGTCTATTCTGCTCCTAGAGAGTCAGAAAATAGGAGAGTACCATGAAAAACAACTGGAGCAATATTGACCTTAATTTTAATGAAAATTGGTTAAAATTCAAATATGCAAAAAAATGAAAAAACACTTGTACACAATGCAATAAAAGATGTTTTGTACATAGATTGTTCAAACACATAAACAGTGAATTAAACAAAATTGTAAAGGTAAACAGTTAAAACATACAAAGAGAGACTTTTCTCAAAGCATGGACAAAAGTGAGATCAAAAACTAAATTACATTCAGCATACAAATTGCAAAGACTTAGTGTAGTATGAACAGTACGAAAAAGTAAGTACAGAGACAACAAATAATAAGAAAAAATCAATATTCGGTGACAGAAAAATATCTGTATTAGACTTAGTATTTGTTATTTATACAGTATATTAAGACTGTCTTTGTTCAAAGGTTTCTATCCTTTGTATATATTCATGATCAAAATAGGAGCATGATTTGTGGAGCTGCCTACGTGCCAGTTTTTAAACTGAAGGTAAGTAACGATAAGTACAGTATTGCTAGTTCTTACACTTTTCAATATGCACAGTACTGAGAGCACGTTTCGGCTATTGCCATCTTTCTTGGCATGGGTTGAAGAGCCTTCCTCAGGGCAAATTGGATCTAAATAGAGTCCAAGAAGACAAAAAATGGGAGGGGAAAGGCAGGTACGTAAGGTCAGTAAATACAGAACCCAGTTTGTCAACAGTACTTCCTACTAGGGTTGGGACATTGTTGGAGAATAACAGTACTGCTATCTGAAGCAAAGGTGAAGGGACTGCAAAATACTCACCCTGTATGTGGCACAGGGATGTGCAGACGTTTCAGCCTTTACGGTTTGCAGGTAGCAGAGATCTTCTCCCCCTGAGGCTGCGAAGAATGAGTCTCTACTCTGGCATGGACTCCCCGGTGGCCTACATGTCCAAGAAATTAAACCTGTCAGAGTTGAATTACCACTAATAGCCGACAAGATTGGTGGGCCCACTTCTTCTCCCCGTACAACATAGTTTTTACATTTCTACCTGGAAGACAGAATCTTCGAGCCAATGCACTATCTAGAAAGGATCTTCCAACGGCCAAGTTCCATTCCGAAAAGGTTTTCCCAAATGCTGTATTTCTCCATGTCATCACTGATTTCTTACAAAAGGTCAAGCAGGTTTGCCAGGAACACAAGACTGAATGCCTCGAATATTCAGCGTTCACCTCCATCTGTGAGCGGCTGCACTAAAATTCTCTCTATCTTTCAGCCGGGTGCCTTTCTTACATGGAACGGTATCTAGCTCATGCCCAGCTTCTGTGCGTCTGCACACCGGGGTGCAGCGACTTTCAATCTCCCTATCTATGCCACAAACGCAGTCCAAGCAGGTGGGCACTCGGTAATCAATCCTTACCTGTCCTCTCTCTGAGCTGCAAATCCGATTCTTAAACCCTATTCTTCCTTACAGCAAGACACACGCATTCCTCCCAGAACGGCCCAGTCTATCTCACCGCCCGCTTCACGGCAAGGTACACACCATTCCTTCTGGCTCTAGCTGCTGGTTCTATAAGCCCACTTAACTCTTTCTTTCTTGTTCATCAGACACTCTGATGCATTCCGCCCTTGAGGGTTCTACAGCCAGCGTCCTCCTTGCCTAGAAGAACACCAACAGCCGCTACACTCCTGGTTCCTCACATCAGGGTTTTTTACCCCAGAGGGTTTCCCTGGGGTCCCTGTGCCTCTCTGAACCTTGTTTAACAGGCAGAGGGAAGCAGAGTCTCCAGGGGGATTTTCCCTCCCTCAGTTGCTGCTATCTGATCCAGATTAGTGTAGTTTGCCATTGATTAAGGGTCTTCTTTTGCCGGTTAAGTCCCCTTTATGACAGTATGCCTGTAACCCCTACTGATGTGCATTGCTCATTTACTTCTAAAAGCTAGGTTTGCCCTGAATAGGTACATCAAATATGATACATTTGTCAATCTGGCACCTTCTCCTTGATAGAAGTTCTGTTGTCTGCTAGCTCATAGAATTTTCTGGAGAGAAATTCATGGTCCTCGAAGGGTGTACTTCCAGAGGTGGCTCTGTGTACATCCGTGGATGACTTATGTGTGGATTTCACCTTCAGTGTCTTGTTGCCTCCTCTGTTCTCTTCTCTCTTCCACACAACTTGGCTAGGTGTCCAAACCCCACATGGATGTTGAAGATGAAAAGTGAGAGGAAAGCAGAGAGCAAGAGGCTGCACAAGCCCCTTCTACAAGCACAGGGATAGGGACAAAGATAGCCTGGTTAGATGTGGAAGAACCGGTGAGAAGGCCAGAGCCTGCTGAATATGCCAGGCGGCCAAAGGTGCAATCAAATAATGTAGAAGAAAAAACTCAGTACGTAAACAGATTAAGGGACAGACCAGGATGAAACAGTATTAGTCTGACAGATGCAGTGACAAAGATGAAGGGTGTGACTGCACTCGAACAGGGCGCAGGGTTTACACAGTTCCCTTTATTGGAGAAAGGGGGGCTGACGCAATATATTTTGTCTCCACACATGGATAAAAATAATTTGATTTGTACATTTCAATCATTGACATCAGGGGCAGGTAAATGGATCTATGAATTAGAGAGAATGACAGCCGGACTGATTTTAGCAGTAGGTGACATAAAAAGCCTGCTTGCTACCCTATGAGTGGAGCGGGCAGATGAGGTTTGGAAGTGTGCGTGGTATCCTGGAGGAATGGCACAGAATACTAACCATGATGGAGCACCATTTAATAACTGTTGACCTGACATATGGAGAGCACTTACAGCTCAGTGCCCAGACTCATCAGTCATGAGTGCAATTATAATTATAGCCTGGTTAGATGTGGAAGAACCGGGGAGGAGGCCAGAGCCTGCTGATCCTCCCAGGCGCCCAAAGGTGCAATCAAATAATTTAGAAGAAAAAACTCAGTACCTAAACAGATTAAGGGACAGACCAGGATGAAAGTATTAGTATGACAGATGCAGTGACAAAGATGAAGGGTGTGACTGCACTCGAACAGGGCGCTGGGTTTACACAGTTCCCTTTATTGGAGAAAGGGGGGCCTGGAGGAATGACTGTCATGATCTCTGCTTCCAAAAGGTCAGGGTTCTCCCAACTCCCTTGGAAGCAGATCCATAACCCAGGTTCCGAGTGCCAACCAGTCCCAATTGGGACCTTTTGGACCCAGTCCTGGCGCCAGTGGCACCAGGCTCATAAATATGCCCAGTCCCAGCGCTGGAAGCGCCGGGCTCATAATGCTTGGGTGGACTTACCTGCAGCAGACCATGCTGCTTACTTGCCTGCCAGTTGAGCCTCTGATCCTCTTCTGTTTGGAACTACTTTTCCTGTTGGGTGGGGCAGGAGCCACTCCCTAGATTCAGAACACTGGAACTCTTCTGGAAAGCAGGAACTCTTTTCTTACCTAGGCGTGGCTGTGGAAGGAGACACCTAAGCACTACAGGAGGCTATTTAAACCACACCCGATGGATGAATCTTGCTTCGTGTTATTCTGCATCCTCTGCAGCAGAACGCTCATCGTGTCGTCTGCATCTGATCCTGGGCCTAAGGAAAAAGGCTTACCATCCTGAATCCAGTCTTCAGCAACACCTATAAAGACAAGAAAGAACAGGTTAGCATTACGGTCTTCAGTGACAGCTCTTCACTTACTTGGTCCATCGGCTGTCACCAACGCCTCGCGCTGCATTCCGGCATCTGAAAGACAAAGGCTTACCTACTCTTCGTGCGCTCCGGAGGTCTTCACACTGCATTCCGGCATCTGAAAGACAAAAGCTTACCAACTCTTCGCACGCTCCGGAGGCCTTCGGCGCTGCATCCCGCATCTGAAGACAAAACAAGGTGCGTTTAAAGACATTGGGGAACTTTAATACTCACGTGCCATTACTCCTTTCCACATCTAACCCAGTGGGTATTCGGGCACCCTGCAGCCGCTCCGAACTTGTACCTGCAAAATAAAAAGACAGTTAGAGCGCATCGTGAAGCAGGCAACAAGCGCTTACTTACGTGCTTCCAGGCGCTTCTATTCATCACACGGGCTCCATCTTCAACTCACTTCAGCCCGTCATCCGCCATCGCCGGAACCCTGCAAAACAAGAAACATCATTACTAAAGACTTTAAAGACATTAGAATTACTCGAAACT
This sequence comes from Ambystoma mexicanum, assembly GCF_040938575.1. Taxonomy (NCBI): domain Eukaryota; kingdom Metazoa; phylum Chordata; class Amphibia; order Caudata; family Ambystomatidae; genus Ambystoma; species Ambystoma mexicanum. The sequence goes on from NC_090938.1 coordinate 688,159,017, forward strand.
TACCGTTCGTGCAGTAAACGACGGACAGCAGTCCTCTGAAGTCAAGAGGCCTGCTCCCCTTATCCAGTGAAGAAACTGGTTACAGCACCCTGCCCCGAGGCAGATGGAGAGCACGGCGTTCACTTACCTAAGACATCTTACCCTTCAAGTCAGACATACAGTGCACAGAGGTCCAGCCCAAAGAGCCAGCCGTGTGTTACACATCACCTTTGCAGATACGGTATATGCCCAGTCAAGACCGGCGCCTCTACGGGAATCAGGTGAGCGTTACAGAACACAAAGCCTACCACAAAACTCCCGTCCAGGCGCTATGGAAACCTCGGATACCGACCAGCTAGCCCAGTTACTTGGGGAACTAAGGGCAGAAGTGCATGCAGCCCGTCAGGAAACGAACGCTCTAAGAAGGGAACTGATTATTTCCAAGGAGCGAACAGATGATCTCGCTAGACAATTGCTACAGTCACAAGCCGGACAGACCCCGTTACCCGCATCTGGGGGAAATCTTCCTTCTACATCCTCTATGAATCCAGTGCAGATCAACCTACCTGGGAATGTACCTCTGGCTCCGCCCGAACGATTTTCTGGTGACCCAAAGAGGTTTGCAGTATTTATCAATCAGTGCCGGTTGCATTTCTTATGCCGGCCAGCAGCCTTTCCAACTGATCAAGCTAAAGTAGCTTTCGTGCTTTCGTACCTTAGTGGCAATGCGGCAGACTGGTCGATCCCTCTAGTAAATCAAGATGATCCGGTCCTCCATGATTTTCAAGCTTTTCAGCTCAGTATGGAAAAACTGTTCGCAAGACATTCACAGGGGCAGGCCTTGGACAATGTGCTTCTTTCGTTGCGACAAGGTAATCAAGACCTTTTGGCTTATATTGCGTCTTTCAACAGACTGATAGTCGAAACTCAATGGCCTGAGGACAAAAGGATTACGCTGTTTTATAGAGGTCTACGTGGAGAGCTCAAAGATGTGTTAGCCCAAGTAGTGAATCCCCCACAAAATTGTTCGGACTATATAGACTTAGTCGTTCAAATAGATCACAGACTGCAGAACAGGAAGGCCGATCGTTCCAAGTTTGATGCTCGAGTATTTTCCAAACCGCCAACTCCTTCCAAAGGAGTAGACCCCGGGGAACCCATGCAAATAGGGGGTCTGAAAGGTCCTCTAACACAAAAGGAGCGGGAAAGGAGAAAACAGTTGCAATTATGCCTCTATTGCGGAAACTCAGGGCACTTTCTTCAAGACTGTCCGGTGAAACCTGCCAAGAAGGCAGTAGGAGCTGCAGTTACCAAAGTTACAAACTCTGAGCAGGGAAACGACCTCGCCCGACAAGAATAGAGGTCCTCTTGCCGAGCGTGAAAACCAGTTCCGTGACCTCGCATTTCGTGATACCTATGGTCCTCATTAGCCCTGATAATCCGGATCGATTACATGCAATTGAAGCTTACGTCGACAGCGGTGCCATCGGCAATTATGTGGATCATGAAATGGTTTTGAGGATGAATCTAACTCTTTGTCCCAAGGCTGTAAAGGACATCATTACTACGGTGGATGGTACGGAGATAGCCTCCGGGCCAGTAACGCATACCACTCAAGAGGTGACGCTAGTAAGTCAAGATGGACACCATGAGAAGATCGTGTTCGATGTGATCAAGGCCCCTCAGTTTCAGATTATTCTAGGAATACCTTGGTTAGAGAAACACAATCCTCTGATCGATTGGCGAGCAAGAACGGTCCAGTTTCCAGAATGTGTCTCTACTTGTCACCCTCCACCTGGTGTTGCACTGGCAGCAATTTCTTCAGAGACTCCCCAGTTACCTCCCGAATACCTAGAATACCAAGATGTTTTCCGGAAGGATCAGGCTAACTCTCTACCTCCTCATAGGTCTTATGACTGCCAGATAGACCTGATACCTGGATCTACTCCTCCTTGTAGTAGAATTTATGCCCTCACCGAGCCTGAGAACCTTCACCTTCGACAATACCTGGATCAATACCTGGCAAATGGGTTTATTCGTCCTTCCAAGTCCCCTGCTTCTTCAGCTTTGTTCTTCGTTCCAAAAAAGGAAGGAGACCTTAGAACTTGTATAGATTATCGCTCCCTGAACCAGATCACCGTTAAGAATAGATATCCGTTACCTTTGATCCCTGAACTCCTGGACCAAGTCAGAAAAGCATGCATATATACAAAGCTGGATCTTAGAGGAGCTTACCACTTGGTACGAGTAAAAGAGGGCGATGAATGGAAGACGGCCTTCCGCACCAAGTATGGACTATTTGAATATCAGGTCATGCCCTTCGGACTTTGCAATGCCCCGGCCGCCTTTCAATATTTTATGAACGATGTCCTCAGAGAGCTCATAGATGTGTGTGTTGTTGTTTACATTGACGACATCCTCGTTTATTCTTCATCGGAATCTGAACATCGGAAACACGTGAAAATGGTCCTCGAAAGATTGCGTCAACACAAACTTTTCGCTAACTTGGAAAAATGTGTTTTCAACGTGACTGAAGTTGAATTCTTGGGATTCATATTATCACCTGGCGGAGTGCGTATGGATTCAAAGAAGGTCGATGCAGTTCTCAAATGGCCATCACCATCCTCCGTAAAAGGTGTGCAAAGCATGTTAGGCTTCGCTAACTTTTACCGCAGGTTTATCCCCCAATTCTCTCGAATAGTCCAGCCCATCACTGCCTTGTTAAAGAAAAACAAACGTTTTGAATGGTCTACCGAGGCGGAACAAGCTTTCCAGGATTTGAAGACTAAATTTATCTCTGCACCAATCTTAAAACACCCTCGCCCCGAACTCCCCTACATCGTGGAAACTGATGCTTCAAGCCTTGCCATGGGGGCAGTTCTATCACAAAAGGACCCGGTAACCAATCAGTTGCATCCCGTGGCATTTTGGTCCCGCAAATTCTCGCCTCCTGAAATCAATTACACGATTACTGACAAGGAACTTCTGGCTATCAAGTCTGCCTTTAAGGCTTGGCGGCATTATCTGCTGGGGGCCCGACACACCGTTACTGTGATTACGGATCACCGAAACCTGCAATATTTGAAAACCGCAAAAGCCCAATCCTCTAGACAACTCCGTTGGGCATTATTCTTTGCCGAGTTTGACTTCATAATTACCTATCGACCTGGTACAAAGAACGGTAAAGCTGATGCTCTTTCTCGGATGGGAGTGGAAGAACACTTGATCAACCCTAAACCTGTACCAATCATTCCCGAACAAAGAATTCTGGGTGTAATCGCCACAGAATCCATAGAGGAAGTTAAGGATAAGGCCAGGCAACTTGTAACTCCAGCAGACATACAGAATTGGCATCTGCAGGGAAAGGACTTTGCAGTAAAGGACAACTTATTGTATTTCCAAGAACGATTATACCTACCCAGCACAGATTTACAGAAAAAAGTAATCTCTTGTTATCACGATTCTTTAATGGAAGGACATCCCGGTATGGCCAAGACCTCAGAAAAGATCAAGCGCTACTTCTGGTGGCCGTCTTGGAAAAAAGATATCAGAGACTTTATAATGTCCTGTGGAGTATGCGCCCAAAACAAGAGTCAAAAGGAAAGACCAGCAGGCCTCTTACGCCCTATTGACATCCCACCTCGCCCTTGGCATACGCTTTCTATGGACTTCATCACCGATCTACCTCCATGCTCCGGATACAATACGATTCTAGTAATCGTGGACTTATTCTCCAAGATGGCGCATTTCATTCCGCTCAAAGGCTTGCCAACAGCAGCAACTCTGGCCCGAGAATTTCTCGAAAACATCGTCCGACTGCACGGTTTTCCTTCGGTTCTAATTTCGGATCGAGGTAGTCAATTTATTTCTCATTTTTGGCGAAGTTGCTGTCGGTCGGCTCAAATTGATGTGAGACTATCGACCAGTCACCACCCTCAGACCGACGGACAAACCGAGAGGACCAATCAAACTCTGGAACAGTATTTACGCTGCATGCTGCAACAAACTGAAAAAACTTGGAAAGACATCCTTTGGATAGCCGAATATGCCTACAATAACTCTGTCCATTCGGGAACTGGGAAAACCCCGTTTTTTCTTTTGTACGGCAGTCATCCTCGAACCTCGGAGTTGGATCCCCTCCAAGATCTTGAAACACCAGCAGTAGACTACCTGCATTCTACAATCACCCAAGCCTTTAAGGAAGCTGTTTCTCACCTTCAAAGGGCTAAAGAACAATACAAGAAAGGAGCAGATCAACATCGGAAGGAAGCCCCTCAATATCAAGTAGGGGATCAAGTCTGGTTATCCACCAAATATCTACCTCTAAAAGGGCCACGCACATTCAACCCAAGATACCTTGGTCCCTATTCCATCACTACCATAGTAAACCCAGTAGCGGTCAAGTTGGACTTGCCCCCGCACATGAAGATATATCCGGTCTTCCACGTCTCTCTATTAAAACCCGTGCAACCTCAAACCCGACTAACTAAATCTCCAAAACCTATCCTAGTTGATGGAGAACTCGAGTTTGAAGTCAAAAGCATTCTGGACTCCAAGATCTCCAAATCTAAACTATTTTACCTAATTGACTGGAAAGGCTACGGCCCCCAAGAGAGATCCTGGGAACCTGCTGAATATGTCCACGCTCCTCGCCTAATCAAAAGATTTCACCGAACATTTCCTGACAAGCCAAAACCCCCGGAGAAGCCCGGTTTGGGAGGGGCCTTGAGGGGGGGTACTGTCATGATCTCTGCTTCCAAAAGGTCAGGGTTTTCCCAACTCCCTTGGAAGCAGATCCATAACCCAGGTTCAGAGTGCCAACCAGTCCCAATTGGGACCTTTTGGACCCAGTCCTGGCGCCAGTGGCACCAGGCTCATAAATATGCCCAGTCCCAGCGCTGGAAGCGCCGGGCTCATAATGCTTGGGTGGACTTACCTGCAGCAGACCATGCTGCTTACTTGCCTGCCAGTTGAGCCTCTGATCCTCTTCTGTTTGGAACTACTTTTCCTGTTGGGTGGGGCAGGAGCCACTCCCTAGATTCAGAACACTGGAACTCTTCTGGAAAGCAGGAACTCTTTTCTTACCTAGGCGTGGCTGTGGAAGGAGACACCTAAGCACTACAGGAGGCTATTTAAACCACACCCGATGGATGAATCTTGCTTTGTGTTATTCTGCATCCTCTGCAGCAGAACGCTCATCGTGTCTTCTGCATCTGATCCTGGGCCTAAGGAAAAAGGCTTACCATCCTGAATCCAGTCTTCAGCAACACCTATAAAGACAAGAAAGAACAGGTTAGCATTACGGTCTTCAGTGACAGCTCTTAACTTACTTGGTCCATCGGCTGTCACCAACGCCTCGCGCTGCATTCCGGCATCTGAAAGACAAAGGCTTACCTACTCTTCGTGCGCTCCGGAGGTCTTCACACTGCATTCCGGCATCTGAAAGACAAAAGCTTACCAACTCTTCGCACGCTCCGGAGGCCTTCGGCGCTGCATCCCACATCTGAAGACAAAACAAGGTGCGTTTAAAGACATTGGGGAACTTTAATACTCACGTGCCATTACTCCTTTCCACATCTAACCCAGTGGGTATTCCGGCACCCTGCAGCCGCTCCGAACTTGTACCTGCAAAATAAAAAGACAGTTAGAGCGCATCGTGAAGCAGGCAACAAGCGCTTACTTACGTGGTTCCAGGCGCTTCTATTCATCACACGGGCTCCATCTTCAACTCACTTCAGCCCGTCATCCGCCATCGCCGGAACCCTGCAAAACAAGAAACATCATTACTAAAGACTTTAAAGACATTAGAATTACTCGAAACTTACTGTTCGTGCAGTAAACGACGGACAGCAGTCCTCTGAAGTCAAGAGGCCTGCTCCCCTTATCCAGTGAAGAAACTGGTTACAGCACCCTGCCCCGAGGCAGATGGAGAGCACGGCGTTCACTTACCTAAGACATCTTACCCTTCAAGTCAGACATACAGTGCACAGAGGTCCAGCCCAAAGAGCCAGCCGTGTGTTACACATCACCTTTGCAGATACGGTATACGCCCAGTCAAGACCGGCGCCTCTACGGGAATCAGGTGAGCGTTACAATGACACAGAATACTAACCATGATGGAGCACCATTTAATAATTGTTGACCTGACACATGGAGAGCACTTACAGCTCAGTGCCCAGACTCATCAGTCATGAGTGCAATTATGACTTGTAAAAGGAGTATGAATGAAGATCTGACTGCTTATATTCAGGATATTCAGGTGAAATGGTGGTTAGAGACCAGAGAAGCGTGGGACAAAATCATTACTATTTTTGATCACATTCAATGCCAGGGACTTCCTGAGGAAATGCAAAGACATTTGAAAAAGTGAATGGAAGCAAAGCCATGAGCAGTGAATCAACTGACGATCATGCAAGAGAAAGACAGAAAGAAAATTGAGGACAGGAATATTGAGGAAGCAAGATTCGTTCTGAAAAAGCTGTCAAAATTCTCAGTGGAAAGAGCAGTATTGACAAGTGGAGGGGACTGTTTTAACGCACAGTAGGTACAGCCAGCAGCAAATGGAAATTTTGCTGGAAAGGGCGAGTGTAATTATTTGCCACAAAGGCGAGGGTTCGCACCCAGAGGCAGAGGTTTCGGATTTCAGGCCCTGCAAGGAGGCGGGTTTAATGGGCAACAATCCAGGTTTGGGGGACAGACACAGCAGTGTTGGACATGTGGGAAGATGGTGCATATTTTGTGCCAATATAGAAGTAGGGGAGGGATACAACAGAACTGGCAAGTAGCTGATCTGAAAGAGGGAACACCCTACCCTCCACCGTATAGCTCAAAGCCACCTGACTTTTATGCCCAAGATCACACGCAGTATCACGTAAAAGTGCAATAAATACAATCGACGCAACAGGGGATGCCACCCCAAACACAACAAACACTGATGCAAACACAGCAGTCTCCAATGCAGATACAACAAACACCAATGCAGACACAGACATTAGCACAACAGAATGCAGTAGCAGCGTAGAACGTGAACCTATTGCCACAAGCACCCAGACCCAGAATAGGGGTTGTGACCGTAGTGGGGGGAATCCTTTTACTGGCACAGAACTAGACATATATCCACAATAGGACAGCCCACAGAAAGACTTGATGTGTTCCATTCTATCAGTTACACCAGACCCACACGAGGAACTGAGAGGCGGGGTAACCATAGGTGGCAAAAACATTTTCCTTTCTAGTAGATACACGGGTGACTCGATCCTGAGATAGAGAAGGGAAATTCCCAATTCAGGAATTGCCATGAATGCACAAGGATTTTCTGGTGCAACAACTATGGTTCCTTTTACAGATGCTTTACCCATTACTATTGGAGAACATGACATGTCCATGCCATTATTGTAATCCCGGAAGGACACCAGTTAACATATTGGGCAGAGACTTAAAGAGCAAATTAAACATGACAATATCATTTACTGACCAGGGGATAATGTGTTCCACCCCAGGGATTCATTATGTGAATGCACAAGAATTCATAACAGTTTTTTATGGCCAGGAAGCACAAAGGGGCATTCCATTATACCCAGAAGTATTCCTTTTCCGGGTGCACATATTGTTAGCATGGCTTCCAAGAATACACGTCAGACTATTTTGATTACTGAGTAATTTTGCACTGTGTTGATGAGGAAGAGATAAACTGGAGAACAGTGATAGCTCTTGATGAAGGGCATCGACTGACTGAGTTGACCAATGAAGACTTGTTTACAGATGATGATTTAGATGACAAAGTGATGTTTAACATAAGCCTTACATCAGTTAAAACATTGAAAACAGGGAAACACCCCACAGAATGTCACTAGTAAAAAGTGTCCCGTCTTTTTTCCAGAACGGTTTGGCGCATGTACGAAGCACATTATGGACCAGCATTCCATACGACGTTGGTCTGTTGAAAGCAGTGGGGCAGTTAAAATTAAATTGAATCAAGGAGCAATTTTAACTCAAGTAGGACAATACCCCATGTCAAAAGAAATAGATAACGGTATCTATGACACCACTGATGCCCTGGTATGGCAAGGGATATTAGTACCATTAGAATCCCCACGGACATGTACCCATCGAAGAAAGTGATAGGGGAGTCATGGAGATTTATCCAGGACTTATGCCCCTGAAAAATAGTGTTGAGGCAGAGTTCCCATTGGTTCTGAACACAGCCACAATATTGTGTAACATCCCATCCAAACCTAAATATTTCACAGTGATTGATTTAAAGAATCCTTTCTGTTCGATCCCATTATATGAGGTGTCCCAGTATTAGATCTTGTTTCGCTATCGTGGAATTAAGTTGAAACATACTCATTTGCCCCAGTGGTTTTGCGAGTCACCCTTGATTTTCTACTGAGTGGTACAGATTGACGTGGGGAAACGTACAACTCGACAGTACAGTGATACAATATGTAGATTACATTCTAGTGTGTAGCATGACAGAAAAAGAGTGCAGAAGGGACTCAATAAAACTAATTCCAGTACTGGCAGGAAAAGGGTACAAAGTTGACAAAGAAAAGGTGCAATATTGACAGGACAAAGACCTCTATAAAGGTCAGCTAATATCAAAAGGAGGAAGGAAAGTGACAGCTGAAAGAGCAGAAGCAATAATGAAAACATCAAGGCCAGAGAAAGTGAAAGGATTACAGCAATTTGTAGTGCTTTGAAAATTACCGTAGGGCATGGGTCTTTGACTACAGCACATATGTAAGGCCGCTTCTAAAAGGACTCAAAGAGGCACAGAGAGATAACAGTGACATAGCCTGGACAGGTGAGATGATAGATGTTTTTGATGCACTAAAGCTAGCAATAAGCACAGCACCTGTTTTAGGGATGTTCAGGATTCCCAATTACAATGAACAGTTATTTTTATTCTCCCATTCAAATGGAGTAGTGGTAACAGCTGTCCTCAGACAGAAAACTATCCTGGGGCACAAACCACAAGCATTCTACAGTGGTATCCTAGATCCAGTAATGAAAGGACATGTGAACAAGCATTGGCAGCAGCAGCCTTTGCAATTGAGAAATCTGCCAGTATTACCTTGGGATGCCCAGTTACATTATATGTTGAGAATGCCCTATTTGCGTTCCTTGAAAAGCCCAAAAGCACATTGTCTACCCAGAGATCATCTGGTTATGAAGTGATCATATCAAACCCATTGATTCAAATTGTTAGATGCAGGGTAGTCAACCCTGCCAGAATCATAGCAGAACCAGTAAATGAAGGAGACAGCATGCACAATTGCACTAAGTAGACTGAATACTATGATGTGCTGTGATACCACATATCAAAGAAAATGCCCTAGGAGGGGGACAATTCTTTTCATTGATGGGTCATCTCCAATAGGCCAGGACATGGGAGAAAGGCACACTGGGACAGCAATAGTGAAAGCAGAGGACAATGACAGCTATGAGACAGTGACAAGTGCGAGATTCATAGACGCATTTACAACACTGCAGATTGCCAGAGGAGGGGCATTTTATTTTCAATTTACCAGTGTAAACATAAAGCCAATTCTGTGTTTTTCCGAGACTGGTTAATCCACAACACTACAAGGAGTTTTGAGCAATTAGGAATCATTCCACTGTCAAAGCTAAAGTATTCAATGGCCAAACGTGTATATAGGCTTGATATTTGCAAAAGCTTTATTGTTAGGGTGACGTTTATTTAAAAAAAATAATAATAATAATAATAATTATAAAAAGGAAATGTGTACCAAACCAAGCGTGCTTTAGGTATTTAGTGATTCAGTCATACAACTCTCAGATACATATATAAAGCTCTTTGGTCATTGTTATCTTCCCAAAATGCTCTTTAATATGCAAAACAGCCAACACCTCATTAGTTTTATTGGTGCCACTTCACATTATCTTTGGAGTTCTCTCTAATCAATACACACATACACTGTGTTAAGTAATCATTTTTATATCCAAATACATGACATGCATTTTTTAAACCGTTGCAAAAATTAGGATTTTCTCTTCAGAACAGTAAAAGTTCAAAATGATGCATCATTTTACAATTTTAAATGCATGCCTATGCTTAGGCCATGCACAGGGTTCCCACAGATGGCACTAAAATGATGTTCAGAAGCAAGCACTTATTTCCCTCCTGGCCCACATATTTCAGAGGTCTGTGGCCGACCAAAAGGTGCAAGCATGAAATAGATCATAGAGAAGTTAAAATGGCAAAGAGTAAATCTGAATGCGCAAGTGCATCAAGAAACCTGTGTAAAGATACCCAAAGCCATAGATGGGTGAGAACAAAATCTGTGTGTCAAAGGCACACACTGTTTTCTAGCTGTAAAGGTGTCTCATAAATATATCCATTCAGCCATCTTTACAGAAGCTGCTCAGTGCTAAGCAAGCAAATGTCTTCTCTGCAGGGTTTATCATGTGTCTTTGATGTCATTCTGCTGCAAGCTAAGTACTACCAGGAGAACAAACTGCAAAGCATGTCACACAGTGCATAGGTGTGATACTTATAAGTAATCTTGACATTAATTATATTTTAAATACAAGGTAGGGCGTTTACTGTGGAACAGTACTTCAAACGACAGCAGGACATCTATATCTATTCCCACACATCTCGAAATGTGCCTATGTATTGTACAGTCCAATCAACTCTATGGAGTTAACAAACATTTTAAATGACCTTAAATGCAAGCTGGCAAGACCCATAGCCTAAACCACACCCACAAAGGTAATATTGTACTTGAATGCCCAATCCATTGCTCAATAATGTACTCTTTGAGTGATGGGTATTTTAAACAATTACACAAACAGCAATGATGTAAACAGTATGTACCACTTCATTTGTTATGAAAGGTGCCTGCATTGTGCACCTATGAGGAATTCTGTTGCTTCCCACACATGAATGTTCAGAGTCCTCCTTATCCATTACTCCACAGTGAGAATGCACAGCCAAGTATTCCAAGAACCTTCCCCAACTGTCTTTACTCTAGTAAGGTGTTCATGCCCAGGCAGAGTTTACAGATTTCGATATTTTAATGGCGTTCCAGCCCAAGGAATTGGAGGTACATCGGCTGCAGCAGGCAACCTCATTATTTCCATTTTGCCATCTGCTAACACCAGAGCTGTAACCATGAGAAGGGCTTTAAGTTAGTTGTATTCAACATTTTATACAATGTGCTTGTACCGCTTGCATATATTTCATGACAAGATCGGATTTTGAAATTTAGTTATGTTGCATTAATATTACAGACCAGTCTAGGTGCTTCTCATAGAGTGACAGCAGGCAATTTGTGAGAGAAACCAGATTTTAGCATTGAAACCAAAATTCTTCATTCCAACCATCTCTCACTTGTGTCCAGTTGGCAGACGGTTTATGTTCTTATCACTTCCTCTAAAAGATGGTCTTCAGACCTAACCAAAAGTAGACAAGCAGCCATAACAATTATTTCTAGTGCACTCAAATGGAGAACACACTGCCTTCTCCAAATCTTGGGCAGCAGAGATCTGAAAACACTCTTTCAGCTAACATAACATAGAAGATGACAGGCTTGAATTAATAGAGAGTGAGCAATAACTTTCTAATTCCTGCAATCTTAAAAAAGTCCTTATAATGTTATGGAAGCAAAATGGGGAACAAATTGGGGGTGAAGGAATGTAGTTTGGACCACACAGGCAGAGTTTGTTGAAGGGGCAGAATCTGGCGAAGGTGCTGAGTCTGGCAAAGGTGGAGTAAAGTTGTGGGGGGCGCATGCATGTTTTTGAGTTTAAGGCAGCAGAAATCCTAAATATGCCACTGGTGAGCTTGTCTTCGCATTTCTCGGCACAAGCAGCAGGATTGGTAGCGCTGATTCTGCCACTCGAAATGCATGAAGAATAGGCAGTAATTGTGTATTCCAACTCCACCTACATGACGTCAGCAGTACACACAGGACTGTCACATTGGAAAAGGCATGGCTTCTTACACTCAGACAGCACGCCAGTGCAGCATGCACCCATTTGGACAGGCTCATAGACGCACTCTAACTCCAATCGCCCATCGTTGTGGTGAAGTGTGCAGTGCACACAAGAGGTGCAGATTTGATTTCTTGCAGCAATGAGGCTGCAGAAATTGAAGCAAAAAGAGCAGCATATTTTCCTAAAATATCTGATATTGCGACTGCACCAACCAAAAACACACATGCATGCAACATTTGGATGAACGAAGGGTTTAATACACTACCGTAGCACAAATAACTGAACTAAAGGGAAGGACACCATCAGAAGAACAAGAATTATGGAAACGAAGAGAGTGCTCATTGTCCCCCCCCCCAGATGCAATGTGGCAGCAAGACAGCACCAGGAAACCAGTTATGTCTCTAGGGCTGCACAGAATAGCACTAGACCAATTGTACACACATTGAGAGAAGGCCTTGCAGTATTGATTTCAGAAGACTGGTGTGTCCCAAATTTGGTGGAACATGTTGCAGAGTCTATTGTAAATTGCTTGACGTGCCAGCAGTTTACTGCTGGGCACACTTTTCTAACGGTGAGAGGAGCAATATCCTGTCCTACTGGACCATTTCAGCATTTGAATATCGATTATGCAGATATGCTTCAAATACATTCGTAATGTCTATAGGCTAGTGGGTGTATGTTCCTTTCCCTGATGGATCGAAGTCGGTCCATGCACACATCTGGGTTTGCAATATTAGAGGGGAAATTCCTTGTACGTGATGTATTTCCAAGATGGAGAGTGTGTGAAGTGCACCGGTCTTAAAATTGACCACATTCTGTAAATGAGCACATCACTATCCTGTTGGGTGTTAAGCACACATTTTTGTCTGCTCACCACCCACAAGGGAACAGCATTGCATCTGTGAGCACCTCAACGACCTCCTAAAGGAGCACATTGCCAAACTAAAAGTGACACTGAAAAAAGGTTGGCTCCATTGCCTTCCTTTAGCCTTATTTGTATTGCGCAATCAGCCGGCTCTGAGAACCACCTGATGCAACATGAGCTGGTGATGGAACACTGTATGCTCCTCCCACTCAAGCTCAAACTGATGCAGAGAGTGCTGCTACTGTGTTAGGGCAAGAAATGCATAAATATTTGCGGCTATGATGGAGTCTCTTAAATGTATGTCTCGGCAGCTATGAGCACAGCAGGGAGAGTCGAAGAAGACTGAAGAAGCAAATTAACAAGTTGATCCAGAAATGCTGCTGAAGCCGCCAGTCCTGTTCCCTGGTGACAAGGTCTTATGTAGATGTTTTCCCAGACAATAGCACCAACCATGTTTTGAGGAACCATATATAGTTGAGGCAGTTAACACCAAAAGCAGTTAAAATTTAAGGAAGGCAGGCCTGTTTACACCTCAGTGATGTCACACTCTACAAAGGAGACACCACCCTGCCTGCCAACCCTGACTGTGAAGGTGAAGAAGAGGAGAGAGTGTCCAGACAAAGTCCATGATGAGAAGTAATCAGCAGCAAGAAGGGTAAACATGTTGGTTGTACACTTATCCCTGTTTAGGAGCCTGGAACATAACCCTTGCCGTATTATTGTTTAATATAAAAGCATACCTGGTTTTTGAAAGAAACTTTCTTTCAATAGTAGCCTGATTTTTCCTCTGAACCTTATCTCCTTCAAGAAACTCAAAAATACTTCCTTCTGGTGGAAAGAATGGGACTGTTTAATCATATTAGATATTTGCTTTTAGCATTTAGGAGGAATACCACTCCTAGAGATTAGCAAAAAGTGGGCACATTAGCCATAATGCTTATAGCAACATTGTTTACATTTTGAAGTCTTTATTTTCTTATTCGTATGGCATTGAGAGAATTGATTCATTACACTGTAGCCAGACCAGTGTACAGAAATGTCACTAATTTTACAATGACAAGTGAAATGGCAACCAGTGAATTCCGTATAGTACGCACACAGATGAAAAGACTGATAAGAAATATATTACTGATTCTGCCCATGCCGCTAATAATTTGTGGTACCAAAACATGAGCAAAGTGGGGAGAGAGACATCTTATGAGAGCTGTTATGTTTGTTCTCTCATCCCCTATGCCATGAGTCCTTCCAGGACATGCATAGACACACACATATCAGCATATAGAGCATACTGCCTAACGCACCTAGCACTTTGCACGACTAGGTTGGAATTCCAAGGAAAGTGAGCTACTGTGCAATGGATGTAAAAAAAAACGTTCCCTTATGATGATAGCTACATAAAAACAAAATCTATGATGGATGAACCTTGGAGAAAACATAAGGTGATGCAATCAATATTAGAAGGCCCATATAAAGGAGAAGTTAGAGTAACAGACCATAAGCTATTACAGTGCATACATGCCACAGAGAGAGACAGGCCTGTAATACATGGTTGCTGGGAAGTGTTACGCTCACCTGGTATCCACAGGGATGCCACCCAGCCGGGTTACTCGCTGGTATGCTTCTCAGCTTTGCTCTGATGTGGTCTGCGGGGAAGGTTCTGCCTTGTGGTAGAATTAGGCATGCTCTCCGTCCTACCTTCTTTGCAGGGGCGTGTTGTCTTTCATGGGCGAGTGCGGTCCAGTTACTTCACTGACGCCGGCCCGTTTGATATTGTTCAGGTAAGTCTTATTGCTGTTCTTTAGTTTTGTTGCTATCCTGCATGCCTTTCTTTGTTTAAAATGTCTCTTTTTTCTCCCTTAGGTATGCGGAGCTTCAGCGCGGCGAACTGGCTTGGTTGAGCCCCGCTGGTAAATGATGGCGCATTAAGAGCGCTATGATGTGGTAAGTAAGCGCTATGCGCAGCGCTGCAAAGTCTTGCCTTTGCTAACCTCTGTTTTCCTTCCTTGGAGGTCGCAGTGTTCTTCAGCGCAAGTGGAATGTCTGGAGTGGTGCCAGCCGAGAGGCGACCAACCAGGTAAGCCTTTTGAGCAGTTCGTAATTTGTAAATTTCTCTACTGCTTTCTTTAATGTTGCTTCTATCTTCCTCTTTCAGGTCGTTCTGTCCGGGAGGCGTGCAGATTCGAGGAAGCTGTTCTCAGTAGTTGCAAGTGTTTAAAGATGAAGACTGCAGCAGGTAAGATGCTGCTGCTAATGATGTTCCTTTTGCCTCCTTGCAGTTCTGCTTCTCCGAGGTTCGAGCCTCCATGTTGGCTGACAATACAATAAAATAGTTCCCAAGCACATTGTTTTTCATGGTATATGATCCTGGCACCATAGGCGCCAGGATTGGCCCCATAAGGGCTCTTGAAGAGGATGCCAGGCTCTAGAGGCCCGAGTCCTGACTCCACCTGGCCAATGGGTTTGCCAGAGGGGGGTCTTGGTGAGGGTCGTGACAGGAAGGACCCCAATGACTAATATATGGAAAGGTATTTACCTCAGATGATTGGGTTGAAGAAATAATGGGGTTCAAAGCACAAGCCCCCCTGACAGTACAAATAGAGGTGGTGCAAAATGCAAATGACATATGCCTCAAGGAATGGACTGCATATTCCAACTTACTCACATGGATGGAGGATGAAGCAAGACCCTCTACCCAAATTATCTAGAACAAATGCCACATTATGGTTTAAGAATGCTGGTCTGTTGAAGGTGGGAGTAAACAAGGGGTGCAAATGTATATTCAATGTGCCGGGTGTAAGGGTGGACCTTTAATCACCTTAACCCAAAATAGGCCCACCACTTAAGAAGCGAGTACACAGTTGTATAAAAAGCAAGTTTATTGTACAAAAGCTTCTTGGGATTCGTTGTAATAGGTCCTGACATCAATACGGTATCAGGTAATATTATCCCCACCAATAATATCGCCATATATATGGTCTTCGGGAATGGCCATAGGCAATATTATTAGTGGGGATCATTTTGGGGGTAAATGGGAGCAGGGGTTGTGGGGGTGTCCCCCCGCTCCCTTTAAAATAAAATGGTGATTGCAGGAGTATTCCCCGCAGGTTCAATGGGTTAATATCGCCGCATAAATAAGGCGCCATTCTTGTATGACGATATTTTTGCAGGGATATTAACACATGGAACCATCAGTACATGGTTAAACATTGGTATTGAAAACATAATTCATTGCTAGCAATAACTGGCCTAAAACCTTTAACTTTAAGTATGATTGCCCATGGTTCTACTGACGTATTCTTGAAAATAGAGAGAGAGAGGTCTGCTTAAACAGGAATTTTCTTTGAACCACAGATAGCCATCTCAATCCCACACACTCCTGTTGCCTTAATCAAATGTATGCAGCCTCATGTACCCTCTGATGACCTGGAAAAATACTTAACCGTCGGACCCTGGCCTTGGGCCTTAGGTTTACTACCACCGACCAAATGAGTAAACCCTCTTAAAATTTTAATACAAAGGGCTAGAAAACATCTGTTCCCTTTCAAGGACTGTGAACCGTGCCCTGTTTATACAACCTTGTTACTAGGTAACTAATTCTCTTTCCCATCAAGAATGTCCCTGCCACTTTAGAATTCCCATGTAAAAAAGCACCGTCTTGTATGAGTTTGTGTTCGCGGTGCATTTGCATTTTACTATTGCATCTTCCTACATGATTCATATGGATTTGCAACACTATCCCAGTTTTGCAGTCATCCCCCTACTGCCATCAGTATGGGGTGTGCAACATGAATCCCTTGCAATAAAGGGGAACCTCCTTGACCACCCGGACACAGGCATGAAATTAGCCATTGCCATTTTAATGGACCACTATTGGGCCTGTGGTTCAAGAGCTTATATGCAGCTCCCTCCAAATTGGGGAGGATTGTGTTCCCCGGTGGTAATAATTATACCAGCCCTAGCAGTACCTCAAAGTGAAGTAAAGTTTGGTGATTTCCCTCGAGTGGATGCACACTTAAGAAATAAAAGGTCTCCCACCCTAAAACGCAGAAAGAGGGAAAATTACTTTTCAGCAAAATTAGTAGAGGCATATCATGATATACCAGATGAGCAAAATTTGTTCAGCAAGATGGCAACATTCTTTTTGTCAGTATTTATTCCCGGGTTGAAAGCAGCTGTGAATGCAAAGTGGTTGCAAATAACAAGATGGGAGTTGTTGCAATCAATAAAATCAACCGTGGAAGGCTTTAATGCCATGAAAGAAGAGCTGAGGGCAGTAAGAGTTATGACCCTCCCGATCAGGTATGTTCTCTATCTGATAACGGCCATGGAGGGTGGAGTGTGTGCAAAAATGTGGCCTTCTTGCTGCACATATAATATACCTGCCCATGATGAGGAAAATAGAATCCTCTCAGAAGCCATAGCCACCTTAACAGAAATATACACAAAAATGGTAGAGGAGGTGGAATATATTGAAAACGATGAATGGTTCAATTACCTGTTCTCCTGGATACCCTCCTGGCTAGCCAACGTATAAAAAAATACTAATAGCCATAGAAGTATTCATACTAGTGGCTTTCTGTGTTCTAAGAATAGCAATGAAAGGTTGCAAATTGCCTGTAAAAGGGGCAGTTGGAAAGGAAGTAGTAATAAACTTGAATGCTCATACACATGAATATACCCAGACAGATGACCTCCCTCGTACCCAGGCATTGGAAAGTACTATCACCCCTCCAGGATAAATATTTTCTTATCCTCAAGACACACACAATTTCAACGAGCATTGGGTACATTGTGATACAGGCAACCTGAGGAGGGTGACTAAAGTATGGATACCCAAAAGCACTTTCCGGGGTAGGGCGAGAAGGAATGTGTGGTCGAGGACTGACCAGAGAGGGGATAGTTATGAGGCAGATTAACACATCATCCATAGCTACTGCCCCTCCCCAGCCCAATATTGCACAGGTGAGAAGCGTTACTCACTAAGACAATCGTACCACCCATGTCCCAGGCAGGTACAGCAGGAAATGGATACAAGTTAAGCTGATGATGGCACAAGTAGAACCAAGCTAACGTTGCAGAATTACATGTGCAGGCAATAGAAATGAAGCAAATATGCACTCACCATGAAGAATCTGCACACTAGGTCAAATATGCATTTACACATGAATAATATTAACATGGCATCCATAAATACATGAAGAATACTAACATAAGCAATGTGAAAGCTGAATGCAACATATACGACACGTGAATATAACTCACTAACATAGAAACGCAACAGTAATGGGCAGCCATCTTTTCCAAAATGGAAGCCACAGCACGCTTCTAATGTAATAAAAGGCCTTAAGACTTCACAAGAATTTAAGATGCTTAAATCAAAAATACAAATCCGTGCACAGATCAAGCAGTAGCTGGTAATCAGAGCCAAGGTTACTGAGCTATTAGGGAGCGTCCAAATGCTGCAGGAAAGGCATGAGATAATAGTTCCCAGGACATAAGTATACTCCCTGTTTAATTAAAGTTTGGAAGAGCACAACCGACCATTGTAAGTCAGGTGTGAACGAACCATAAACCTAAGAAAACTTCCTAATGAATAACTCAAGAGTGTCCCCAGTGGTAAAAGAAACCATAACACTCACACTAATATTAGCTAAAATCCCAATAGATACATGGTGAAATAATTCCAAACGTGGTCTCATCATACATGACCTAAATCTGAAGAACACTGTCTATTCGTTAGCAATGAACACAGATAGGACACCTGCTTTAATCCTTATGCATAGTCCCCGACACAAGATGCTGAAAAAGGCCAACTACAAAGAGATCAGCCTTGCTCATAGCCTAGAACATGAGGGATGCCATTTTCTTTAATTGAAGGGAAAGCAGTCCATGGACATCTCTCCCCCTACTCCTGTCTGGCTCGTGTCTTGAAGACCTCTGAGTTGCCCAACCAATCAAAACCCCTAATATTAGGCCACCCATTATGTATTATGCCAACCAATAGTCAATTGTATAAATGATGTTTTATTACTGTTATAAATGTAGAGGTGGTATCAGGAGGAGCCATCAGATTGTTGTTACCCAATCAAGAGATTAACCATTATAGAATGTGTATGTAGCTGTCTCTATTAAGCAATCACCTCACCCAATAGGTTTTGGTATAGTATGATGCTAATTATGATGAAGGATCAATTTAAAATCTGTTGTTTTCGATAAGCTCCCTGAGAGCCTTGAGATGTGTATGCTTGTATACTGTCACTGCTTTTTGATGTCAACAAAGCAGGGTTTTGCCTTGCATTTTGTCTATTGCAGTTATTGTGTCTGGTTTGCTAGCACCAGAACCTCTGTGTAATTTTGGGGACTTCCCAGGCTGTCTTTACAAACATGTTGTGAACGAGCTTTACATACTGGCATCATTTATGGGTAGAGGTGGGAAATCCCAATGGGGTTTGGGTAAGCCAGGGCCAAGTGGCTGGCTTGTGCGCATCACAAGTTTCGAGCCACTGTTTGGCAAGACATTAGCTGAGCCTCGGATTCTTGAAAAAAAAGTAATTTTTTTAAGCAAATCTTGCCATTGGCTGGCTCCACCACCCTACCACTTCATGGCCACTGATGCATTTGTCCCCACCCTGCATGAATGCTGCCTGTGCCATCCCTATCAAGTCCTCTCATTTTTAAAACAATGCAGAGGCAGGCATGCTCCTCAATCGCGGTCTGCCCCTGAAAAGAAAGGAACATACAAAAATGCTTGCTTTTCTTACCTTTCGCCCACATCCTACATCAATCATTGTCAGTCTTCCTTTGCCCTTCACCCTATCCCACCACCTCCCTTCCATATCTTGAGTTGGCCTCCTTGACCTCTGCCACAGTCTTTGTGAGAAAAGGGTATTGCTCCAATCACCCCTGCTTTCCGCCTTTGGAACGTTTCCCCCCATCTGAACTCTAAACCTGGTTGAATGGTGCATACTAGTGTCGCTATATATACAATAGCAGTAGGGACCATCTCTAAACTTGCAATGTAACATCTCATGTAGCCCTACGGGTATTCGTTCTTTTGTTGGACACGCCTAGCAGGTTGACCAATAAACTCGGAGCTCTCTGTGGTTCTGGTCCTCTGCTACTGTGGGGTGAAATCACCCTGAATGCCATAAGTAAAGGCCGGAGTCAGTTATGAGGGCTCCCCAAATTGAAATGCTTTCTTTCAATTAACATGAAAAAAGGCCCTGCAATTTCAAAGTGAAAAGGAGTGAATTTCGGCATCATAAATTGAAGATGCCTAAAAATGTGCATCGCCTTATCGAAGAGAAATAAAAATGACAAAATGAGCCAAAGTAGGAGAACGCTGAAATAACACCCTCCCCAAGGACAGTCCACAGAACCCTAAAGGGGATGGCAGCATTGGACAGTCCACAGAACCCTAAAGGGGATGGCAGCATTGTGATCTACAGTTACAATGAAGCAGAGTGCATCTCAGCACAAAGATGAAATGAAATGTGAACATCCATTTTTTTCCTTTATATTAAAGACATGCTCCTTAAGAATGTGTGCAAAAGGGACAACAAATGAACTGGAGTTCTGTCAATAAAGAGCCCATCACAGAAGAATGATTTAAGCTACAAGAGGAAACCAGAATTGTGAAACTGCAATAGGATGAAGGGTTTCACGGTTGGAACTTTCTTCAGTAACATTGCAATTGTGCTTTTAAACATCAACACATTGAGCTTTCAAATGCACAGCTAAAGTCTTTGAACATACATTATGTGGCCTTTCTATAATCACTGATTGACGGCAACCACTGTATGAGGGTTTTTACATATTGGAATTGTGCCATTCTAAGATTTGATTTAAGAAAAATACTTGAGTGGGGGGGAAATGCCAGAGTATCAGTTTCATTTCTGCTGGAGGTTCCTCAAATGTGAAACTAGCTTTGTTCAAGCTCCATTGTCAGGGGGATGAGTTGAGGAATTCCACTGCCTCCCAGGTTCTATGGCTGAAACGACTCAGGCCATCATAAACCTGGTCATTTAGCCTTTGAAGCTAGGGGCTGCTCTAAACTAAACCCATCGTCTTGACGTCAGAGCCCAAAAACAAGATCCCAAAGGAGGGTGTCAGAATAATGAGGGGTTTCACAACCATTGCACAGAATTAGAGATATGCTGTTTATGCAATAACTTGGGAAGTATTAATCATACACTATTCATGTTTGGATTTGTGAAAAGCTGTTTGTGAGATGATTCTGGTGAGACCAAAACAATTTGTGTGACACCTACACAACCCAGGTTATTCAGGAACATATTATGGGGCATCCTGGGTGTGACTAAGAAATATGAAAAATGGAGGCAACCTGAAAAAGGTGATCAATATTCTGTCCACCGAGCGCCTGATTTTTTATGAATATAGTTGGGGAGTAAATGAGAAAAAATGTAACTCTGCCATAGAATAACCTACAAACCTCTAGGTAGGATCATTTGATTCACAAAAAATATAGTGTCTAAAAATGCTGTCATATGTGCCCAAATATGATGAGAAAGGGCATTTGTGATGCAGTGGGATTTCCATGTGCAAAATCCAGGCCCAGCCCACTGTCTCTGTCATATGATGGATGAGGTATCCTCCCTTGGCTTCCCGGAAAACACCAATTTTCTTTGGGCGTATCGTCCCACAAATGAGAGGGATCCCTTGACCACTGCCCTAAAAGTTGTGCGAGAAGGATGACACATCAGTGATGTTGTTTGCCTTATAAATAGTTTACTCCCCCTCAAATGAGGACTCTAATTCCAAATCTTGAGGTGTGCAGCTGCCAAAATCTGGATCCATCCTTGCAGAACTGGGCCTAATCTAGAGCAGAAGCCAGGAGCTGGAGTAGCTGATTTGGAGGACAGAGAGATGCCTTGACTGACCCCTTGATTGGCCCTGCAGTAAAGCCCTGGCACCCCCTTGATGACCATAAAGCCCTTTTCTCCAGTAAGTATAGACATCCCCAGCAATAGATTAAACAAGTCTTATCTTCTTTAGTACTTCGCTAGAGATTCCCCATGAAAAAAATCACCTATCTTATCTGTTTGTGAAATTCAGTCATTTTCCTCTTGAAAAGTATCTTACTTATCTGTGCAGTGTGGTAACTCTCCCATTGACAAATCCTTTGTTCACCCGTGCATTTAAGCCATTTTTCCTATTTAACAAAATCATCTCTAATTTACCTGTTGATTGTAGTCCTTTTCCACATGAAAAGTCCTTTGTTTGCCTGCATATTTAAGTCATTTTCCTATGGAAGAACCTGTTGTATGTCAATGCATTTCGGTCATTTCCCATTTAAGAATCTCCAGTGTGTAGATCCCTAGTATATTTTGCTCATTAAATCAATTAATTCCCACATTACTTTTAGTTAGAATTTGAAACAAACTCTCCCTTCCCTGTGTCTTGCGAGTCATTATAAGTATTGCTGGCTGCACTAAAACTGTTTGTTGCCTTTATTATTTATTTATTGTTATTTATCTGTTTCTCCTCTGCTTCGCACTTTTCACTTCTCCCCCTTCCATGCACTTTTCCCCTCCCCCTCTCCCATGCACTTGCGCGTTCTCAATGTCACTGGGCCTAGTAAGATCGCTGTTTTGTTCTCCCCTGTTCCCCTCCCTTGCCTTGTCGCGCTCTGAAACACTTGTGTACGAGCGCGATAGAAAGAAAATATCAATATTAATATCAACATATTCCCCAAGAAGCCATTTCATTAAAAGCTGAAAAACCAATTCTTCCATGTGTTATAGGGTGTTTTAAAAACGAATTCCCTTTTGCACCTGTCATATTAAACCCAAACCGTTGTTCCTATTGAGAGTAATCTCTTTGCCCAAAGCCTACCTGCTGGTTGCCTCTGTCATTGAACTGAAAACCGATTTTCCCATGTGAATTCCCCATTGCCTAAAACCTGTCTGGCCTTTGCAGTCTTGGAAAAACAAGAGTCTTTTACATTTTCGTTTCTATAAAAATGTCGCTTTCTCTTTTAAAAATTGTTTTTCCAAATGGTGGGGTGGCACTAAACACTCGTCCTCATCCATGCACCTCATAGAAACACAGAGCCATTTTCCTTTCGACCTTCCTTTATTCTCTCTACATCATGACTGCCGTTTTCCTTCCCCTGCTCCTCCCCTTCCTCCTGCCTCCCGCTCCCTCCCATAGTCAAGGGCTTCCCTCTTAAAGGGGCTCTGTCCTTTTTCCACTTACAACACCTCCCCCTCTCTTAACATGATACTTCCCGGGTCACATTTGTTCGATGAGACGTTGGGGCCTCTTTGTGGCCCGGTGGGGCCTGCCTGGTTGCTCGTGGGTCTCTTCCACGCTCTCTTGTTGTAGTGTTTCATAAGTCTTTGCTCTCTCCTCTTCCTTTCTCTCGATCTCTTCTCCTTTCATTGGTTCCTGCTCTTCAAAGTATAGCTCATGGAGGAGGGAGTCCTCTGGCGTCATTTTGCCGTAGTTCTCTGTCATAGTTGTCACCTGCTCATCGGGCACGTAGTCCTTCTTGTGGGTTACTTTGAATGACCTGTAGTGGACACTGATGAGTGCGTGCTGTAGTGCTGTCCGGTGACTGAGACGGCTGTGTCCTCTGGCGGGACTCGGTATCATGCGGATGGTGTCCGGCATTCTGCGGTCTCCTTGGTTTGGGTCACGTCGTGACTGTCCTTTGGGCTGTTCTGTCTGTGCTGTCCTCCATTGGGCGGCATGGTCTTGGGGTTTGTCTGGTGGGTATTCTTCCACCCTTGTCTGGTATGGTTGCCTTGTGCTGCAGTTTTCTGTGACTTCTATTCCCCCCCCGTACAATATTTCCAAGGGCACTGGGTGGTTGTGAAGCTCATAGTCCTCTCGCAGAACGGGTGGTGTTCGTGTGTCACGTGCTGGTCCGTAAGGGTCGAGGGGGTGTGCATGCCTGAGACTTGTGGGTGGGCTGGTGTTCACGACCTTGATGTCTTTCCTGATCTCTAACCGTGCCCTAGGTGTACTCGGATCTCTTGCCTGGAGTGTGGGTTGGCATGTCGAGCTTGTGGGTGGTCTTGTCCTGCACATTCTCTGAAGGTGACCTTCTTGGCCACAGCGCCAGCATGATCGTCCACAGGCTGGGTATGGTTGTCTGTGGGTGTGTTTCCACCCTCGCCCGTGCCATTGATCTGTGTCCGGGCCTTCTGGCCAGTGTCTTCCCAGTTTCCTCCTTCTCCAGTGTTGAGTGGGCTCAGAGTAATGCGGTCGCTCTTCCGTGAGGGCTGCGGTGGCGTCGCTTTCCACTTTCCTTTCAATGGTGTCTGCCTGTGCATTAACTCTCTCGTACGTTTTTGCCAGATTGAGTATCTTCACTAGGGGTAGGGGTTTTATGAGAAGGTGTTTTCTCAATGTTGACGAGGTGCACCCTTCTATGATCCTTAATCTTATAGCTTCTTCATCATTGAAGTTGGCAAAGTCGCAGTCACCTATTTTCTGCTGGAGACGTATGATGAACTCTCCCATGGATTCGTGGGGGCGCTGCCTGTGTTGGTTGAATGCAAGGCGTTCGTAGTCTTTGTTGGATCTTACTATGAGTTTGTCGTTTACTGCGTCAAGGAGACGTTGGTATGTGGATTTGTCTGTAGCTGGGATTGTCTTGATGATGTCCTTTACCTCTTTTCCTACCAAGTTCCTAAATATGCTGAGTTTGTTTGGCGGGTCTTTGTTCCCAATCGCTCCTAGAAAGTCCTCAAATTCTTCGACCCATTCTTCCCATCTTGTTCCTTGGTTGTGGTGCGGGTTCAAGGCGAATGGTTCGGGTCTTCTCATGGCCGCGGCATATGATGTGGGGCCGGGTTTGCTAGGGTTTGTACGCCTGCATCGGCATCTGCTTGTGTTTGGTCACTCATGGTGCGGGCGCGTTGTGGTGCTCCACGTGGCAGTAGGGCCTTGGTTGTCGCTCCTGCCTTTCTGGATGGTCATGGGCCGTTGGTTGGCCTGTGGCGTGGTTACTGGTATCCTCGGGTTGAGCAGCGGCAGTTCAGGCGCCACTTTACTTCTTGTGGGCTGCTGCTAGTATCCAAATGTGTTCCCTTGGTTCTCTGCAGTCTGCAGGGGTGTGAGAGGCGTGATGGTTCTCCACCTTGTGGTTGTCCTCGTGGTGATGCACAAATTGTGCTGGTATTGTCCTTCTGTGGGCCTGCCACTTTTCCTGCACCGGTGGCCTGCGTGGTGGCAGGTAACTCTGGTGGGGTGTTGGCCGTGTTCAATGTGAGGTGGCACTCTATCCACTTGATCCGCGTAGTGGGCTGCTGTGATAGCGTTGGCAACACGTGTGGCCTGCGAGGCGTGGTCTGCGCACGTGTGCTGCTGTCCCTTTTTTTTTTTTTTTTTTTTGTGTGAGGCCTATTAGTGGGCTCGTGGGCTGGCGTCCCGCGGCCAGTAGGGTGTCCTGTGACACTGTTGGGCTTGTTTCCTTGCTTCCCAATTTTGTCCCTTCTATATTTTATTATATATTTTTTTTACGCTCGTGCGAGCATTACCCTTTTCCTCGCGGCTGCACGAGAGTTATGGCACGCTTTGTGGGCTGTTCATTGCTACCACCCTTTATTCGGCATGATCGTGTGTGGTTACTCGGCTCTCGGGTTTGCCTTTAATTTTCGCTGGTGCACTTGTACTTGTCGTAATGTCACTTGGCAGGAGACGCGGGGTTACTGCCACTAGGTCATGCGTTTCAGGATACATGTGTTATTTTCTTTCTATTTGATTGTCACTATGTGGGAGACACGGGGATTCCATTTCCCCTTTTTTTTTCTTTCTCGACCCCCGACAGAACACCTTACTTGTTGGGGTTGCAGGTGCCGCGGTCTGTTTATTCTCCTACTCTTGTTGCCGCCGACGGATGAAGCGGGCAAACAGCCGGGCCTGCTGCGCTGTCACGGTGGCTGCAGGCGTGGTCTTCTCCTCGCTGTTCGGCGGCTCCGTAGTCCTGGTGGCGGCTCCTCTTCCTGCTGGGGTCCCCTTCTGCGTTGGCCTCCACCTGCCGTTGGATTCGTTCCGACGGCTCTGCTGGACGACTCTTGGCAGCTCCTCCTTCAGCTGGTCTTCGGTCGGCAGTCCTCTCTGCTGTCGGGGTGGGCTCCCGCGACATCTTCCCTCTGCTGGGCTGCGTCCGGCGGTCCTCTCTGCTGTCGGGGTGGGCTCCCGCGACGTCTTCCCTCTGCTGGGCTGCGTCCGGCGGTCCTCTCTGCTGTCGGGGTTGGCTCCCGCAATACCTTCCCTCTGCTGGGCTGCATCCGGCGGTCCTCTCTGCTGTCGGGGTGGGCTCCCGCGACGTCTTCCCTCTGCTGGGCTGCGTCCGGCGGTCCTCTCTGCTGTCGGGGTGGGCTCCCGCGACGCCTTCCCTCTGCTGGGCTGCGTCCGGCGGTCCTCTCTGCTGTCGGGGTGGGCTTCCGCGACGTCTTCCTTCTGCTGGGCTCACGGACCCTCCTCCGGAGCTCCTCACGGGTCTTCTTTGCTGCAGGTGCACGGGTCCACCGTCTCCTCCGCTGCTGGGCGCACGGGTCCCTGTTCATAACGGGCACACGGGCCCCAGGTGCTGCTGGGTGCACCGGCCTCCACCTCCTCTGCTGCTGGGTGCGCAGGCCCTACCACACTTTGGGCGCACGGGCCGTGCCGCTCGCGCGGGCTCGCAGGCCCGATGATGCTGGGCACACAGGCCCACTGCGGGCACTCAGGCCCACTTGTAATTGCAGGGCGCTCTGGCCCACTGCAGGACACACGGGTCCACCACGAGGGCACACAGGCCCGTTACTCTGAGCGCGCAGGCCCGCTGCAGGGCTCATGGGCCCACCTCCTACTGCCGGGCACACAGGTCTTGTCGCCGCTGGGCACACGGGCCCCCGTTACTGCTGGGCACACGGGCCCTCCATTGTTGCTGGGCGCACGGGCCCTTCACTGCTGGGCACACGGGCCCCCGTCGCTGCTGGGCACACGGGCCCCCGTTACTGCTGGGCACACGGGCCCTCCATTGTTGCTGGGCGCCCGGGCCCTTCACTGCTGGGCACACGGGCCCCCGTTACTACTGGGCACATGGGCCCTTCACCATTTCCTCCACGGCGCGGGACGTTTCCCTTCGTCGCCAGTTGTTGGGGTGGCACTAAACACTCGTCCTCATCCATGCACCTCATAGAAACACAGAGCCATTTTCCTTTCCACCTTCCTTTATTCTCTCTACATCATGACTGCCGTTTTCCTTCCCCTGCTCCTCCCCTTCCTCCTGCCTCCCGCTCCCTCCCATAGTCATGGGCTTCCCTCTTAAAGGGGCTCTGTCCTTTTTCCACTTACAACACCAAATCTATCCATCTTCCCCTACCATCCTTTGATCACAGATTTCGAATTGCATTCCTTTTTAATTTTTCTGCCATTCACAGCCTTAGAAAAACAAGTGTGATTTCCATTTTCGTTTCTCTAAAACTGTTGCTTTATCTTTTAAAAATCGTTTTTCCATATGTATCCCTCTTCCCCTACTGTCTCCTGAGAACAGATTTACAATTGCATTCGCTTTTATTTTTTTCATATGTTGCATGTATAAAAATTGAGTTTCCTATTGTGTGCCAACTAGTCTGTTGTGCAGCCCTATTTGTCTCCTAAAAGCAAGCAGCAGGAAGTGCCCTTGTGGCTGTCCAATAGCAGTGGTCCTGATAAAGTAAAAACTAATTTATCTGGTATAGAAAAAGAATTGTCCCATTCATTGCAGTTCCCATATTGTGCCTGGAAACCCCATTTAAAATCTGCTTTTAACCCGGTGAAATCATCAAGAATCTTTTGTGTGCGCATGCACTTTCTGGTGGGTTGCATTAATTTCATGTTCTGAATTGTTGATTGTAGTGGTGAAAACAGTAAAGTATAGCCTTGTGCCCTACATGTTTGAGTTGTCTTAGTGTGCCATTTGACTAAGAATAATATGAGGTTTGCGTTGCCGCCCCCTGGTGGCCACTGTAACTGTTTTATCAAATCTTCCATTAAAATCATTAATAAATAAAATATTAATTGGCAACACACCGGCCTAGTTCCTGGTCTAGTGTGACATGGGGTGCTGGTGGAGGTGGGTGTGAGATGGGTTGGAGGCCGTCTTAAAAAGAATCTTAGTTGCAATAATAAAAAGTGGTTTTATTGTGCGCACACTCATTGCAGGGGAAAAAGGTCCCCGACTTACTGTGCTGCGTAATATATTGTGACACTGCTCAAGTGCCCATCACACGCGTGGCGTAGACAGGGTAGTGCCTGAGCGAGCAAAGCCCACCCAAAATCTGTATATGCCCACTCAGCAGCGTTGTGTGGGCCTTTACAGATGTTAATGTCACTGCGGTGGGCCCAACTACCTTAGCTTCAGGAGCAACGTGTTAGACAAGACTGGCTATGCCAGTCGCCCTGTCTGCCCAGAGTTATGATATGCTAATTTATTTATATCGCGCTCGTACAGAGGTGTTTCAGAGCGCGACCAGGCAAAGGGAGGGGAAATTAATTACAGAGTTACTAAAGAGTTAATTACTGAGACAAGCCAGGGTAAGGTTGCCTGCCCAGCCCCTATTCTGCATGTATCACCTGGCCACTTTTCAGAGTGCTGAGGCTTCCCAGAGGACTCCTGCCTCTGAGGATTCAATGCCACTCCCAGGGCCGAGCTGCCATTAAGTACGTTCAGAGGCAAGCGGTCCACTTTTACCATCATGGCCTGATGGGTGACACTTGCTGAGAAGTGTCATGCGGCCTCAAGTCGCGCGGGACCCCCAACTCCGCCACTCCGGCGTACGATATGCAGTGATAAAGTCGCGGCAAAAATGTCGCCTGTACAAAGAATCGCGCCAAAAATGCTGTGGTTTGACCGTTAAAGGTGACCCTGTTACACCATTTAAGGGGAGCGGGGTTGCGGGAGTCTCCCCTGCTTCCCTTAAATGGTATAATGGGTACAGGGGTTGCGGGGGTGTCCCCTGCATCCTTTACATGGATTGCGGCATCAAAACCACTGCATTTTTGCCGTGATATTAACACATGGAACCCCGGCGGACCAATGATTTATATTACACTTCCAACTCTGGATCTTTGATATCAAGCCTGGCAACCATTCACAAACGGCACCCTGCCAATGAGGCTGCCTCGCCTGCCCAACCCACCAAAGATCCGAGCATGCCCGCCAGAAGGCACCGCCAGGTGAGGTCAGTGCCACAGCTTGATGGCTGCAAGGTGGGAGAGAGAGCCTTACTCTCTCCTCGAGTACTGGGCCAGACCTTTTATTGAACAGGCTGTGACGTCACACCATCACGGCACGTGCGTGGTGCATGCAGTGAGGGTGTGGAGGGTGGAGGCCCAGCAGTTGCTGTTGTGGGGGCCAGGAATTTGCGGGTGGCCTCGCATAATACACCATGCAGCTCGCAGTGTACCTCAGGTTTGACTGGCGGTGGCACGTTTGTTCCAGGGCTAAGGCTCCCAAACTCGCATCTTCCAATGCACCCCGATCTTGGCCTGCTACGGCACTCCCTGCTCTTCCAGTAGTGAGGCACCCACACACAGCTCTGCTAATGCAGCTCTCTCCCTGTTATTCCAGTACTGAGAGCCCACCTGCAGCTCTGCCGATGAACTTTAGGCCTGACTCACTCTGGCACTCCCTGCAATTTCAGCACTAGGAACCTTCTGTCCCCACACACAGAGCTCTGCTAATGCGCCTCAGTCCTGACCTGCTGTAGATAGCACTCCCTGTTATTCCAGAACTGATACCCCACGCGCAGCTCTGACAATGCACTTTAGGCCTGACTCACTCTGGCACTCCCTGCTATTTCAGGGATTAGGACCCCCTCTTCACAGACAGAGCTCTGCTAATGCGCCTCAGTCCTGACCTGCTGTAGAGAGCACTCCCTGTTATTCCAGAACTGATACCCCACGCGCAGCTTTGACAATGCACTTTAGGCCTGACTCACTCTGGCACTCCCTGCTATTTCAGGGATTAGGACCCCCTCTTCACAGACAGAGCTCTGCTAATGCGCCTCAGTCCTGACCTGCTGTAGATAGCACTCCCTGTTATTCCAGAACTGATACCCCACGTGCAGCTCTGCCGATGCACTTTAGGCCTGACTCACGCTGGCACTCCCTGCTATTTCAGCCCTAGGAACCTTCCGTCCCCACACACAGAGCTCTGCTAATGCGCCTCAGTCCTGACCTGCTGTAGATAGCACTCCCTGTTATTCCAGAACTGATACCCCACGCGCAGCTCTGACAATGCACTTTAGGCCTGACTCACTCTGGCACTCCCTGCTATTTCAGGGATTAGGACCCCCTCTTCACAGACAGAGCTCTGCTAATGCGCCTCAGTCCTGACCTGCTGTAGAGAGCACTCCCTGTTATTCCAGAACTGATACCCCACGCGCAGCTTTGACAATGCACTTTAGGCCTGACTCACTCTGGCACTCCCTGCTATTTCAGGGATTAGGACCCCCTCTTCACAGACAGAGCTCTGCTAATGCGCCTCAGTCCTGACCTGCTGTAGATAGCACTCCCTGTTATTCCAGAACTGATACCCCACGTGCAGCTCTGCCGATGCACTTTAGGCCTGACTCACGCTGGCACTCCCTGCTATTTCAGCCCTAGGAACCTTCCGTCCCCACACACAGAGCTCTGCTAATGCGCCTCAGTCCTGACCTGCTGTAGATAGCACTCCCTGTTATTCCAGAACTGATACCCCACGCGCAGCTCTGACAATGCACTTTAGGCCTGACTCACTCTGGCACTCCCTGCTATTTCAGGGATTAGGACCCCCTCCTCACAGACAGAGCTCTGCTAATGCACCTCAGTCCTGACCTGCTGTAGATAGCACTCCCTGTTATTCCAGAACTGATACCCCACGTGCAGCTCTGCCGATGCACTTTAGGCCTGACTCACGCTGGCACTCCCTGCTATTTCAGCACTAGGAACCTTCCGTCCCCACACACAGAGCTCTGCTAATGCGCCTCAGTCCTGACCTGCTGTAGATAGCACTTCTGTTATTCCAGAACTGATACCACACATGCAGCTCTGCCGATGCACTTTAGGCCTGACTCACTCTGGCACTCCCTGCTATTTCAGCACTAGGAACCTTCCGTCCCCACACACAGAGCTCTGCTAATGCGCCTCAGTCCTGACCTGCTGTAGAGAGCACTCCCTGTTATTCCAGAACTGATAGCCCACGTGCAGCTCTTCCGATGCACTTTAGGCCTGACTCATGCTGGCACTCCCTGCTATTTCAGCACTAGGAACCTTCCGTCCCCACACACAGAGCTCTGCTAATGCGCCTCAGTCCTGACCTGCTGTAGATAGCACTTCTGTTATTCCAGAACTGATACCCCACGTGCAGCTCTGCCGATGCACTTTAGGCCTGACTCACTCTGGCACTCCCTGCTATTTCAGCACTAGGAACCTTCCGTCCCCACACACAGAGCTCTGCTAATGCGCCTCAGTCCTGACCTGCTGTAGATAGCACTCCCTGTTATTCCAGAACTGATACCCCACGTGCAGCTCTGCCGATGCACTTTAGGCCTGACTCATGCTGGCACTCCCTGCTATTTCAGCACTAGGAACCTTCCGTCCCCACACACAGAGCTCTGCTAATGCGCCTCAGTCCTGACCTGCTGTAGATAGCACTTCTGTTATTCCAGAACTGATACCACACATGCAGCTCTGCCGATGCACTTTAGGCCTGACTCACTCTGGCACTCCCTGCTATTTCAGCACTAGGAACCTTCCGTCCCCACACACAGAGCTCTGCTAATGCGCCTCAGTCCTGACCTGCTGTAGAGAGCACTCCCTGTTATTCCAGAACTGATAGCCCACGTGCAGCTCTTCCGATGCACTTTAGGCCTGACTCATGCTGGCACTCCCTGCTATTTCAGCACTAGGAACCTTCCGTCCCCACACACAGAGCTCTGCTAATGCGCCTCAGTCCTGACCTGCTGTAGATAGCACTTCTGTTATTCCAGAACTGATACCCCACGTGCAGCTCTGCCGATGCACTTTAGGCCTGACTCACTCTGGCACTCCCTGCTATTTCAGCACTAGGAACCTTCCGTCCCCACACACAGAGCTCTGCTAATGCACCTCAGTCCTGACCTGCTGTAGAGAGCACTCCCTGTTATTCCAGAACTGATACCCCACGTGCAGCTCTGCCGATGCACTTTAGGCCTGACTCACGCTGGCACTCCCTGCTATTTCAGCACTAGGACCCTTCCGTCCCCACACACAGAGCTTTGCTAATGCGCCTCAGTCCTGACCTGCTGTAGATAGCACTTCCGTTATTCTAGAACTGATACCCCACGTGCAGCTCTGACAATGCAAGTTAGGCCTGACTCACTCTGGCACTCCCTGCTATTTCAGGGATTAGGACCCCCTCTTCACAGACAGAGCTCTGCTAATGCGCCTCAGTCCTGACCTGCTGTAGATAGCACTCCCTGTTATTCCAGAACTGATACCCCACGTGCAGCTCTGCCGATGCACTTTAGGCCTGACTCATGCTGGCACTCCCTGCTATTTCAGCACTAGGAACCTTCCGTCCCCACACACAGAGCTCTGCTAATGCGCCTCAGTCCTGACCTGCTGTAGATAGCACTTCTGTTATTCCAGAACTGATACCACACATGCAGCTCTGCCGATGCACTTTAGGCCTGACTCACTCTGGCACTCCCTGCTATTTCAGCACTAGGAACCTTCCGTCCCCACACACAGAGCTCTGCTAATGCGCCTCAGTCCTGACCTGCTGTAGAGAGCACTCCCTGTTATTCCAGAACTGATAGCCCACGTGCAGCTCTTCCGATGCACTTTAGGCCTGACTCATGCTGGCACTCCCTGCTATTTCAGCACTAGGAACCTTCCGTCCCCACACACAGAGCTCTGCTAATGCGCCTCAGTCCTGACCTGCTGTAGATAGCACTTCTGTTATTCCAGAACTGATACCCCACGTGCAGCTCTGCCAATGCACTTTAGGCCTGACTCACTCTGGCACTCCCTGCTATTTCAGCACTAGGAACCTTCCGTCCCCACACACAGAGCTCTGCTAATGCACCTCAGTCCTGACCTGCTGTAGATAGCACTCCCTGTTATTCCAGAACTGATACCCCACGTGCAGCTCTGACAATGCAAGTTAGGCCTGACTCACTCTGGCACTCCCTGCTATTTCAGGGATTAGGACCCCCTCTTCACAGACAGAGCTCTGCTAATGCGCCTCAGTCCTGACCTGCTGTAGATAGCACTCCCTGTTATTCCAGAACTGATACCCCACGTGCAGCTCTGCCGATGCACTTTAGGCCTGACTCATGCTGGCACTCCCTGCTATTTCAGCACTAGGAACCTTCCGTCCCCACACACAGAGCTCTGCTAATGCGCCTCAGTCCTGACCTGCTGTAGATAGCACTTCTGTTATTCCAGAACTGATACCACACATGCAGCTCTGCCGATGCACTTTAGGCCTGACTCACGCTGGCACTCCCTGCTATTTCAGCACTAGGACCCTTCCGTCCCCACACACAGCGCTCTGCTAATGCGCCTCAGTCCTGACCTGCTGTAGATAGCACTTCTGTTATTCCAGAACTTATACCCCACATGCAGCTCTGCCGATGCACTTTAAGCCTGACTCACTCTGGCACTCCCTGCTATTTCAGCACTAGGAACCTTCCGTCCCCACACACAGAGCTCTGCTAATGCACCTCAGTCCTGACCTGTTGTAGATAGCACTCCCTGTTATTCCAGAACTGATACCCCACGCGCAGCTCTGACAATGCACTTTAGGCCTGACTCACTCTGGCACTCCCTGCTATTTCAGGGATTAGGACCCCCTCCTCACAGACAGAGCTCTGCTAATGCGCCTCAGTCCTGACCTGCTGTAGATAGCACTCCCTGTTATTCCAGAACTGATACCCCACGTGCAGCTCTGACAATGCACGTTAGGCCTGACTCACTCTGGCACTCCCTGCTATTTCAGCACTAGGAACATTCCGTCCCCACACACAGAGCTCTGCTAATGCGCCTCAGTCCTGACCTGCTGTAGATAGCACTTCTGTTATTCCAGAACTGATACCCCACATGCAGCTCTGCCGATGCACTTTAAGCCTGACTCACTCTGGCACTCCCTGCTATTTCAGCACTAGGAACCTTCCGTCCCCACACACAGAGCTCTGCTAATGCACCTCAGTCCTGACCTGTTGTAGATAGCACTCCCTGTTATTCCAGAACTGATACCCCACGTGCAGCTCTGCCGATGCACTTTAGGCCTGACTCACTCTGGCACTCCCTGCTATTTCAGCACTAGGAACCTTCCGTCCCCACACACAGAGCTCTGCTAATGCGCCTCAGTCCTGACCTGCTGTAGATAGCACTCCCTGTTATTCCAGAACTGATACCCCACGCGCAGCTCTGACAATGCACTTTAGGCCTGACTCACTCTGGCACTCCCTGCTATTTCAGGGATTAGGTCCCCCTCCTTACAGACAGAGCTCTGCTAATGCACCTCAGTCCTGACCTGCTGTAGATAGCACTCCCTGTTATTCCAGAACTGATACCCCACGTGCAGCTCTGCCAATGCACTTTAGGCCTGACTCACGCTGGCACTCCCTGCTATTTCAGCACTAGGACCCTTCCGTCCCCACACACAGAGCTCTGCTAATGCGCCTCAGTCCTGACCTGCTGTAGATATCACTTCCGTTATTCTAGAACTGATACCCCACGTGCAGCTCTGACAATGCACGTTAGGCCTGACTCACTCTGGCACTCTGACAATGCACGTTAGGCCTGACTCACTCTGGCACTCCCTGCTATTTCAGCACTAGGAACCTTCCGTCCCCACACACAGAGCTCTGCTAATGCGCCTCAGTCCTGACCTGCTGTAGAGAGCACTCCCTGTTATTCCAGAACTGATAGCCCACGTGCAGCTCTTCCGATGCACTTTAGGCCTGACTCATGCTGGCACTCCCTGCTATTTCAGCACTAGGAACCTTCCGTCCCCACACACAGAGCTCTGCTAATGCGCCTCAGTCCTGACCTGCTGTAGATAGCACTTCTGTTATTCCAGAACTGATACCCCACGTGCAGCTCTGCCGATGCACTTTAGGCCTGACTCACTCTGGCACTCCCTGCTATTTCAGCACTAGGAACCTTCCGTCCCCACACACAGAGCTCTGCTAATGCACCTCAGTCCTGACCTGCTGTAGAGAGCACTCCCTGTTATGCCAGAACTGATACCCCACGTGCAGCTCTGCCGATGCACTTTAGGCCTGACTCACGCTGGCACTCCCTGCTATTTCAGCACTAGGACCCTTCCGTCCCCACACACAGAGCTTTGCTAATGCGCCTCAGTCCTGACCTGCTGTAGATAGTACTTCCGTTATTCTAGAACTGATACCCCACGTGCAGCTCTGACAATGCAAGTTAGGCCTGACTCACTCTGGCACTCCCTGCTATTTCAGGGATTAGGACCCCCTCCTCACAGACAGAGCTCTGCTAATGCGCCTCAGTTCTGACCTGCTGTAGATAGCACTCCCTGTTATTCCAGAACTGATACCCCACGCGCAGCTCTGACAATGCACTTTAGGCCTGACTCACTCTGGCACTCCCTGCTATTTCAGGGATTAGGACCCCCTCCTCACAGACAGAGCTCTGCTAATGCGCCTCAGTCCTGACCTGCTGTAAATAGCACTCCCTGTTATTCCAGAACTGATACCCCACGTGCAGCTCTGCCGATGCACTTTAGGCCTGACTCACGCTGGCACTCCCTGCTATTTCAGCACTAGGACCCTTCCGTCCCCACACACAGCGCTCTGCTAATGCGCCTCAGTCCTGACCTGCTGTAGATAGCACTTCTGTTATTCCAGAACTTATACCCCACATGCAGCTCTGCCGATGCACTTTAAGCCTGACTCACCCTGGCACTCCCTGCTATTTCAGCACTAGGAACCTTCCGTCCCCACACACAGAGCTCTGCTAATGCACCTCAGTCCTGACCTGTTGTAGATAGCACTCCCTGTTATTCCAGAACTGATACCCCACGCGCAGCTCTGACAATGCACTTTAGGCCTGACTCACTCTGGCACTCCCTGCTATTTCAGGGATTAGGACCCCCTCCTCACAGACAGAGCTCTGCTAATGCGCCTCAGTCCTGACCTGCTGTAGATAGCACTCCCTGTTATTCCAGAACTGATACCCCACGTGCAGCTCTGACAATGCACGTTAGGCCTGACTCACTCTGGCACTCCCTGCTATTTCAGCACTAGGAACATTCCGTCCCCACACACAGAGCTCTGCTAATGCGCCTCAGTCCTGACCTGCTGTAGATAGCACTTCTGTTATTCCAGAACTGATACCCCACATGCAGCTCTGCCGATGCACTTTAAGCCTGACTCACTCTGGCACTCCCTGCTATTTCAGCACTAGGAACCTTCCGTCCCCACACACAGAGCTCTGCTAATGCACCTCAGTCCTGACCTGTTGTAGATAGCACTCCCTGTTATTCCAGAACTGATACCCCACGTGCAGCTCTGCCGATGCACTTTAGGCCTGACTCACTCTGGCACTCCCTGCTATTTCAGCACTAGGAACCTTCCGTCCCCACACACAGAGCTCTGCTAATGCGCCTCAGTCCTGACCTGCTGTAGATAGCACTCCCTGTTATTCCAGAACTGATACCCCACGCGCAGCTCTGACAATGCACTTTAGGCCTGACTCACTCTGGCACTCCCTGCTATTTCAGGGATTAGGACCCCCTCCTCACAGACAGAGCTCTGCTAATGCACCTCAGTCCTGACCTGCTGTAGATAGCACTCCCTGTTATTCCAGAACTGATACCCTACGTGCAGCTCTGCCAATGCACTTTAGGCCTGACTCACGCTGGCACTCCCTGCTATTTCAGCACTAGGACCCTTCCGTCCCCACACACAGAGCTCTGCTAATGCGCCTCAGTCCTGACCTGCTGTAGATATCACTTCCGTTATTCTAGAACTGATACCCCACGTGCAGCTCTGACAATGCACGTTAGGCCTGACTCACTCTGGCACTCTGACAATGCACGTTAGGCCTGACTCACTCTGGCACTCCCTGCTATTTCAGGGATTAAGACCCCCTCCTCACAGACAGAGCTCTGCTAATGCACCTCAGTCCTGACCTGCTGTAGATAGCACTCCCTGTTATTCCAGAACTGATACCCCACGTGCAGCTCTGACAATGCACGTTAGGCCTGACTCACTCTGGCACTCCCTGCTATTTCAGCACTAGGAACCTTCCGTCCCCACACACAGAGCTCTGCTAATGCGCCTCAGTCCTGACCTGCTGTAGATAGCACTTCTGTTATTCCAGAACTGATACCCCACGTGCAGCTCTGACAATGCACTTTAGGCCTGACTCACTCTGGCACTCCCTGCTATTTCAGGGATTAGGACCCCCTCCTCACAGACAGAGCTCTGCTAATGCGCCTCAGTCCTGACCTGCTGTAGCTAGCACTCCCTGTTATTCCAGAACTGATACCCCACGCGCAGCTCTGACAATGCACTTTAGGCCTGACTCACTCTGGCACTCCCTGCTATTTCAGGGATTAGGACGAAATTGCCTAAGTAGAAAAGTCCTACCACCAAAAGTCTGACCCCCATTTATTTGCATATGTATATGTCGGGGGAGGGTACAGTTAATAAAAATGTATAGGTTTAAGGTGGGGGGTCTCCCCCACATATATATATATTCATATATATATGAGAAAAAATTAACAACAAACAAAACAAAAAAAGTTTCAACTCAGTAATTTTACGCAGATCCCTATTTTAGCACTATGCCCCCCCCCTATAGACACAGCTCTGCAAATGCACCTCAGTCCTGACCTGCTGTAGATAGCACGCCCTGTTATTCCAGTACTCAGACCCCACCTGCAGCTCTGCCAATGCACTTGAGGCCTGACTTGCTCTGGCACTCCCTGCTATTCCAGCAGTACGCCCCCCAGCCCGCCTCTTGTCCCCCACAAACAGTTCTGCGCATGCAGCTCAATCCTAGCCGGCTGATGTACTCTCTGCTGTGCTAGTAGTGACACCCCCCCCCCAGTCACACAGCTCTGCCGGTGCACTTTAATCCTGACCCGCTGCTGCACGCCCCGCTCTTCCATTACTGAGAGCCCACGTGCAGCTGTCGCAATGCACGGCGGCATTGACCGGCAGCCATTGCAAATCACGGCATTTAGGGGCTCGCGGCACAATAACTACCCCTCTTTTGAAGCTCCCCGCGTGTGGATTTTGACACTGAGCAGTAAAAAGGCGACTGAAGTAAACCGATACAGAGATATCCTTTAAAACCAGGGATGTAATGTGATGCATGTGTGTTTAAGTGGTGCACAGTACAATGTTTAAAGGTAAGTCCCTGAACCAGAACATTTAAACCCTTACATTTCCCTTATAATACAATCTGTTGGGTGTTGCACATCTCCACAATATGTAGCGCCTGGTGCTGGTGTGATGAGCCCTACGCATTGAACCACGTGTGTTGAGTTTCTAGAGAGGGTATGGGCCTCATTAGGACCCAGGCGGAGTGGGTTTCCGCCAGCGCTAATCGCGGCGGACCCGTCCGCCGTACTACGAGTTCCCTTAGCGCCATGGAGGTTTTCTCCGCCTGGTTTTACCAGGCGGAGAAAACCATGGCGCTACGGGACCTCGTTGTTAATTACGCCACCGTATTTTACGGTGGCGTAATTAACTCCTTCCCCACTCCCATTATACCCTATGGGGCAAGAATGGGAATGGGGAAGGGCAGAATGGGGATTGGGGATTTACCGCTCCGCCGAGGTCGGAATGGGGCGGTAAATCCGCCAACCCCCATGGCGCTATCGACGGCTTTCCGCCGTGCTTCGCGGTGCATTTAGCACCGCGAAATCCGCCTGGGTCCTAATGAGGCCCTATATGTTTTAAAGACTGTTAGGACCCTGGCGGAGTGGGTTTCCGCCAGCGCTAATCGCGGCGGACCCGTCCGCCGTACTACGAGTTCCCTTAGCGCCATGGAGGTTTTCTCCGCCTGGTTTTACCGGGCGGAGAAAACCATGGCGCTAAGGGACCTCGTTGTTAATTACGCCGCCGTACTTTACGGCGGCGTAATTAACTCCTTCCCCACTCCCATTATACCCTATGGGGCAAGAATGGGAATGGGGAAGGGTAAAATGGGGATTGGGGATTTACCGCTCCGCCAAGGTCGGCATGGGGTGGTAAATCCGCCAACCCCCATGGCGCTATCGGCGGCTTTCCGCCATGCTCCGCGGTGCATTTAGCACCGCGGATTCCGCCAGGGTCGTAATGAGGGCCTGTGTCTGATTCTTGCAGTTAGCTTTCTTTTGTTTTTGAATAGCTGTTTCATTTATTTAATTCCTAAGACCTTCCATTTAAGTTCATTAGGTGCAGCGCCTGAAACCGAGTTTCTAGCAGCGTTCGAGTGCCGATGATCACTGAATTAAAACAATCATGATGAGTTTTACGCACATGAATCAATCATGAGGCGCTTTCGGGAAACCGGCAGTGCTGGCCGTGAACACTTAATGGAACACAAGCACAGCCATTCTCAAAAACGAGAAAATAATTCAATGTGAAATAAAGAAGAATACTGACTGTTCTGTTTTATTTTTTTGTTTACACATTCATACCATTGATTAAAACAACTGCATGGGTTATTTGTATTTTAAAAAATGAATATAAAATCGAACAACATGGGAAATATGCATTTATACCCCTTCGATGTCCCAGCGTACTGTGCTGTGTATGTTTGGTGAGGATAGCTCCGGGTCTCGGGAGGATAGCTCAGGGGCAACATGCTTGCCTTAACAACAAGACGACCCAGGCTCGATCCCCGGGTCCGCGCTTAGAAACCACTGGGTATTATAAATAACCAATACAATAAATAGTTGCTTGTGTGGCGATGACAGAACCTGGAACAAGGTGGGCCTGATTCTCAGAATCTTTTCTGGCCAAATCAAATGTTGCGAACTGCTGTTGTCCCCTTTGCTTTTCTATCCCTTAAACAGAAATAGAAGGTTTCTGAGTTTTTTTGTCGTTTCAAAGGTGCTCTCTGCCCCCACGGTGCGGGATAATTATACATACATGTTAGCACCATCTGGGAGGCTGGACAGTGCGTCATTTGCACTGCCGCACAGCCCCCCAGAAATGGGCACGTCACATTTGGGAATAAGATATGATACGATAGGTTATTTATAACACGCTTAATACCCAGAGGTTTCTAAGCGCAGACCCAGGGATCGAACCTGTATTGCTCCGTGTCACCAAGGCGAGCACGTTGCCCCTAAGATATCCTCCCGAGATGACGTGTGCATTTCATGCAGTCATGCAGGCAAAACGAGTGCATCCTGTGCACTTTTTACGTGTATTATTCTTTTAGCATCTTCCCTAATTAGTGTTACATTTACAGCACAGTTGGCCTTACGGTCAAATATATATAATTATTTAGATGTTAATTGCAGAGAAAGACCGCCAGCTCCTCCTAGTCTCTCAAGGTTCCTCCATTTGCTCTTGCGCTATATTTTCTTTCCCTATTTTGAGTGCCACAAAGGGTTCCTAGTAGGTTTTGGGCCTGATTTACAGAAAGTTTTGCGCAGCGCAAATGCACTTTGCGCCAAAAAGTGCACTTTGCGCAGCGCAAAACCATATCCCGCGATTTACAGATCTGACTTTGCGCTGGTCTCTGGCACATTGCGCACGCAATGTTTGCGCACATTGCACGAGGTGTGAGGGAATGACGGGTGCAAAGTAGAAGAAGGGGACGGAATATGCAAACGTCCTCATTAAAGTAGGGAAAAGAGGGATAACATGGGTGTGGGGATGGAGGCACCGTGCAAATATACAAACACACCCATGAAGTCCAAACAGACTCATATTTGCAGATTCAGTTGTGCATCCGTGTAGACTGTAAAGGGTTTTACCGCCACCCGTGACCAGCCGCAAAGTAGGACTGCGCCATGCAATCCTAAATTAAAAAAACGCCATACAATCGTAGAGAAACTTTGCAACCATGCCTGTTCCTGCATTGCTCGCATACGTACTGCTTCATGGAAGGAGAAGGAGGAAGAGTAGGGCCAGAATCTACCATGCACGCATAACGATATTGGGCACGCCTGATGAGGAAGTATATGGTTCATTCCGCTTCCCCCCTATGTCATCACTGAATGGATCAGGAGGGTGGGAGAATGACCTGCTGTCCCCAACCATGTGCTCACAGCCAATACCACCCCTGGTGAAAGTCCTAACTGCCCTGCACTTCCTGGGGACTGGCACATTCCAACAGGCCACCGCCATTGTCAGGGGTATTTCACAGCCTACACAATCACGTTGCCTCAAAGAGATCCTAAGCTGCACCACAGCACGTGTGCACAGCCACATATACATGCCATGCAACGTGCAAGCAAGGTGAAGAGTGGTTCAAGAATTCTATGCAGTTGCCCAATTCCCACGGGTACTTGGGGCAAGTGATTGCACACATGTTGCACTACAGCCCCCACGAGCCACAGAATGTATATATCGGAACCGAAAAAATTGGCATTCACTGAACGTGCAGGCCATCTGTGATGCTAAGGGTCACATCATGCATGTGAATGCAAACTACCTTGGATGCACCCACGATAGCTACATATTACGCCATTCCCCCATCCACCACGCACTGGCATCGGGA
Organism: Ambystoma mexicanum; assembly: GCF_040938575.1. Classification (NCBI taxonomy): domain Eukaryota; kingdom Metazoa; phylum Chordata; class Amphibia; order Caudata; family Ambystomatidae; genus Ambystoma; species Ambystoma mexicanum. Next base: position 688,200,499 of record NC_090938.1, read on the forward strand.
ACGCTCGGCAACAAGTGGCTCATTGGTATCAGCCAGCAGACATCCCAAAACACACTGTTTGGGGGTCACATCCAATACAAACCACTATAGAATCACATCCAATAACAATATTTGATGATCGACATTTACAGGGGACAGTGCTTGCCCACTATCACCATTCCTGATGATCCCTATCTGAAATCCCACCACACCACTGAAGGCCCGCAACAATGCAGCCCACATTTCCACCGGAGGCATAGTCGAGCGCACATTTGGAGTGCTAAAATCAGGGTTCCGCTGCCCGGACCATTCAGGTGGAGTACTGTTGTATGAACCAGCTATGTCATGTAAAATCCTATTGGCATGTTGTATCTTGCATAATATAGCCACATGTCGTGGCATACCAATAGATGTGCATGGGGGGTTGCGGCCGCAGCCAAAGGAAGTACCCATACCATTAGCAGGGCAAAGGGTGAGGGGCCGGCACATACGCAATCATCTCGTCCAGACATACTTCACATGAATAAACATCCAGTGTGAAAGTCACACCATAGCCACATCCCTGGTGGCCTTCGGAGATGAAACATGGAAAGTAAAGTTGGGCCATAAACAACAACCTGAGAATGGCAGTCCAGGTTGGACATATGGCGTTTGCCTCATTCTAAGAAAACACACATATCCTCCATTCCCATCCTTCACATGAAAACCTGAAAACATGGGTAGAGTCCTTAGTATTACACATTGCATTCCCCAAGTCACTTACCCAAGCATGCAAATACAGATAACAGAGTCACTGGGCTACACAGATCAACCAATAAAGTAACATGGACATGACCCATTAATCAATGTCAAACAAAGAGCATGGCACCCCATATTTAGCTACATCCATTACCTGTTACCAACGCATCAACCCCCAATACGTACATTGTAACTGATTGTCTCCCTGATAGTAAGCACGTACCATTTAAATGCCACTGAAAGCAGTTCCCCTCCCCTGGTGGAGTGGCAGCAGGGTTGGGCGGGGCGAGACGTGCCACAGCGGCAGGAGAACTGGCTGGGGGCAGCATGAAGGATGCTCCAGCACATCAAAAGTGGGTGTCCTGATGGGGGTGGCCTGGGAGTTCATCATACTGGGTGGCCTGGGAGTTCATCAGCAGGGTCACATGAGTCTGCTGCTCAAGGACCAGGACTCTGGGCTCGGCGCTGCGTGTTATTTTTCCCTCCAGTCAGGGCTGTGCCGCCTGAGGACCAGAGCTGGGTTAAGGGTGAGATGCCGCCCTGCATCGTAGGGTTGTACCAACAGGGCCGGGTTCTTGTGGGATGCAAACCAGGATATCACTGCCTGCCATGTGGAGCCCTGTCCAGGACCCAGGTCCCACCTTGACTGCCTTCACCACGCCTGTGCATCCAGCTTCTGGGCTTTGTTGGGATTCACATTCCACTCTGGCCCTTGGTACCATTTGGTGGATGCCAGGTGCTCAGGGCTGACATGTCAGTGTGTCCCGGGCCACCTCACAGAGCCCTGCCTGCTCTTCCGCTGGCACCCCTGCCAGAGCCCAGGTTCCACATGGCCCACAGCTACAGGTCTCACTTCAGCCTCGCTCTGGCCTCAGGGCCATTGGGTGACGCCTGCACTGTGGGCACTCATTCCACCTCGGGGTGGTTGGCTTGCTGCCTTCCTGGCGCACATGTACAGGTGCAGGGGGGGGTGTCCAACAGATGCAACACGCAAGCGCTACTTTAGGTGGACACTTTCCATCCACCGTTATGCCCTCACAGAGTGGGGGGCCAAAGGTGATAGGCCAGAGCCAAATGTATCTATCAACCATATGTCTCATGTTTCAATTTGAGGGGATGCATGGGTGCAGAGTCAAGAGTCACTGATGAGGTGCAGCCAGGCCGAAACACGTGTCTGGGGTTATTGTTGGTACTCTTGTTCAGAAAAGAATTACCTAGCATTCCGGTGCTGGACTGCCCTTGGGCAGGACAAAGACTGATATGTTGTGGATATATCTCTTCTGTGAAAGGGATAGTGAGCTAAAAAATCTGGTTGATACTCCCCTGCTACTGAGGCCGGCAGAGAGACTCCCAAAACCCCCCTGTTTTGCAGATTACTTGTGAATAATCATCCTGCAATATTGGATTATTTTTGCTGCATCTATTGACACGGTTCACATTGCGCGCAAAACAATCTATTTCAGTGTGTCCTTGGTTTGCACTGGGGGTGTGTTGCAGGCGTGTCTGGTGCAAACCTGTTTTCTTTGCACTGTAAGGCCTTGCTTGCACTTATTTCTGTAAATCGCCTCCTCACGCATTGCATTTGCGCCACGCAATCTTAGCGCACGCGCATACACTTTTGCGCAAACTTAGCACTTTTTTCTGTAAATCAGGCCCTTTGTCTTTTTTGTGATGGTAAGACCATTCTGCACATTCGACATCAGAGGTGGGAATGTAGGATTGAAGCCAATACAGACCAAGAGTCGCTGGATAATCAGGTTTCACAGCAATGCCCTTTGGAGCTAAATACAGATAAATAAATTTCTTGTTTCTTGTGTGGCCAATAGGCAACATGCTTGGTGGGCTGGCAGTCTCCTAAATGTGTATGCTGCATGGTTGGAAATGAATATAAACGCATGCGATTTTTGGCTCAGAAACCAATTATTTATCTTTTGAATTAGTGGTCATTTAGATCAAAAGGACTCCTTTTTGATATATTAGTCTTAGAATCGGAAAGTATCCGTAGTGATATAGGACCTAGAATATAAGCGTGCTTGAAGCCCCAGGGTCAGACACGAGAAGTGATAGATCCTCGGCATATAATACCACTTTGGACGAGCAGCCCTTCCCATGTAACACCCCTGATTCCCGAATCCAGACAAAGAGCACAAGCTAGCAGTTCCATGAGCATATTGCATAGGAATGCAGAAAGTGGGCACTCGTGTCGCGTTCCACAGCAAATTGTCCTTGGTTCATCATACAGGGCATTAAACATATTCATGACAGTTTTACCAAACTCTGCTTTCTTTAGTATCACAGTAAAAAATGACCAATTCACCCGGTCAAAAGCCCTTTCCACATCTATACTGATTGCCGCCAGCGTTGCTGGGGACCATATACATACATGAGTAGTGAGTAGTGAGTTCCACTGTTGTCAAAGCTGTTGCGCCCAGGGTTTAGATCTGTTTTGTTTATGTGTTTTAATGGGGGATTATACCTTGACTCCTGGCATAGGTTTTTAGCCAGTATCTTCATATCTACGATAAGTAGGGAAATTGAGAATTATTTTTCACAGGGCACCACGTGGTCTGATATGATATGATAAGTCATTTATAACGCGCCTGTATGCAAGTGTTTCTAGTCTCTTCCTGGTTTTGGAGTGAGGCTTATCATTGATGTCCCCACTCATTGAGGGTCTGACTTTTCCTCTCTGGACATATTCTGAGAATCATTTCTTGAATATTGAATATTGGCACCTCAATTTTAGCCAACAGCTGCCCCCGCCCCCATTATTCCAGTAAGAAACAGCACAGCTCTGCCAGAGCACTTAAATCTTGACAGCACCCTTATTGAAGGAGCAAGACTACAAACATTGCTATACCAGTGCACCTCAATCTTGGCCTGCCACACTCCCTGCTATTCCAGCATAGGGGCCCACACCCTGTTCTGCTGCATATGCCCCTGCTTTTAATCTGCAGCACCCCTGCTATTAAGCAACAAGACTCACGGAGAGCTCTGCCAGACCACCGGAGATCATATCGGGAGGGCCCCTCTTTCTGCAAAGCCGAGATGCACCCAGTGCTCTTCTGGCACTCCTTATCACTGGCCTGTATCCTATCACTTGGGTGACCAGACGTCCCTGTTTTCCCAGGACAATCTCGGAAAATCACTCTCCGTCCCGGGGTTCCGGGAGTTTTTACATTTTACAAACTCCGTCCCGGGATTGGAAGGGTGGGTGGCTACGGTCCTGTTTTTTGCCGCGACCCGATTTTGAAATCCCGATATCGGGCCTGCCGCAACTCTTCCTGCGCGTGAATGGGGGCGTGAATGTTTTTCACACACCCATTTCCTTCCTTTTCCCCACCCCGGGGCTCTCCTCCAATGAGAGGAGTGTGCCTGTGAGCACACACCCCCCAGCAACAGGCCCGCAACATAGAAGTAGGGCTACCGTTTTATTTGTGTTTACTTTAGTCCTACTTCTATGTCTCTGGCCTGTCCCGTTTTTTTCTTTTTTTTCAAAATCTGGTCAACCTATCTATCACTCCCTGCCAAATTGCACAGCGCCCCTGCTGGTCTATCGGTTGGACTCGTGGAGAGCTCTACCAATCCACCTCAACCCCTACCTGTACTACTCCTTTGCTATTCCCAGTACGGAGAGCCAGGCAGACTTCTCCAAAGAACCTCCGCCCCGAGTGATAGCAGCTCAGCACCAACATTTGTCCCCCATCACACACGCACAAACCTGTCGCAGTTCTAAACTGCCACCTGCTTCCGCCCTAAAGCTGATATTCTAATTGGCACGCAAAAAAGCCCTGCACTAAGTAGAATTGAACAGAAAAAGGAGACAAGCTGCAGGGACATCTTTCAATCCAGTCCAACCAGCTGATGCCAATAAAACGCATTTTTCCTGAGTGAAAAACACCCAAAGAGCAGCAGAGAACGCTGCCCATTATTCAGACTTAATGGGGTTCTGTTGACATAATTTATAATCAAAAGAAGGTCCCGAAAAGAGCCCGGGGGCATATCAGGGAGTGCCTGATCTGTATCTGCCTCGCTGAGAGGCCGCAATGCCTCCCGTGAGAGCTGCAAGGGCGGGATGGGCGAGCAGCTTTCGCACCGCGGTGATCCTGGTCCTTCCAACACTTTCTATCATCCGCCATGAGAATAACGGGGGAAGTACACGAGACGCGAGTGCAGCGCCATCTAGCGGACGCATGTCATGTTTAGCTGGTCAACAGGATATGGAAGGAAGCTGGTCTTTTTTGGTTGGGTGCACCATGCAGTCCTGTGCACCTAGGCCCTAGGGCAGTGGTATTCAAACTTTTCGATGCTGAGACCCCCCCTGAGTAAAATTGTCATCAATGCCCCCCTTGAGTAAAAATAGTGCGGCTGTCCCCCAGATATCACGTTTGCTTATATTTTCTATTGAAAGCCGTCATCGCACTCCCTTTTTGAAGAATCTCGTGCCCCCCCTTTCCGCCAACGACCATCCTCAGGCCCCCCCTATGGCGGCCAGCCCCACAGTTTGAAGACCACCAACCGAGGGTGAAAAGAGTTATGTAAGACCGTTAGAGCCTAGAAACGGCTGGAAGAGGGCTGCGTGCCTGTGCGTGTGGCCACATGGGGGGCAACTTTTAAATTTACGGGAACGAGCAGGGGGCTTCGACTCAGGTGATGTTGTAGAAAGTGATATCAGAGAATATGGCATCACCAGCAAGTGTACACTAGCTAGGACTTGCTTCTATAGGACAATGGAAAGCCTTGCATCCATCAATTTTGTAGTGTAAAGAGGCCTCCCAAATGGAAGAAGCTGCACTATACTGTAGAGAAGCACCTGACGTCATCTCTAGTGCCGCCCCCTCACCCCCGTCATACTGGAAGCAAAGCAGGAAGACTCCGTGTATAACACCAAGTATTATCCCAATACCATACCGTATCAGAGATCCGAGAGACGTTGTGCACTCAACCATATCGAATGTGCCCTCACACTGAAGTGGTGGAGGGATGTCGACATACACCACTGGACGTAGAAGAGCTATAAGTGCAAACAGATGAGAGTAAAGTGACGTCATAAAGGGAGGACACGAAGGCGCACAGAAACGATATGCGAACGATTAAAGCATGTATGCAGAGACGAAGAAATCATATATACAAAGAAGATAAGTAACCAGAAGAGTAGTGAATGTATATATGCAGAAATGCCAGATAGAGTAATTACACAGAAGCTTGCCGCAGTAGACACTATAACGTGAGGAAGGAGGCCATGATGAGAAGTTGGATGTCGGATCGTGTCAAAACTACCTCTGAGACAAACCAGGGCCGCAGATCGGAAACGCTGCAGAAAACAGCTTCATGCAAGAAACAAAAAATATCTGTTTGGCTGAGACTGAGGATGACACATGAATAAATAATTGGAAGGTACAAAGGGATTCAACATGGATAAGCTGTGAACGAAGGGCACATTTCTCTTGGATTAAGCAGAAGCAGAAACATCTACATTTGCCAAGTATTGGACAATTAAAGGTGAAGAAAGCACAAGCAAGACAGTGCAACCAATTCTCTAGAGGCCAAGAGGAGTAATAGAACTCCGCATAATTACTAGCAGGTCGAAATTGACAAATTTGTGGTCTACTGACATGTGATGCAGGACTCAAAAATTAGGTCTATTCATTAAGCCTCAGACAAAGATAATGGCGGCGTACCCTGACTCCCTTAAAAGTCCCAGAGAAGAAAACAGTCAGCAAGGTCAACTACAAAAGAGAAGCCTTGGCTCATGGTCTAACTGATGAGAGATGGTACGCTAATTGACCAATGTTGGCAGTGGTCTACTGTCGTTTTCTGCACCTCAGTTTCATTCTGTTCACATGCTGCTAGCGAGCCGAATGTCCAAGGTTGGGAGAGTATGTCAACCAATCATGAGTGGCTTTGTAGCGACATGCTATACAGTGTGGCAATAGCCAATCCAGTGTTATGATTTTCCATAATCACTATTATGCGCATTTAGAGGTAGTTGGAGGTGTGCCTACTGGATAAGGGGCAGCCACTCATGTTATCAACACTTATACGTACTATAGCTATATATGTTCCCTTAACCAATCCCTCCCCTCAATATGTTTTTCTGTTTGCCACGTAGGATGATATAGCTGACGTACATTGAAGTATAAAGCCTTTGTGCAATTAAAACTTTCATGAGAGTGAGTGAGCTGCATGTTGTAAGGTCACCAGATTTCCCTACTTTATTTGAGCTGACAAAAAAGTAGTACTTTGCCATATTCTTTGAGTCTGTCTGGTTATTTGGGTCCGAGGTCATTTATTATGGTAATTTCAGTCTGTGCATGGGGTAGGCCCAAAGGTGCTACTGCACAATACAAAACACTGTTACTCCGCTTTCCTCTCTAGAATTACATTTCTCTTTTATCAACCCGTATTTTTTACCTGTCCTCAAGAAGGTAAACCTATGGAATAGTTGATTTAAATATAATTTACAAGGTACCTCTGTTGGTTGATGCACTTGCTACAGCAATTTCTATGCAAGCTGCGGACCACAGGTTTGTATCCTAGATGTGCCGGCAAATAATGTATTCCTTCTAAAGCTGATGCAATGAATAACATTGAGTTGGCTCACGCCCTCCCCTCAGGCAATGGACGGGGAAGCAGCAAACAGAGCTGCTCGTGGGCCTGAGTCCTGGAGGCTCATTCCACAGCCCCCGCATCAGGGAAACGTGGGAGCAGCAGGAGTCATTGCCACAAGCTTCAGGATTAGGAAAGTAGCAGCCATGCCAAAAAATGAGTTTCTTAGCTACCACTGCCACACCCACAAACTGTCTAGCAGAGGGGGGCCTATTGGCCACCACCCCTAGGCTGATGGGGGGTGCTAGCAGTAAAATCACACTGGTGGACTCCTTACACAGTTGTCCTGGGAAAAGGATGTGTGTTTATTATACTCTCTCTTTTTAGCTCATCATTCTCTATTCTTGTTTAATATTTATAGCTTTATTTTTCCAGTTTAAAACCCAGGACTACATGTACCAGAATGCAATCCGATGAGAACCTAAAAGCCATGAATTATAGAGCATTGCATATGGGCCAACTTGAGATGCCTTTAATATACACATGTGACAAAATCATCTGCTCTTGGTCAGTATTTCAAACAACAATGTATATTATTGATGTGGATGATGTGAATACAATTTGCATTCCCACAAAAATAAATATACCATAAGTTACAACAACTGGTGGTTTCTAGTTTTAGAAAATGCTTTCACTTTGTAACTTGGTACGTTTCCTACGAGAAGTTGGAATACTGTGTTTTAAGCAACAACAAGAAACCGATAGTTTAGAGATTACTTTACACTTGTCCCACTTCATAGTTGCCAACATGATCCATTTCAATCTGTAGGGCCTTATCCAGTCGGTTTTATTTTCTTTGCATTCTGGGACTTGTAGTTCTGCTTTTCCCATTATAAACTCAGACTACACGTCCCACGTTTCAAAGAAAAATACCTAGACTGGATAAGCACCTTAAGGTATTTAGTACTCCAGTTGAAGAGCAAGCACTGAAGGACCTTCGAATCATGTAGAAGGATGGAAACTGCGCAATAGCTCACTGGGACGTTTGGGTCAGCAGAGGGTTTTCTTCAAAAGGGGGAGGGTCATGTGGATTTGATGGAGGCGAGGCAGGGTCCAACAGAGAAAGAGGGGGTTAGGAGTGCAGCAAGATAAGGACAGGTGATTGTGACTAAGGGGCTCTTTACGAGTATTCCGGTGTATACTGGCAAACGGAATTACTGATACTACCAGTTGGTCAGGCGGTATTACCACCAGATTACAAGTGGTGGTTTGGCAGTGTATAAAATGTTATTTCCAGCATTACTTCCAGCCGTATTACCGGATGGTAATATCACCAATTTTTTGAGGTACAGTGGAGGAGCTACCTCCAAATTGAAGCTTGAAGCTGGAGGTAACTCCTCCGCATTTACCTCCAAAAGTCCTATGCATGTCACTTGTTTGTCTTTGGTCATCATTATTACAACCGTACACAATAATCTTGGTCGCATTAGATTTGTGAATGAAGAGCTATTTTATTATAAAAGAAAAACCTCTGACTAGCAATCACTCTTTATTTCCTACAAAAATAACCAAATTATCCTTCATCTGATGCCCCCATGCCCCCAACCCACACACCTTCTGAAAAACTAGGCCTTGAGCACTCAACCACACCTCCCAGAGATGACCTAAAGAAGCTGGGGAGCCCTGCTTAACATATTTCAGTCAAAGGACCCTACCCGCAAAGGGTCCATTCCCCAGCAGTACCACTTGCAGGTGCTGGGTGCACACAGCATCCACCGGGGAACCCCCAAGGGACACCTTATGCACCAGATGTGGTAGAAACTACAGCGCTGATGTTCACAATGTTCTACAGCTATAGAGTGGCTGCTGCCATTTTAACATGCCCTGTCGGTTCCACTGTAAGTTTTGGTACTGGCTGTTTTTCAATTTCTTGCAAGCTGCAACATAGATTTTGGTACTGGTAGACAGTCAGTGGCTTGTAGGCGAAGCTCTAGGTTTTGGTACTGACTGACTCTTAATGTCTGATAGTAATAGCCTGACGTTCGAGTACTGGCCGGCATTTGATGGCTTGAAGGGCGAGCTCTAGGTTTTGGTACTGGCTGACCTACAATGTCCCATAGTACAACCTTGAGGTTGCTGTACTGTCCAACCTCCAATGTCTTATAAGCAGAGCTCTATACTTCAGTACTATCTGAACTTTACGAATGTTAAGGGCGTCTATATGGGTCCTGAAATCCATAAGAAATCATTGTAGGCTCCTCCCACTCCAGCAGTTAAGTGTCTTGCACGCCGATCTTGGGTTATCTGAACAATCGACCTTCAGTGGGTAGTGTTAACGAGGGGTTGAAAATTCCCTGAGTAAGCAGAGAGGATAGACCAGGGAAAAACAGAAGAGTCCAAAGATTTGACAAAGACCTGTTTTATTTAACAAAACCTATATAACTCAGGGACAGCTGTGGACATCAAAATAATTTTTGATCCCCCGATTCTTAGGCTTGACAGCAGCTTAAAACCAAGAATTACATCACAACTGATGCTTCATCATAATCATGATTACAAAAACCTAAGTTGGGGAGGGATTGGTTAGGGTAATCAACTAAGTATACATTCCATAGGGGTTAGTACGTTCATTGGCTGCACTCTATCTGGTGGCCTGAGACCACCTACTAAACTGATACATGTGAAAGCATGTCATCAAAATACAACACTATTGGCCGCTGCAACATTTATAAGTGAGCGTTTAAGGTGAGTAGGGAATGGTCAGTGATGTCTTTCTCAGCCATGGCAATTTGGAAGGTTACCAGCACATGAGCACAATAGGGGCTGGTGAGAGTGGCACCAAGGTGTTGCTTTTCCCAAAATGGATACCATCTCTGATTCTCTAGGCCAAAAGCCAGAACATCTAGCTTTTAACTTTATACTACCTTGTATCTTTTTTGTCCCAAAAACTCGATGGGAATGAAGGCCGATAGCAGTCAGTTCCAGAAGCTAATGAAAAATTATTATTCTGCACCTACTGATCGATCATGTGTGTGGAGACCACGTCTTGGATTATTCTGCTCAGTATTTACTAGGATTTTAGCTCTTATTAACGTGGGTGTCTTTACCCTTTCTGACCACTAGATACTTGTTTGAGCTACTTCCCTTCCAATATTAATCCTTAGCAAATGGGAAACTGACCTTTCAATATAATTTGTTTCATTGCTTAATCTAAGAGAAATGCGTCTCATGCTTGGGAACTGTTATCGTCTTTTCTCTTGGGTGCCGATCCAGACTTTCCCCGTCCATAATAACCTTGGCATAGGCCGCACAATTTTTTATCTGGGCTGCTTGGGTCTGAGTTTTCTGCTAACTCAGCAAGTCATGTCCCCTTGCAGCTTCGATGTTTCTTGGTGTCTCCCATTCACTCGAACGTGGTGTCATAACTCGTATACAGACCTGACCTTTGTGAATCATGGAGTAAGAATACCAGGGCAAGGAAGGGAAGGAAGCCCCGACTTTGAGTATATCAGAACCGCTTCTGTTCCCCACCCAGGTATTATAGGAGAATCTTGAGTGCAAGAAGATTCGGGCGAGCAGGTCCTCTAGGATGAAGAGCTGCAGCAAAATAGGGAGAGACAATAGGACAATGAAATACAAGTTGTGTGGTTATCCCAGCCCTTAGAACCCCCTGGACAGTTTAGGTTTACCTGATATGGGGAGTCAATCCTCAGTAGATGTGAGACTGCACAATATTGTGTCCACAGTATTGTGAAGGCCAATCCAGTTACGAAATGGCCACGACACAGAATAGGATGCACTCATTTGAGCTACACACTTAGTAGAATGAAGGAGATACAGCACTAGTGATCATAAACATGAACATGGAAGGTGTTATGGTTCAATGAGCTTGGAAACATTTTTTCAACAAAGATGAAAACAAGGTTTGAGAATGAGCATTATGCACATTAGTAGATGTCTTGCCAACAATGACATATGCATGGGCTCAAAGTCTTGGGAAGGGAATATTGGGAAGCACTCCCAGATATGCCGGAGGGACACTGGAAGTCCTCAGACGTGGAGAGCCCAACTCTCTCCTTCCCAAGAGACACAGAGGACTCAGTCAACGGCAAGTTCAAACTGTAGTTTATTACAGACAAAACCAATAGGGAACAGCATAGGAACAAGGAAAATCCATGCACATCACGTTCTTCCTTGGCTCGCAGGCCGGTTTTACACTACAATTACGTCTGATTGACGTCACAACCTGGGCCCTTCTCCAGAAAACCTATCGGGCTCCACGATTGGGTATTGAGTATTTTACCACCTATAGTGGACACTACACATGTTATTCTACTGGCCCTTGCATGTCTGGTGGCTGGCCTGGTCCATTCCAGCGTTACTATCTATAGCAATGTTGCAGCGTGGTGGGTTTACCATTGGTTCTTGACTGCTGCTACCCACCGCTAGGTTACTAAACTGTGATTGGCTAGAACTGACGTCCCCAGACCTGTGATCTGCAAAGATTCTCAGATCTCTGTGTACCTTTTCAAGGTAATAGGAATGACTATCTGTCTGCATTGTAACTTGTGTGTACCACCTTAGTCTATGAGAGTGCTCTCCTGCTCGGTGCAACACTTGTCTCACATTGTGGCATATTTGTTGTGGTCTTATGTCCGGTAGCCTGAGACAGGTTCTCTTTCCCACCGCTGGCCACTGTCCATTGTCTGCTTCAGCCGCGTTATGTGCTCAGAGACCACAGATTTGAGCTGTGCAGCTCTGAATTATGAAGAATTATTTGCATTTACTGCAGCTAGTGCCTTTGTCGTCTGTGGATTGGAATGTCATCCATATCTCGTGGCCTTGACTGTGGGTCCTGTCTCGCACGTCTTGCTCCCTGTTCAGCCTGAATCAGCTCAGCTCATCTCTCTTGCTGAGAGGCCAATGGCCTGCTGTAATGTTCTTAAACCATTATAATGTGATTTCTACAGCATCCATGTTATACCACATTCTTCATAGGTTAGTCACACTTGGTTCTGTCAGGTCCCATAGATGCTCCTCCAGTTCCATGGGGTTATTTGCATGTAAGCATCTGCAAGCTTTGCTCAGGATCTCTTGCTTCTTGCAGTTTCTGCATGGCTGCATGTGGCTAATGGCAAAATAATAAATGCAATGACAGTATGTATACGTGCCTATCCTCTAACTATAGAACTGTATGCTTGTGTTCTTCATGTATTCAAGTGCATGTTTGTGTCCCGAAGTGCGGACGACACATGTGCTTCATGTCTTAACGCTGCTATGTCGTGGTGTCTCTAACAATGTCAGCAACATGGTGTCTTGGTGCTTTAGTCAAGACTATCAATGGAGGTGTCTTTGATCATGGTTTGTGGCTCTTCATCCATGCTGGGTTAGATCTGTACCGCTCTGGGTCTGTAGGGCTGGTTGAGGGGTTATGGTTGGCTGAGGGGGAATCTCTCGACATACTAGTTAATCATGGAACCACTGGGAATCGATCCAAAATATAATGGGTGATTGTGGTGTTCCCTGGGCTTCTTCCATGTCATGAATTTCGTAGGAGAGGGAGGGTGTGGAATACTTCCCCATCCCTCTTCAGTCCCCCTCTGTTCGACCTGTCGACCATATCCTTATATGACAGTCCTTTTGCTCTGGGCTTCTATATCTTTGTCATTCCGCTGCGGTGCCCATAGTAGTTTGTGTGGTCGTCGAACGACCAGTGCATGTAACAGCACACTCCTTTGAGGTTGCACCAAACCCACTTTCCTTCACAGTACTTGGGATCGAATGGGTTGCCCAGCTTCATGAATTTGGTTGGGAATAGTTGGCATTGTGCAATCCTTTCTCTGAGCTTGTCCCTTTCTTCAACAATTTCATCCTTTACTCCTCCTATGTTTACATCCATCAGGATCTGCATTCCGGAGCCTCTTCTGCTGTTTTCTTGCATTTGGCCATGCAGATTTTGATCCCACACATTGATGTTGCTGCCAGTACGAGGGCTTCCATTATCAACTTAAGTCCATCTGACAGCCATGATGGCATCCAGCACCATATGTAAACTATCCAGCATTGGTCCTTTCCTGTGCCCCTTGCTTCATCTTCCATCTTGGCGTGCATCTGTGCCAGTTGTGTCACTGCATCTGATAGGGACCTGTTATCTTTGTTGTTGGCAGGTGTGAATGTGCAACAGGAACTCCCTATACCTGTGCAAATTCCTCCTTCCATGGCTGTGAGGAGGTCCTGAACGTACCTATTCTGGAGCGCCACGAACCATATCACTCTGAACTCTTCCTTTATCGCGTTGAATCCATTGACAGTAGAATTAATCATTACCATCAGCTCCCAGTGAGTGATATGTAACCACTTGGCATTTGTGTACATCTGCACGGAGGGTATTATCGATGCAAAGAACATTTGTGCGCTGCTGAACAGTCTGTGTTCTGCTGGAATCTCATCTAGCACTGCTTCTGATGCCCCTGAGAAGTAATTTTCTCCTCTCTTTAGTCTGCTCAATCCTGCTTGCTTTTCTGCCTTCTCTGTCTTGGCAGTTGGTGCCACCTCAACCGACCTCTTTTTCCTTGTGTTGTTGTCCATTTTCGGGAACTCATCGAGCTTTACATCCTTTCTCGGCACGACCAACAAAGGCATGTTGATGTGTACCAATGAGCAAACTCCTCCCCAGTCAAGTGGCAGCTTCTCGTTTGCTTTTGCTCTGCAAGCCCAATAGTGATCCATCAGTACTGCCGTTCCTGCCTTCATAGCCGCAAGGTGTACAATGTTTTTGCACCCAACGTTCTCGCCAACTTCAACTTCACCATTGTTCTAGTAGCACAGTGCCGGTGTCTTCAGAGGAAGGATCTGCAGCAGGCCTGCTTCATTTTCTACCCATGTCAGAAATGTTGCACTCACCTCCCATTCCTTCAGACATGTGTCATTTTCTTCCTTCCTGTACTTTGTTCACTGATTACTGTGCTAGTGTCAGTGCTTTGCTCCCCACCACTCCATCTTGCCATCCATCGTTTGTGTATACTTGGCCATACACTAGTATCTGTGGTCTTTCTCAACATCCTGGTTCTCCTCCTGTCTCCCTTACTCTCGTCCATTAACATGACAGTTCCTTCAAGGTGATAGTCGTCATTTCTCCCTTCTCAGGCCCATCAGTTATGTATTGTAGCCCTTCATCTAATTGCCAATAACTGTTCATCATGTCCAATGTTTTTATATAATTATCTTCATATGGGAACGTTCCCTTGGACATCCATCTCAACGTGGCTGTCTTCCCTTGGAATATTCCTCGAGTTTGCACCATCGAGAGATACATCAGGCATTGTGCTCTTGCTGCGGGTATTTCAGTTGCTATGAACGTTCTGGAGGCACTCATTGTGTAGGGGATTAAGGAGCAGACATAACAGCTCTCCCCAATGGTTTCATTACCTACTTTTGTCATGTCTATGTACCACATGTTATTAGACACTCGAGCACTGTCGGTGAGATACATGTCTACGCCCTTCATGTCTGTGTCAACACTGCGCTTACCTCTCCTTACCGTGTCGGCAGTGTTTTCTCATCCACCCAACATGGTCGTTCTGCCTGCTTGGGTCGGTGGAATGTTAGTATAGGGCACAGCGGTAGCAGTGACAACAATATATAATTGCCAAAATACGAATACCAACAACCCACTGGGAAGTAATAGACACAACATAATGATAATGTTCTTTATTGCTTCCCTCATTTTCACTTACGCTGCTTGACCCTTGCAGCTCACTGATACAGTTGCCCTCCTGAAATGCGTGAAGAAATGCGTCATCGTGTTTGTGTTGTAAGTGCTCTTAAGCCCCACAAACCAAATAATCACTTATTGTATAGCAGACAACTCCTCGTACACTTTTTTCACTGATGGGTCCCTTAACATGGCAAGTACTGGGGGTTGACCATACTCAAATGTTTGGCCCAAATATTCTATAAATACAAGATAGTATACTCCAGGGGATCGTGCTCGGAATCTGTTAGATCTCATTACAGAGTGGACAAACTGGTTGGAGAAAGTATCTGGGTGAAGGGTAGAAGGCAGCATGGATATAAACAAACAGTACAATTTCCTCGGCTTTCACGTAGACCCTGTGTGTGCGGAAGAGAAAAATAACAAACAGACGCTGGGCCTCGTTACAGGTTTGCCAGTCTGGAAACAAGGGTGCTGGTAAACTCCTCAGCACCCTTGCTTCTGGACTGGCAAACAAAGAGTCTGCCTGCCGGAGCCGCTGTGCCCGACAGGTCAGACCCTACCGGCCACAGAGGCCACGGTAGGCAGTCCCTTTACAGAAGCATCGGCACCATTAACAACGGTGCCAGTGCTCCCATGAACCCATTCCGGTGGAGTCCTATGGGACTGTATGGGGATTAACAATTTACTGGCGCCTGACTTCCCGGGCCGCCAGACTCAGATTGAGCCGGTGGCACCGGAGGTCAGGTGCCGGTAAATCATTCTGAGTCTGGAGGCAAACCGCTGTTAGCACCGGCAGGGTTACCTCCGAACTCGGAATGAGGCCCACTATATCCTTAATCGAAGTCTACAAGTGCTCCAGTCGCCACTTCTGCTGCTTGGGAGTATGTGACCCTGGGATGTCCTGGACTCCCTAGTCATGTAAGTTCAGAACGCACTCCTAGGTGCTGAATGTTGGCCCTGTCGGTCACAGAGATTTTGTTGCCAAGTGAGGCCATTGCTTTGTAGGGCTTGACATCTTGCAAGTGGTTTCAGACCGTTTTACTGACTAATTTGACAGCACAGTGTGCCTGTTTGACCACGTGTGGGCCAGTGAACCAAGGTGCATTCCAGCGCCTAATAAAATTAATCAAGAGGACAATGTCCCCAACCTTCACAGTGTTTTTGAGTTCACAGTCTTGTGGTGCATTGTCGCAGTCAATCTCTTTGCTGCATTGTGGGCCCCCTGGAACCGCTGTATCTGGCAAGAGATACAAGAAGCACTAGCCACCAGAGAAATGATGTAGTCATACATTTCCTGTCCTAACATATCTGCACTACTCTTATAGTCCTTCAGTGCTCTTGTGGGAGGAGCCAGGGAAGATGCATGCGCCATCCAGTCACCACCTCATGGGTTGTTAAATGGTGGTCAGACCCAGGCATGTTGTTCAATGCAAACAGTGCAAGGGGCAAACAGTGCAAGCAATTCTTCTTGGTGCTTTACTGTGTTTTGGCTATGCACTCCTTTAGGAGTCCATTCAGGCATTCACACTCCCATTTGCTTGATGAGGGTATGCACAGGCAAACTTATACTGAATGCCTAACAGTGCTGTGATGTGCTAAAACATTTTGTTGGCGAAGTGAGGGCCGTTGTCAGACCACAGGACCTCACACACGTCCCATCTCAGGAAGTCTTCCCTAACCAAGAACCTAGCTACTCTAAGGGCATCAGCATGTGAACAGGGACCTGCCTCAATCCGCCTGGAGAATGGGCAGACAACCACTATCATGTAGCGGTCACCTTGGCAGACTTGGATCTTATCCACATAATCCATGTGTAAATGCCGAAATGGGCCTACTGGTCTCAGTATGGCTCCTCTCACAACTCACAGAGTATGACCTGCTGTAAACTGCTGGCAAGTCAAGCAATTACTCACAAATTCGGCCATGTGTTCCGTCAAACTAGGATAGAACCATGTTTTTCCAATGTGTGTCGCAATGACCTCCTTCCCTGTGTGTGTTGGATAGTGCAATTGTGCTAATGCTGTCTTCAATAATGCTAGTGGCATGACCACTTTTCCTGTGTTGTTCTGTCACCATAAGGCATCTGTCTAAGACATTGAGCACCCTCTCCTCACCCATAGCTCCTTCTCTTTCTTGGGTGCAGCTTCTTGCAACTCCATAATCTGTGTCTCTGGTAATACATTGTAACACTCCTTTAGTACCATGGTTCTCACTCCTCCTTGTGCATTAGGTCTCTCTCTTAGTTCCCATAATTCCCCAAAATATGCGGCCCATTTTGCCTAAAAATCTGCTGCTTTATTCCCTCTTGAAATAGGATCTTCCCCTTTTGTGTGGGATTGACACTTCACTATTGCTAACCGTGTCGGCCACACAATTGCCTCGATCAATCTGCCCAATAGAAGTGCATACTGTACTGGAGTCCCGTCTGCCCTCTTGAATCCTCTCCTGAGCCATGGTGCTAATCCTGAGTGTACTGTGGACATCACGTAGGCGGAGTCAAAGTACACTTTCACTTCCTTTTCCACACTATATTCAAGTGCTAGCATTAGGGCCGCTAGTTCTGCTGCTTGGACTGAGTAATGGAATGAAGTTGCGCACTTGCAACCACTTCACTTTTCCCATCTTCCTTCAGTCTAACCACTGCAGTACCAGTATGTCTGACCCCAACAGTTTGATCAATTGTTAAAGAACTGTCAATATAGAGCACACCTCCCCCCTCAAGTGTGTCCTCCTCTAACTTGCATGTCTCACTGAACATCTCTATGTTCTTTGTGCAGTCATGCGCATAGTCTCCTCCCTTGGACGATATCTGCCAAAAATGTTGCTGGGTTTACGGTCTTGCATTATTTTCATGCCTACATTTGCTAGTATCACCCCGTACCCTGATGCTCTCTGTATGGTCAGTGTGCTATTTGGCTTCTGCAGTATCGCAAAGAGGGCGTGCTCCATGTAAAGTTTGGTGGTGCACCACATCGTTATTGCTACTAACTTCTCCACTGCGAAGGTGGCAGCTTCCAAAGCTTGTTCACACGGATAATGTCCTCTCATTACTAGGTCAAGTTGCCCACTGTAGTAAGCTATTGGCTTGTGACCCATGTGTGTCCTTTTTGTCAGTACTACCTTCATCACTGGACTGTCAGTG
The DNA here is from genome assembly GCF_040938575.1 of Ambystoma mexicanum. NCBI lineage: Eukaryota > Metazoa > Chordata > Amphibia > Caudata > Ambystomatidae > Ambystoma > Ambystoma mexicanum. The sequence goes on from NC_090938.1 coordinate 688,218,624, forward strand.
TGTGAGAACAAGAAGAAATCATTTTTGTAGTCAGGGATCCCTAACCCTGGGGCTTTGCATATTGCTTCTTTCAGTTCATCGAATGCTTCAGTCATCTCAGTGGTCCACGTCAGTGTTTTGGTTCCCCTCTGTACTTCCTTCAGGACGTACAATAGTGGCCTTGTGTATGTGCTGTAGTCAAAGACCCATGCTCTGCTGTTGTTGCATAACCCTAAGAACTGTTGAATTTCCCTCACTGTCATGGGTTTAGGTGTTTTGCGTATTGTCTCTGCTCTCTCTGTGGTGATCTGTCGGCCATTTTGGGATATCGTCTGTCCAATGTATAGCACCTCCATCTGACAGTACTGTAGCTTTGCCTTGTCCACCTTGTACCCTTTGTCTGCTAACACAGTCAGCATGTGTACTGAGTCCTGTCTACACTGGTCTTATGTCGTGCTGCAAATCAAAATGTCATCTACATACTGCAAAACTGTGCTCTCTGTCTGTATGTTACTTAAGTCCATCTGTATCACTCTGTTAAAGATAGATGGTGACTCACAGTACCCTTGTGGGAGCCGAGTATTTTTCCATTTCTGGTTTCTATACATAAAGCTGGTCAAGTCTTGTGAGTCTGGATGTAGTGGTACTCAGAAGAATGCATTCTTCAAGTCAATGACAGTGAAACAGGCAGCGTCTGCCGGAATGCTGCACAAAATTGTCACTGGATTTGCAACTACAGGATACTCTGCTTCAACAATATGGTTAAGAGGCCTTAAATCCTGTATAAAACGCTATGTCCCTCCCTTTGCCTTGCGCATGGGATACACTGCGGTGTTACATGGGGGTTCTGATGGCACAAGAATGCCTCTCTCAATCAGTGCTCTGATTGTTTCATACATTCCCTTGTCTGCTTCTTTGGTTAGTGGATACTGTTTTACTCTTGCTAAAATTCCTCCTGGTTTCAGCTTGGTCTTCACTCCCGCTATGCTCTTGATGTGGCCTGCGTCATAGGGACTTGTGGTCCATAGGGTGCTGAGTACCTTAGTCATGTCCTCCTTCCAGAATGAGGGTGGTGCCTTCAGCGCCATTGCCATTCGCTGTGGCAGTTCTCTGTAGTATATCTGTAACCAGTAGGATACACTCATTTCAAACACCATCTCTAGCCTCACCTCCCTGAAACGTTTGTTGTCTGTCACTGTGGTCAGCCTGCACTCCTCTGCCACTGCGATCACTGCTCTCCATGCCCGCCCTGTGTCATCCATTCCATGCACTGTGATCCCATCCTCTCTCTCAGCCACTTCCTCTATTTCTATGGGCACTATGGTTCCTTCTGGCTCGTTCAATGATAATCAGGCCTGAATAGGTACTCATTTGGCACTCGCCACATCTTCCCTGCAATCCCTGGAAGCCATTCAATGGCATTGTCTGTTCCGTACTGGAACATTTCTGCGTCCACTAGCAGCCCCCTCTGAAAGGTGCGTCCACAATAAGCTTGGACAATTTGTCTTACATTTAGCATGTGTATGCCTGGTGTAGAGCACACTATACACTTGTTTGTGAATGAGATGGTCATGTTCAGTCTGCTCAAAATGTCTCATCACAGAATTTTTACAGGTGTCTGTCGAGAGTAAAGCAAATGGAGTGATAGACCGTGATCTCCTACAGTGAGATATTGTCTGTAAAAGGAACCACTTCCCGAGCCCCAGAGAATCCCTGAGTGTTCATGGCATCGCCTGATAATGTAAATGCTCCTTCCGTAATGCAGTACCTAGTCGCCCCTATGTCAACAAGAAAGGAAAACGTTTTGTCAACTATGGACACCCCTACGCAAGGTTCCTCTGCAGGGTTGGATGTGATCGACAGGATGGGACACATCAAGTTCATCTGTGGGATGTCCTACTAAGGGTACAGGGACATCCTATTTCCTGAAAAGGGGTTGTTCCCCACCATGGTCACTCCCACCAGTTGTCTGATCGGAACTGTCGCCACTGTGTCCATGTGTGCTGGTGCGTCATTATGCTGTATCTGTGCTAGTTGCTGTGTGTTCCCTTGAATCTGTGGTGCTTGTAAATACTGTGGTACCGGTGCTGGCATCTGTGGTACCTGCATTTGTGTTTGTGGTGCTTGGGCTTGTGCTTCTGGTGTTAGTTGGTAGGTGCCTCCTGGTCCCCTTGATAGGGCTGCTGGCCCTGCCCTCCCCAATTCTGCTGCCTCCTCCTAGACCGACATACTATTGAAATATGTCCTTTCTGCCCACAGGTCCAACACTGTGGTGACTCTCTTCCTTGCAAACCCCCCGAAAAGTTTCCTGAGTTATGCTGCATCTGTTGGCCATATCCTCGAAACCCTCCTGGGAAGCCCCCTTGTTGTGATGCATCTGTGGCCCAAAGCCATGCCCTCTCTGTTGGCCCCCCATCCTCGGAACCCTTCCTGTTGTCCACCCCGCCCCATAAACCCTCCTCCCATGGGCGGTGCAAACTGTTGTGGCTGCTGCTGCTGTGGCTGCTGCTGTATCTGTGGGGTGGGGCTGGTTATGACCACCCCCTCCATCACATATTTCAATCGTTTTTTCTGTACTAGCTTTGCTTCATCTGCCTTCCTGTCCTCTGCTTTCTGCTTAACTTTCTCCTGCCACAGCCTACAATGACAAACTATCATGAGCTGTAGCTCTGGCCATCCTTTCGCCTCCATCCCTACTAATTTCCTTAAACTCTTCCGAACTTGCTCCGGTAGCCCCTGCACTAATATGTGGTAGAATATTGCTACTGTTTTGTCCCAAGGCTCTCGAGTTTTGAGGCACTATAGCTCTTGAATCTCCTGAATGTGCTGCACAGGATCTTCATCTTCCCTCATTTTCCTTGATGTAATTGCCCCAATGTCTGACATGTCTGGGTATGTGTCCTTAGTGCTTGCCATACTGCTGCCCTGCTGTTTGCAAATGGCGACCCTTCATGGGCGGTGTTTTGTGTTGTCAACCCCAGGAACCCCGCCCTTTTCCATACGTCATTAGCTGCATCTCCTAAGATCGATACTAAAAGCCCCTTTTACGTCTCCTACTGCTAGCTTATGGCCAGCTGTCATTTTCTCCAACTCATAGATCCCCTTCCCAGCTCCCGCACTCAACGAGGGTAACCTACACTTCACATTCCCCTTCTCTGTGTGCTTCCATTGCACACACTGAGGACGCACCCCTGCTCTCTCTAATAAGGGTATCTGTGTGAATGCTGCCTCCTCCTAGTGTGTTCTCCTGGTTAGTCTCACTTGGCGGTCCCCCCTCTTGCTCTCGATGCCTGCTTATACATCTATTGGCTCTAGTATGGGCACTCTACTGTTATCGTCATACACTATAGTTAATCATCCCCTTGAACAAGCCATGGCTGTTTCCCCTTTCCTTTGTCCTGGGAGGTCTCTTAGTCGATATAGGTGCTGTTGAGGTGCAAAAGTCATTCGCCTGCTGGAACTGCTCCTCCAAGCAGGTCCCCGTTCTCCCTGTTTGTGCATCCTAAACTCCCATGATACCTGTTTGTCCCGTCCCCGCGGACTGGGATCAAAACTGCTCCCTCCTCTCATCCCCACTGTACTTGTCTTCATTTTCTGATCTGGTATCCATGTTGCTACAGAAGTCATCTACATAACTCTGTCTCCTTGACATCAAGTCGGTGTTGGGTTTCATGCTGAGATTGATGTCTCTCAAGTCGTACCTACTTCCTCCCGCCCAAGACCCTAGGCTTGCTCCTTCTCCTTTTGTTGTGCTCCTGCCACGAGAGTTTGTGTTGTCTGGCTCTCTCCGTCTGTCCTCCTCAAGTCTATCTTTTCCCCTATCTAGTGCTACTTGTGTCTTTACCGCCCTTATTGCTCACTTGTCCTCCTCCCTGCACGCTTGTTCCTTTGCCAGTCTGTCCAACTGTAACTTCCTCTGCTCCCTCTCAGCTAAGTTGCGTTTTTCTTGCTCTGCTATCTCTCTTTGTCTTTCTACGTTTCCAGCTCCCCTTTTCTCCCTCATCTCCCTTTCTGCTCTTTTCCGTCCTCTGAGATCTCTCTCAATCCTTTCTTCCTTTTCCCTTTCCATGCGTTCCTTCTCCTCCTCTCTCCTTCATTCCCTATCTTCCCTTTCCAGTTTCTCTTCATTCCTCCTCTCTCTGTCTTCTCATTCTAGGCTCTCCTCTCGATCCTTATCCCTCCTGTTCTCTTCCATTATCTCTGCCCAGTCTGTTGCCTCGCTGCTCCTCTACAAGTCCTTCATTGCCTTAGGCACCCCTTCTGCTTCTCCATCTGTCTTCCCCTGCAGTTTCAAGAGTACCTGTGCTGCCACATGCCCTTGCACCCTTCCTTCGTGCTCTGCTGCACCTTATTGCTCACCCTCTGGTCACTAGCTGGCTGCCCTGCGCCTTTTGGCCTCCCCTCCTTAGTATATGGTGGTGGCTTATATGTCAGGTTTGAGCACCCCTCTGCTGCCCTTAAGTCACGCATTGGGTACATCCCTTGCTCATCATCTGTGTCATTGGATACTATACTCAGAGGGACATGGGGAGGTACGGAGGGAGGAGTCTCTGGCTCCTTCACCTCCTGCTGGCTCAGCATCCACTGACGCCTCGCCGTGCCCCCTTGCCCTCCTGGAACATGCGCCACAACTCGAATATGGCCATGCATTTTGTCAATTTCTTCCCCTTATAGGCACCCTGTATGTGTGTCAATAGTGATTGCTGAACGTCTTTGGATAAACGTCCACAACCTGGCCATGGTTTGGTTAATTTTCCCTCAGTACCTTTGGACCATTCTGTGCTATATTTACAAATCTTCTCTCGATACGGAGGAAGTGGCTTACACAAGTGCTAAAGGGCCGCATCTCCCCGCTTTTTCCTTGATACATGTTTGGTACCTTTTACCTGACCTCAAATGGAGGGTTTTGATAGTCCGCTGTTTAGGGAGAAAGGCACAATACAATAATACTTTTCAGTTTCTATGAGCCTCTCTGGACCCATGACTTATCAGGCGTGCTACGTGCACCGCCCCTCCTTCACAACCATTGCCTCCTCGGGCACACCAACAATCTTGCGCATGCGCCTTCCGTGCACCGCCACTGGTTCACCTCATCTGCCAATCCCAAGTTTCCAATACTAGCTCCTCACCATCTCAAGTTCTTCGTGTCCTATGTGCAACCCTATAGGTGACATCACCAAGCTAACAGAATAATATAGGAAGATCAAATACAGCACGCACACTATAATAGCCTGTTACTCCCAAACCAAAAAACCCCCCACAGGTGTCTTCCCGTGCTCCAGGCGGAGTATACCAGTATTCTCTTGTGATCGTACTGCACCCGCTGTGTCGCCTAGCGTGCGAAACGTCTCACTCCAGGAGACTTAACCAGTTGACTCACCTTCCGCAATCTAGGCCAGCTCCCTTGCCAACCATTATGGGGATATCTTCATCTATGACCCGAGCTAAAACACCCAACCCACGGGCATACCTTTATGTACATACCTTCTGTCATCCAAGCTCTGGGGTCTATAGTCTAGGTTATCCACCAGAACCTTTTACCTCTAGAACCAAATGTGTCCTAAACATAGAAAAGGGACTTCTACTTATGCTCCTGTCCCTACTAACTTTGACTATGCTAGACAATACTTTGACAATACTCAACACTACTGAACAATACTTCGCAATACTCAATACCATCTCACACCCACAGTTGCCGTTAGACTGGGGCAATGCTTACACTCCAAGGTCTGTTGGTGCTGCTCGGCTGCCAACTCCTCCTCAAATCGCTCACCTACCCGTCCTGGTCTGCCTGGACAACTCACTGACGCCAGACAGGATGATTCACAAGGGGCTCCTGACGGCCTTTACACGGGCACGTGTTTTCCCGTCTTCTTGAAATATGCGAGGGTCTCGCAGACTGTCAGGTTCGGTGGCGAAGGAGATGACCTGGTGCCGGGATGGCGCAGCCAACCCTCACCTCTGCTACCAACTTGTTGGGAAGAACTCCCAGGTGTGCCTGAGGGACACTAGAAGTCCTCGGACTTGGAGAGCCCAACTCCCTCCTTCCCAAGATACACAGAGGACTCAGTCAACGGCAAGTTCAAACTGCGGTTTATTACAGACAAAACCAACAGGGATCATCACAGGAACAAGGAATATCCATGCACATCACTCTCTTCCTCGGCTCACAGGCTGTTTTTACACTACAATTACATCAGAGTGATGTCACAACCTGGGCCTTTCTCCAGAAAACCTATCAGGCTGCATGATTGGGCATTGAGTATTTTACCACCTATACTGGACACTGTACATGTTATTCTACTGGCCCTCGCATGTCATGATCTCTGCTTCCAAAAGGTCAGAGTTTTCCCAACTCCCTTGGAAGCAGATCCATAACCCAGGTTCCGAGTGCCAACCAGTCCCAATTGGGACCTTTTGGACCCAGTCCTGGCGCCAGTGGCACCAGGCTCATAAATATGCCCAGTCCCAGCGCTGGAAGCGCCGGGCTCATAATGCTTGGGTGGACTTACCTGCAGCAGACCATGCTGCTTACTTGCCTGCCAGTTGAGTCTCTGATCCTCTTCTGTTTGGAACTACTTTTCCTGTTGGGTGGGGCAGGAGCCACTCCCTAGATTCAGAACACTGGAACTCTTCTGGAAAGCAGGAACTCTTTTCTTACCTAGGCGTGGCTGTGGAAGGAGACACCTAAGCACTACAGGAGGCTATTTAAACCACACCCGATGGATGAATCTTGGTTTGCGTTATTTTGCATTCTCAGCAGCAGAACGCTCATCGTGTCTTCTGCATCTGATCCTGGGCCTAAGGAAAAAGGCTTACCATTCTGAATCCAGTCTTCAGCAACACCTATAAAGACAAGAAAGAACAGGTTAGCATTACGGTCTTCAGTGACAGCTCTTCACTTACCTGGTCCATCGGCTGTCACCAACGCCTCGCGCTGTATTCCGGCATCTGAAAGACAAAGGCTTACCTACTCTTCGTGCGCTCCGGAGGTCTTCACACTGCATTCCGGCATCTGAAAGACAAAAGCTTACCAACTCTTCGTACGCTCCGGAGGCCTTCGGCGCTGCATCCCGCATCTGAAAGACAAAACAAGGTGCGTTTTAAAGATATTGGGGAACTTTAATACTCACGTGCCATTACTCCTTTCCACATCTAACCCAGTGGGTATTCCGGCACCCTGCAGCCGCCCCGAACTTGTACCTGCAAAATAAAAAGACAGTTAGAGCGCATTGTGAAGCAGGCAACAAGCGCTTACTTACGTGCTTCCAGGCGCTTCTATTCATCACACGGGCTCCATCTTCAACTCACTTCAGCCCGCCATCCGCCATCGCCGGAACCCTGCAAAACAAGAGACATCATTACTAAAGACTTTAAAGACATTAGAATTACTCGAAACTTACCGTTCGTGCAGTAAACGACGGACAGCAGTCCTCTGAAGTCAAGAGGCCTGCTTCCCTTATCCAGTGAAGAAACTGGTTACAGCACCCTGCCTCGAGGCAGATGGAGAGCACGGCGTTCACTTACCTAAGGTGAGAGCGTTAACCTTTGGGGTTCTACAGGAGAAGAGAAAGGGAAGAAGAGAGAGACATTCAATAACCCAGTTCATTAATCCCACATTTTCTATCTGCAGACATCTTACCCTTCGAGCCAGACATACAGTGCACAGAGGTCCAGCCCAAAGAGCCAGCCGTGTGTTACACATCACCTTTGAAGATACGGTATACGCCCAGTCAAGACCGGCGCCTCTACGGGAATCAGGTGAGCGTTACAGAACGCTAAGCCTACCACAAAACTCCCGTCCAGGCGCTATGGAAACCTCGGATACCGACCAGCTAGCCCAGGTGCTTGGGGAACTAAGGGCAGAAGTGCATGCAGCCCGTCAGGAAACGAACGCTCTAAGAAGGGAACTGATTATTTCCAAGGAGCGAACAGATGATCTCGCTAGACAATTGCTACAGTCACAAGCCGGACAGACCCCGTTACCCGCATCTGGGGGAAATCTTCCTTCTACATCCTCTATGAATCCAGTGCAGATCAACCTACCTGGGAATGTACCTCTGGCTCCGCCCGAACGATTTTCTGGTGACCCAAAGAGTTTTGCAGTATTTATCAATCAGTGCCGGTTGCATTTCTTATGCCGGCCAGCAGCCTTTCCAACTGATCAAGCTAAAGTAGCTTTCGTGCTTTCGTACCTTAGTGGCAATGCGGCAGACTGGTCGATCCCTCTAGTAAATCAAGATGATCCGGTCCTCCATGATTGTCAAGCTTTTCAGCTCAGTATGGAAAAACTGTTCGCAAGACATTCACAGGGGCAGGCCTTGGACAATGAGCTTCTTTCGTTGCGACAAGGTAATCAAGACCTTTTGGCTTATATTGCGTCTTTCAACAGACTGATAGTGGAAACTCACTGGCCTGAGGACAAAAGGATTACGCTGTTTTATAGAGGTCTACGCGGAGAGCTCAAAGATGTGTTAGCCCAAGTAGTGAATCCCCCACAAGATTGTTCGGACTATATAGACTTAGTCGTTCAAATAGATCACAGACTGCAGAACAGGAAGGCCGATCGTTCCAAGTTTGATGCTCGAGTATTTTCCAAACCGCCAACTCCTTCCAAAAGAGTAGACTCCGGGGAATCCATGCAAATAGGGGGTCTGAAAGGTCCTCTAACACAAAAGGAGCGGGAAAGGAGAAAACAGTTGCAATTATGCCTCTATTGCGGAAACTCAGGGCACTTTCTTCGAGACTGTCCGGTGAAACCTGCCAAGAAGGCAGTAGGAGCTGCAGTTACCAAAGTTACAAACTCTGAGCAGGGAAACGACCTCGCCCGACAAGAATAGAGGTCCTCTTGCCGAGCGTGAAAACCAATTCCGTGACCTCACATTTCGTGATACCTATGGTCCTCATCAGCCCTGATAATCCGGATCGATTACATGCAATTGAAGCTTACGTCGACAGCGGTGCCATCGGCAATTATGTGGATCATGAAATGGTTTTGAGGATGAATCTAACTCTTTGTCCCAAGGCTGTAAAGGACGTCATTACTACGGTGGATGGTACGGAGATAGCCTCCGGGCCAGTAACGCATACCACTCAAGAAGTGACGCTAGTAAGTCAAGATGGACACCATGAGAAGATCGTGTTCGATGTGATCAAGGCCCCTCAGTTTCAGATTATTCTAGGAATACCTTGGTTAGAGAAACACAATCCTCTGATCCATTGGTGAGCAAGAACGGTCCAGTTTCCAGAATGTGTCTCTACTTGTCACCCTCCACCTGGTGTCGCACTGGCAGCAATTTCTTCAGAGACTCCCCAGTTACCTCCCGAATACCTAGAATACCAAGATGTTTTCCGGAAGGATCAGGCTAACTCTCTACCTCCTCATAGGTCTTATGACTGCCAGATCGACCTGATACCTGGATCTACTCCTCCTTGTAGTAGAATTTATGCCCTCACCGAGCCTGAGAACCTTCACCTTCGACAATACCTGCATCAATACCTGGCAAATGGGTTTATTCGTCCTTCCAAGTCCCCTGCTTCTTCAGCTTTGTTCTTCGTTCCAAAAAAGGAAGGAGACCTTAGAACTTGTATAGATTATCGCTCCCTGAACCAGATCACCGTTAAGAATAGATATCCGTTACCTTTGATCCCTGAACTCCTGGACCAAGTCAGAAAAGCATGCATATATACAAAGCTGGATCTTAGAGGAGCTTACCACTTGGTACGAGTAAAAGAGGGCGATGAATGGAAGACGGCCTTCCGCACCAAGTATGGGCTATTTGAATATCAGGTCATGCCCTTCGGACTTTGTAATGCCCCGGCCGCCTTTCAATATTTTATGAACGATGTCCTCAGAGAGCTCATAGATGTGTGTGTTGTTGTTTACATTGACGACATCCTCATTTATTCTTCATCGGAATCTGAACATCGGAAACACGTGAAAATGGTCCTCGAAAGATTGCGTCAACACAAACTTTTCGCTAAGTTGGAAAAATGTGTTTTCAACGTGACTGAAGTTGAATTCTTGGGATTCATATTATCACCTGGCGGAGTGCGTATGGATTCAAAGAAGGTCGATGCAGTTCTCAAATGGCCATCACCATCCTCCGTAAAAGGTGTGCAAAGCATGTTAGGCTTCGCTAACTTTTACCGCAGGTTTATCCCCGAATTCTCTAGAATAGTCCAGCCCATCACTGCCTTGTTAAAGAAAAACAAACGTTTTGAATGGTCTACCGAGGCGGAACAAGCTTTCCAGGATTTGAAGACTAAATTTATCTCTGCACCAATCTTAAAACACCCTCGCCCCGAACTCCCCTACATCGTGGAAACTGATGCTTCAAGCCTTGCCATGGGGGCAGTTCTATCACAAAAGGACCCGGTAACCAATCAGTTGCATCCCGTGGCATTTTGGTCCCGCAAATTCTCGCCTCCTGAAATCAATTACACGATTACTGACAAGGAACTTCTGGCTATCAAGTCTGCCTTTAAGGCTTGGCGGCATTATCTGCGGGGGGCCCGACACACTGTTACTGTGATTACGGATCACTGAAACCTGCAATATTTGAAAACCGCAAAAGCCCAATCCTCTAGACAACTCCGTTGGGCATTATTCTTTGCCGAGTTTGACTTCATAATTACCTATCGACCTGGTACAAAAAACGGTAAAGCTGATGCCCTTTCTCGGATGGGAGTGGAAGAACACTTGATCAACCCTAAACCTGTACCAATCATTCCCGAACAAAGAATTCTGGGTGTAATCGCCACAGAATCCATAGAGGAAGTTAAGGATAAAGCCAGGCAACTTGTAACTCCAGCAGACATACAGAATTGGCATCTGCAGGGAAAGGACTTTGCAGTAAAGGACAACTTATTGTATTTCCAAGAACGATTATACCTACCCAGCACAGATTTACAGAAAAAAGTAATCTCTTGTTATCACGATTCTTTAATGGAAGGACATCCCGGTATGGCCAAGACCTCAGAAAAGATCAAGCGCTACTTCTGGTGGCCGTCTTGGAAAAAAGATATCAGAGACTGTATAATGTCCTGTGGAGTATGCGCCCAAAACAAGAGTCAAAAGGAAAGACCAGCAGGCCTCTTACGCCCTATTGACATCCCACCTCGCCCTTGGCATACGCTTTCTATGGACTTCATCACCGATCTACCTCCATGCTCCGGATACAATACGATTCTAGTAATCGTGGACTTATTCTCCAAGATGGCGCATTTCATTCCGCTCAAAGGCTTGCCAACAGCAGCAACTCTGGCCCGAGAATTTCTCGAAAACATCATCCGACTGCACGGTTTTCCTTCGGTTCTAATTTTGGATCGAGGTAGTCAATTTATTTCTCATTTTTGGCGAAGTTGCTGTTGGTCGGCTCAAATTGATGTGAGACTATCGACCAGTCACCACCCTCAGACCGACGGACAAACCGAGAGGACCAATCAAACTCTGGAGCAGTATTTACGCTGCATGCTGCAACAAACTGAAAAAACTTGGAAAGACATCCTTTGGATAGCCGAATATGCCTACAATAACTCTGTCCATTCGGGAACTGGGAAAACCCCGTTTTTTCTTTTGTACGGCAGTCACCCTCGAACCTCGGAGTTGGATCCCCTCCAAGATCTTGAAACACCAGCAGTAGACTACCTGCATTCTACAATCACCCAAGCCTTTAAGGAAGCTGTTTCTCACCTTCAAAGGGCTAAAGAACAATACAAGAAAGGAGCAGATCAACATCGGAAGGAAGCCCCTCAATATCAAGTAGGGGATCAAGTCTGGTTATCCACCAAATATCTACCTCTAAAAGGGCCACCCACATTCAACCCAAGATACCTTGGTCCCTATTCCATCACTACCATAGTAAACCCAGTAGCGGTCAAATTGGACTTGCCCCCGCACATGAAGATACATCCGGTCTTCCACGTCTCTCTATTAAAACCCGTGCAACCTCAAACCCGACTAACCAAATCTCCAAAACCTATCCTAGTTGATGGAGAACTCGAGTTCAAAGTCAAAAGCATTCTGGACTCCAAGATCTCCAAATCTAAACTATTCTACCTAATTGACTGGAAAGGCTACGGCCCCCAAGAGAGATCTTGGGAACCTACTGAATATGTCCACGCTCCTCGCCTAATCAAAAGATTTCACCGAACATTTCCTGACAAGCCAAAACCCCCGGAGAAGCCCGGTTTGGGAGGGGCCTTGAGGGGGGGTACTGTCATGATCTCTGCTTCCAAAAGGTCAGGGTTTTCCCAACTCCCTTGGAAGCAGATCCATAACCCAGGTTCCGAGTGCCAACCAGTCCCAATTGGGACCTTTTGGACCCAGTCCTGGCGCCAGTGGCACCAGGCTCATAAATATGCCCAGTCCCAGCGCTGGAAGCGCCGGGCTCATAATGCTTGGGTGGACTTACCTGCAGCAGACCATGCTGCTTACTTGCCTGCCAGTTGAGTCTCTGATCCTCTTCTGTTTGGAACTACTTTTCCTGTTGGGTGGGGCAGGAGCCACTCCCTAGATCCAGAACACTGGAACTCTTCTGGAAAGCAGGAACTCTTTTCTTACCTAGGCGTGGCTGTGGAAGGAGACACCTAAGCACTACAGGAGGCTATTTAAACCACACCCGATGGATGAATCTTGCTTTGCGTTATTCTGCATTCTCAGCAGCAGAACGCTCATCGTGTCTTCTGCATCTGATCCTGGGCCTAAGGAAAAAGGCTTACCATTCTGAATCCAGTCTTCAGCAACACCTATAAAGACAAGAAAGAACAGGTTAGCATTACGGTCTTCAGTGACAGCTCTTCACTTACCTGGTCCATTGGCTGTCACCAACGCCTCGCACTGCATTCCGGCATCTGAAAGACAAAGGCTTACCTACTCTTCGTGCGCTCCGGAGGTCTTCACACTGCATTCCGGCATCTGAAAGACAAAAGCTTACCAACTCTTTGCACGCTCCTGAGGCCTTCGGCGCTGCATCCCGCATCTGAAAGACAAAACAAGGTGCGTTTTAAAGACATTGGGGAACTTTAATACTCACGTGCCATTACTCCTTTCCACATCTAACCCAGTGGGTATTCCGGCACCCTGCAGCCGCCCCGAACTTGTACCTGCAAAATAAAAAGACAGTTAGAGCGCATCGTGAAGCAGGCAACAAGCGCTTACTTACGTGCTTCCAGGCGCTTCTATTCATCACACGGGCTCCATCTTCAACTCACTTCAGCCCGCCATCGGCCATCGCCGGAACCCTGCAAAACAAGAGACATCATTACTAAAGACTTTAAAGACATTAGAATTACTCGAAACTTACCGTTCGTGCAGTAAACGACGGACAGCAGTCCTCTGAAGTCAAGAGGCCTGCTCCCCTTATCCAGTGAAGAAACTGGTTACAGCACCCTGCCTCGAGGCAGATGGAGAGCACGGCGTTCACTTACCTAAGGTGAGAGTGTTAACCTTTGGGGTTCTACAGGAGAAGAGAAAGGGAAGAAGAGAGAGACATTCAATAACCCAGTTTATTAATCCCACATTTTCTATCTGCAGACATCTTACCCTTCGAGCCAGACATACAGTGCACAGAGGTCCAGCCCAAAGAGCCAGCCGTGTGTTACACATCACCTTTGAAGATACGGTATACGCCCAGTCAAGACCGGCGCCTCTACGGGAATCAGGTGAGCGTTACATCGCATGACAGGTGGCTGGCCGGTCCATCCCTGTGTTACTATCTATAACAATGTTGCAGTGTGGTGGGTTTACCATTGGTTCTTGCCCGCTGCTACCCACCCCTATGGTACTAAGCTGTGATTGGCTAGAGCTGGCGTCCCCAGGCCCGGGATCTGTAAAGATTCTCCGCTCTCTGTGTACCTTTTCATGGTAATAAGAATGACTATGTGTCTGCATTGTAACGTGTGTGGACCACCTTAGTCTATGAGAGTTCTCTCCTGCTTGGTGCAACACTTGTCTCACATTGTGGCATATTTGTTGCAGTCTTATATCTGGTAGCCTGAGACCGGCTCTTTTTCCCAATGCTAGCCGCTATCCATTTTCTACTTTGGCCGCTTCACGTGGTCAGAGACCACAGATTTGAGCTGAATTATGAAGAATTATTTGCATTTACTGCAGCTGGTGCCTTTGTCGTCTGTGGATTGGAATGGCATCCGTATCTCATGGCCTTGGCTGCACGTCCTGACTCACACGTCTTGCTCCCTGTTCAGCCTGAATCAGCTCAGCTCGTCTCATGCTGAGAGGTCTGTGGCCTGCTGTAATTTTCCAAAACCATTATAATGTGGTTTCTACAGTGTCCATGCTATACTACATTCTCCAGTTAGTCACACTTGGTTCTGTCAGGTCCCATAGATGCTCCTGAAGTTCCATGGGGTTATTCGCATGTAAGCTTCTGCAAGCTTTGCTCATGGTCTCTTGTTTCTTGTGGTTTCTGCGTGCCTGTGTTTGGCTAATGGCAAAATAATAAAAGCAATGACAGTATGTGTATGTGTCAGTCCTCTAACGATAGAACTGTACGCTCGTGTTCTTCATGTATTTGAGTGCATTTTGTGTCCCGAACTGCAGATGGCACATGTGCTTAACGTCTAATGCTGCTAAGTCGTGGTGTCTCTAATAACGTCACTAACATGAAGCCTTGGTGCTTTAGTCAAGACTGTCAATGGAGGTGAACAGGGGGTTCCTCTTCTCATGAAGCTTTCTGCCATCTGTGGGTTCCTTCTGAGACAGGCACAAGAAGGAACAGGCCTGGATGGTTTTCTCAGAGGTTTTTTATATACAGGTTGCAAGAAACTTCACAAAAAAGCACACAGCAATTCTGCCATCAACCTGCTCATATACGCATTTTTGAATGATGCAACACCCGCACGCAAATGACTCCCTTGCTGGAGCATATATCTGATATCTCCTTTTAGCCAGAGAAAGCCCCTCCCTTTCCTCTGATAGGAAGGCATATCTGTCACTTACCAAGCCCACATTAGTTTATAGTTGGCAATCACTTACTGACTGACACATAGACTGATAGGCTATTTTAAAGCTATTTCTCAGTGTCTCATTCCGCAGAGAAATATATATAAGCTCAATTATGCTGCCAAGAAATGCAGCTGTTCTGTTCAAATTGGTAGCTTCCCTGTCCCTTATATGACTCTTGTCTGTTTTCCTTGCCAAATTCCAAAAATGTTACCTCCAGACTCAATTATTTCACAGCAAGATGCTGCCAAGACTATTCTTTATCAGGTTTATCAGCATGAGTCAGGACCTTTACAATAGACATCTGGCTGGCAAGTGGACACTAGTTTGTGCCTTGGGCATCCATTTTGAAATATATCCCAGTCTGCCTACTGTGCTACCAAATGGGGAGTCATCATTCAATTTTAAGCATTTCTCACTTTGCACCTCATTTTATAACATATTTTTACATATTCATGAAATACTTGTGATACTTGAAGCACCTTTCACTTCCTGAGTAATTTAGCCCAAGTATACGCCACGTCAAAATAAGGCACTATAATCCTAATTTCTGTAATAATGGAACCATTGATCTACCTATCATGTTATCTGTACTCAATTGAGGGGGGGCTGGCACCCCTACACACATCCCCCTCTGATCGGTATTCGACCACTGTTTAATACAAGACCACTACACTCAGTGTCCACCCCCATATACAGTGTACCTATACATCCCTATCTCAGTCGCCCCCTCTGTGTGGTGCTTTGTTTCAACATGGGAGTATCATAAAAGACATTTCTAAAGAATCAACAGTGTCTTCAACCAAATTGTATTCTCCTAATTTAAGACATATATGTATCTCCTTTCTACCAAAGAATAATGGCATATATCACGCCCTCCTTTAAGCTTTGTATGTACGTATCCCCAAAATAATAACTTTGTTTGCTCCTGTCTGGATACCACCCCCATTACCAAATTATTAAATATAAACACAATATAAACAACCAGTGATTTTGTCCGCCACGAGAATTGGGAGAAATCATTCCTTGAGGGAACCAACCAGCCCATTTTCTCCTGTTTCCATCCACATGCAACATTTTCCTTTCTCCCACCCCATGACTCTTCCTTGTTTCCTGCCCTCTCCCCATGCACATTTTATTTTCTGTCTTCTTTTCATTCGTCTTCCATCGGTACATCTTCCACCCGATTCATTTTATTTTGGCTTATTCCATGTCCAAGGACCTTCTTCATTTTTAGTCAATTTGTTTTATTTGTGTTTGGGCTGCTTTACAGGGCCCCTTAATTCATAGGCCAGTCTTTTTTGGATTCACTGTGTCAAATGACCACAGAGGACTTGAACTCTCAATCTTCTGATTTGAATGAGATAGTCAGGGAGGGCATTTCATTGTTTATGGGCAACACAAGGATGGGGGAGTCTCATAGGAACACATTTTTCCAAAGGTGGTTGCAACTGGGCATTTGGCTGGGTCCCTGAAAACACTTTTCACAATGGGTTTTTTCTCCCTGCTCGCAGGATCGGTTGCCGTCAATCACCTGGTGTGCAGGTACCTCCTGTCCATCTGTAATATAAAAGCTGAATTTGTTTCTTGAAAAATAAGTATATTTTTATCATCAATGCTGCCTCCTCAAACCCAAACCTCAAAATAGCTATTTGTTTCTTTTAAACATTCTGCCTCCTAAAACAATTTCTACTGCATTTTCTCTTTTTCTAATATAATAGGATGGCTGCTTCCTTCTCTCTTTTCAGCATATCTTAGTGTCATCTATGTTCCATCCATATTGGCTGATACCGGGGTTTGGCTATGACATGAGATCATAAAACATATACATTGTTTTTACTTTTCCTGGCATTAACCTATTTTTCACGTGCTTTCTTTCCAACAATGTTAATATCAAAGGAAAAGTTTTCTCTGTGGTTGTCATTCTTCATACCATAGAGTCATACAATCTCCTTTTTTATGATCAAAATAATAAAGACAAAACAAACAACATAACAAATTCAACCAAAAAATTCAAAAAAAAGGATGTGTTTTTTCAATCGTTCCCTTTCTTAATTCTTGGTGCATCTGTAGCTGAAGAAGAAGACGCTGGTATGGGTTCTTGCTCCCTGTAGAAAACCGAAATAGAGGCAAACTCATGTTTTAAGCTGGCAAAGCGATCAATTATTTCCTCACGGTAGACCTTTGCTTCTTTCTCTCGATGTGAAATTACTTAGATCATCTCTTTGGCATTCTCAGCCCACTAAAATGTAGGCTGCTTTTCTGCAAAATAATAAAAAAAATGTTGGTGCACTTTTTAGTCGACCTGTCATTAGTGTAGTAGCAGGCCAGTTTCTAGTTTCTTCTGATATGCTGAAAATGTTTTCTGTACTTTTGAAGTCCTCCTCCTGATGGCGGAAACCGCAGTCTCTTCTTTCTTTGCTTCGTTTATTCTGTTGAGACAGAATTAACATTTTTCGTTGCTCTTCCTACACTAATCTTGCCTACCCCTGTTATTTGGAACCCAGCAGTGTTCCTATTAAATGCATGCGAGTGTGACATATAGAAATGCATTGTTTGCCTATACTTAAAGTTTCATGCATTTGCCAAAGGCACATTGGCATTTCCTTATTACTAGAATTCCAAAAGGGTTACTCCACCTTCTATCCAAAGTCTTTTTCATCATTAGATATGGCCATATCTGCATATATATACTATTTTATACTCACACCTGTTTGCACCTTTATGGTGAAAATGCTATTTATTCAAAAGGACTGTATCCCTTACTACCTTTTTTCTGTACTCACCTGGGTCTTCTTTCTCCTAATAATGATCAATGAGGTTATTCACACACTTGCTAAGTCAACTGGTACTTACCTTTGTCATAATATAATGTTTCTTCCCATTATATCGCTATTTTTTGCTAAGGCCATATAGACATTCTTCCTGTGCTCAAAAATGACAATAGTTTTCATGTGTAAAACATAAATCAACATCGTCATATAAATGCAAACAATGTTTTTGTTACTTACTCTCATATGTTCTTTTGTGCAGTTCTATTAAAAATTCTCTCATGTTACTAGATCAGTCTTGGCCACTCATACTCTCTTGGCCTTTCATTAATCATATTTTTTATCTTTGTCAAATATATTACACTGATTAATTTAAACAAGGACCATCCATTTTACTCATTGTTTGAAAATCTGGATATCTTATCCACACCTGCGTCATCAGCCTTGCCTCACAATGTTACTCTTTGTTCCTTCATTTTCACCTTCTATCAACTTGTGGTTTTTTTGCTGCTTTAATATTGGTTCATTTATTCATTATTTACTTATTTATTTAATGTATGTCTCCCCTGAATTGACGTCAATCTTTTGCTTTTAAACTTCTTACTTTAATGCTTGTAGCTTTAACTGTTTTATTATCTTGCATTAATTAGTCTAATCACAACCCAAACTCTCATATTTTACATATTTTAATCCTCCACATGTGTTTACCTTTCTTTTGTTCCCCTATTTCTTTCAATAGACCCATATCATAAGGGCATGTGGTCCACAGGACACTTGGCACTCTCTCCAAGTCTTCCTGAAATTATGCTGGGTGCTGCCGTATTTGTATCATTCTCTGCGGTATTCCCTGTTTCTCTATTTTTATCCAGTATCTGATGCTCCTAAAAAACACCACTTCATCTATTTAGTCTTCGCTAAATATGTCATCATCAGTAATGTCAGTCAGCCTAGACTCTTCTTCAATAGCTATCACTATCCTACATGCTCTTCCCTCGTCCTCTGTTCCTTCGAGTCATTTCTACTTCCCTTTGTACTATGACTGCATCTAATTCTATAGGGATTTTCTGCCCCCCATTTTGTCCATAGGTGTCTATGGTTTTGAACACAAATGTGTCAGGTATTCTCATAGCGGATCGTTAGTGGCCCAGAAGACTGTGAGAGACAACTACAACTACTTCACGAATGGCTGAAAGAAAGAGGTTATCCCGAGACAGATTTACAAATAGCACGTGAGAAGACTAGAACACAGACGAGAGACCAACTTCTCACCAAAAGAACAGAACGAGAGAATCCTGAATTAGTGTTCATCACTACATATGCCATACAAAGCAATAAAATTAAGGATATCATTCGAGATAGATGGAACATACTTACAAGTGATGCACGAATTAAAGATCTCTTTCCACAACCGCCGATCTTTGCTTACAAAAGAAGCAATAACCTACGCAACATGTTGGTAAATACGAGAAGCAAGGATTCAAATAGGAAACCAGACAAACATCCCGGTACCTACCCTTGTATGAGTAGCAGTAATTGCAATAACGTAATGAAAGGCAATACCATAATGCACCTAAAACTGGAGCCAAAATTAAACTAAGGTATCATGCGACATGTTTGTCAGAAAATGTTGTTTATGCCATCAAGTGTCCATGCGGGATATACTATGTGGGAGAAACAGCTCGAAAGATACGAGTCAGAATAAATGAACACAAGTTGTGTATTCGCAATCAAAACATGACCTCAGCAGTAGCTAGACATGTCATGACAAAGGGACATTCTATTGCACAACTTAGATTTGCAGTACTAGAGTTACAAACAACCCACCAAAATGGCTACTAAAGATATGAAGAAATGGAGGGCACAACAGGAAGCGTTTTGGATTGATAAACTTGACTCTTTATCACCTGATGGCATTAATGAAGAGTTTGATCTAAGTTGTTACTTATGATATGCATGTTGGCTATGTTCATTGATGTTTTGGATGTTCTTATGATTTTTTTCTAATTGCAGCGTATGGAATGTAGAGTTACATTTTGTCACACTTTTTCTTTGCTATCTATATTTTTCATTTAGCAATCAGAGAAGTAATTTAGAAAACATTGAATATTTTTCACCTTGTAATGGTCACTTCCAAGCAGTGGTTCTGCTTCATTTCTTACTATGACTAATGGCATTACGAAAGCTTTCAATTTCCTTTCTTCCCCTTTTTTCTTTCTTCTTTCTTTTTTTCCTTCTTTTTTTCCGTTACCACCACCTGATGCATTTACATCATAACTAACATAGTGTTTTGCTACACATTGAAACCAAGAGCGAAACGTTATAGTAGATCGTAATAAGGTATAAGCTTACTATGAGTCTTTAATATCAGGACATAAATACTGATCCCTTGCAACCTTTCCTTACTACTTTTGAGCACTTTGAGATCCATCCAACCCCCCCGTCCTGCAGTCAGCATTTTTTCAAGCACCACTTTTCCGTGTGTTAATGGTAGATTCCACTTTCACCGACAAGCTCGCTCTGCAGTAAGTCATGGGATTTATCACATAGTAGCATAACAACGACTCTCTTTTTTCATTTTTTTATAATATTTAGTGCAGTCAGCCAAAAGGGAGGTCCATGCATGTCTGACGGTTTGAGGTTCTCATTCTTATAGGACTTAATTTTTACAGGAGAATATTGCACTTAACGAGAGAGAGTTTATTTTTATTTATTTTTTGCAATTGGTTTGCGGTAATGTTGATGGAAATTACTATTCCTTTAATACATATTATATGTTTCACTGGTATTCTAAAGAAGTCGGTTTCATTACAAAATGGCCGCCACCTTTATTCACTATTCTCCTCCTGTTCTCACGTAACCATAGCAACTTGAAACAACTTAGCTGCTTGCTAAGTAACGCGCGTCCTCGCGGTCTCACCCAGTCTTGTGATCGTTCCGAAGAGGAAAGGTATGAATGAGCATTCGTGTCAAGTTCTTTTGTTTAGCCCGAATATTCTATAGGCTAACAGATGTCATACACGTATATTTACAGAGCGTTCTGATGAGTGCTAGTTTTATGCACGTACACAAGACATCGCGCAGGGAGATTCTCCAGTCAGCTCTTTTCATGCACCGTTTCAATAAAAGGGAAACCAGGTCAGTTTTTATTGCAATAAGCTTGTAACGATCATGGAAACGTTCTTTTTTAGAGTAATGATTCATTTCCGTTCATATTGCTTTTTTCTTCTTTCTTTTTTCCAATGGTGATTCACAACTTGTAATTGCTGCGTTTTCCTGCAATTTATCCGTATGTATATATCTCTTACCTTATACACAATGCATGATTACGTATGGCTGTTTTCTCTGCTCTGTGACATACACTTTTGTAATGGACAAAAAATGGTGTAAATAATACTGGAATCCATGTGACATACTAATATTATGCACGAAATTGATATATACAATGCGGGTCAATACTGTTTGATCTCAATGTTGTTTTACAATGGTGATGTCATTATGCTGTATTTGTGTTATGATGACCCTTACTAGGCCCTGATGAAGGAAGTAGTATTCCGAAATGCATTGGCCACCCCTATAGGCACCTGCATGAACAGAGTTTTATTTACCTCACTATATTTTGAATTAAAGCTAACTACATGAAAAAGAATCGTAGTGCATATAATTCTTAAACTTTTGGGACTCAAATCCATTACTTACTAAAGGAATCCACTATTTAGTGGGCATAGGAGTGCAGCCCACACCGCTGGCTTCACAGCCAAGGTCTTCGAACATCAGGTATTCTCACTGTCTTCTTTACTAAGCCAGCTAACCATGTTAATAAAATGCTCACCCCATAAAGAAAAACTTCTGAAGGTTAGACTAGTACTGCAACCTAGAGCACTGCCTTCACAACATCGAAGGTAGACTAGTAGCGAAACCTAGAGCACTGCCATCACGACATCAAATGTAAGAATAGTTCAGGAACCTAGAGCACTGCCTTCATGACAAATCAAAGGTAAAACTAGTACCAAAAAACCTAGAGCATTGCCTTCCTGACATTGAATGTAAGACTAGCACCGAAACCTAGAGCACAACCATCATGACATCTAAGCTAATACTAGTACTGGAATTTAGTGCACTGCCTTCACAACTTCGAAGGTAAGAATAGTACTGAAACCTAAAGCACTACCATCATGATATCTAAGCTAATACTTTTACTGCAACTTAGTGCACTGCCTTCATGACATTGAAGGTAGACTAGTACCGAAACCTAGAACACTGCCTTCTCAACATTAAAGGTAAGACTAGTACCAAATCCTAGAGCACTGCCTACATGACATCAAAGGTAAGACTAATACTGAATCCTAGAGCACTGCCTTCATGACAATGAAGGTAGGACTAGTACTGAAACCTAGAGCATTGCCTTCACAAAATCGAAGGTAAGACTAGTACCGAAACCTAGAGCACTACCTTCATGACATCAAAGCTAATACTAGTTCCAGAACTCAGAGCACTGCCTTCACGACATTGAAGGTAGACTAGTAGCTGTTAAGGTGTGTGTCCCTGGGTCGGACAGCACCTGTAGTGGCGGGACTCTTGGATGATGCCTGTACTGGAGAGCCCAGGCTGAAGGACTGATCACTGGCTAAAGGTACCAGGTAAGTGCACCGATTCTTCTGGGAGCGGTGACAACCAATAGGTTGGATAACATGAAGGGGCAAGGTACCACAGAGAGCAAAAGGAAACCCAGTAGGAAGGAGATCTGGGTATAGGGATTGGCTTGCCGATGGTAGCAGGAAAGTCTTAGAAACCAATGGGTGAGCGAATGCAGGGTGAGTCCAAAAGGCAAGAGAGACTGATTCCTGGTAGGCAGCAAGGAAAGGCTCCCAAAATAACCCAAAGAGGGCAGGAATCTGGGAGAGCCAACGTGGACTGGACCCAGGAAGGCAAGCAGGCAAAAGGACCAAGAACAGGAACCCAGGCTGGAGGCAAAACTGTAGCAAAACAGAAGGTAGGCGCTGCTACGGCTGGTCAGGAACGAACCGCGTTAAGACGCGATTCGTTTCCCGACACAGCCGCTATTTACATCCCTCGGCATGAAGCCGAGGCGTGGAACGCAGGCCGCCTTGCGCATGCGCAGCCCGTAACCCCGGAGCGACAACGAGGCTTGAAGCGCAAGCCGTTGGACTCCGCGGGCTGTGGCGCATGCGCGCAGCGGATACTATCCGAGGATTCGGGCGCCGGGAGACTCCTCTCCCTGCTAACCGAAACCTCGGATAGATCTGCCAGGACCGGGAGCGTCTCGTCTCCCCCCAGGTAAGTGGCCTAACACCATAACCCCCCACAGGAAGACCAGGAGAACCGGGTTTCCAAGGATGAGAGAGATAGAACTCCCGAACAAGACGAGGGGCATGAACATTAACGACCGGTTCCCAGGTGCGGTCACAGGGGGGATAGCCCTTCCAGTCCACTAGAAATTGCAATTTACCCCTAAAAAAACGGGAGTCACAAATCTCCTGGACCTCAAACTCTGGCGTACCCTGAACATCGACGGCTTCTGGTCGAGAGTGGGAATGACCAAAGGAATTGGGACGACAGGGTTTTAACAGGGACACATGAAAGGCCGGGTGAACACGCCATGAAGGTGGTAAAGCCAGTCTAAAAGCCACCGGTGACACTTGTTTAATGATACGAAAAGGACCATGGAACCTAGGGGCCAGTTTCAAGGGAAGGTTTCGGGCCGGGAGATTTCTGGATGATAGCCACACTAGGTCTCCTACTTGAAAAACCGGACCAAGATTGCGATGCTTGTCAGCAGCCTTTTTCATACTCGCCTTTGCCATATGCAAGGCACCCAACACCTGGCTATGACAACCTTGTATATTGGCTATCAGCTGATCAGCTGAAGAAACTGAACTGGGTTGTACGGGTGAGAGTGGTAGGAGTTTGGGGTGTAGGCCGGAAGAACAATAGAAAGGGCTAAACCCAGTAGCTGAGTGCATGGAGTTGTTATAGGCTACCTCTGCCAAAGCTAGATTAGACACCCAATTGGATTGGGAAGCATTAGTGAAACAGCGTAGGTATTGTTCCAAAGTCTGATTGGTTCTTTCCGTCTGCCCGTTGGTCTGTGGGTGGTGGCCAGAGCTGAGAGCCCTGTGTATACTCAAATGGCGACAGAGTTGACCCCAGAAGGCGGATACAAATTGAGAGCCCCGATCAGATATAATCTTCTCTGGCAAGCCATGTAGACGATAGATGTTCTGTAAGAAAGACTGGGCCATCTGAGCAGCTGTGGGTATTTTCAGAAAGGGGACGAAATGTGCCATCTTGGTGAAGCAGTCCAGTACTACCATGATGCAAGTCTGACCCTCGGAGCTTGGCAGATCCACGATAAAGTCTGTGGCAAGTGTGTGCCAGGGGTAAGGCGGAATTTCAGTGGATTGCAATAGGCCTACAGGTTTCTGTCTAGGTGTCTTGACCTGGGCACATACTGGACAGGTCTCCACATATTGCTTGATTTGACTAGCCCAGCCAGGCCACCAGAATTGACGGGCTATCTTCTCCTGTGTAGCGCGTACCCCACGATGTCCTGCAACTTTAGAATCATGTAGCCCTTGCAATACGGCCCTACGGAGTTCTTCAGTGGGTACGTACAATCTATTTCGGAAGAGCAGGAGGCCGTCCTTTTCGCTCACTTGCGGGTTCTTCAATAAAGTTGTACGTCTCGGGTCCGCAGCGGTCTCCTGAGCGACTCTCTGTA
This sequence comes from Ambystoma mexicanum, assembly GCF_040938575.1. Lineage (NCBI taxonomy): Eukaryota > Metazoa > Chordata > Amphibia > Caudata > Ambystomatidae > Ambystoma > Ambystoma mexicanum. Next base: position 688,243,078 of record NC_090938.1, read on the forward strand.
GGTAAGGTGTAAGAGCCAGAAGAAAGTGTTTCGGGGCTAGCACAAGCTCTCCCTTGTTTTCTTGTGCTATGTCATCCTCCAGTGAGCGGGATAACGCGTCAGCCTTGACGTTCTTGTTGTGGGGTATGTATGTGATGTGGAAATCAAATTGCGAAAAGAAGAAGGCCCATCGCGCCTGACGTGATGTTCTACATTGTAATGAACGTAGAAACTGTAGGTTGCGGTGGTCGGTACGCGCTTCTACAGGGAAACGTCCTCCCAATAGATGGTGGCGCCACTCTTCGAAAGCAGTCTTGATGGCAAGGAGCTCCTTCTCGATGATGGGATAATTTCGCTCACCGGCGGTAAGTTTTCTGGAATAGTAAGCTAAGGGAAGCTCCATCTCTACATCTGGATCCAATTGCAATAATACTGCTCCCACAGCATAATCCGATGCATCTGCTTCAACAATGTAGGGTCTATCCTCCCGTGGATGTTGAAGAATGGGGGAGGTGCTAAAGGCTTCTTTTAACCGCAGAAAGGAAGCAGCGGCCTCCGGTTCCCACGAAAAGGATCTCTTATTGCTGGTCAAGTTAGAGAGCGGGGCTGCCCATTTGGAAAATGATGGAATGAATCGCCGATAAAAGTTTATAAACCCAAGGAAGCGTTGCAAGGATCGTCGGTCTCTGGGAGGTTTCCATTCCAGGATGGCACGGACTTTCGCAGGGTCCATATGTATGCCCGTAGCACTGATGACATAACCCAGGAACTCCACTTGAGCTTGATGAAAAAGACACTTTTCAGGCTTGACATACAGATGGTTCAGCTGTAGCCTCTTGAGAACCTCTTGGACTTGAACTAAGTGTTCATTGCGGTCTTTGGAATACACAAGGATATCATCCAGATAAACCCAGACTGATACTCCGATCAAATCAGCAAAGATGTTATCCATAAAGCGTTGGAATATGGAGGGGGCATTGCACAACCCAAATGGCATCACGCGATACTCGTAATGGCCCATCGGAGTCTTAAATGCGGTTTTCCACTCATCACCGGTTCGAATCCGCACAAGATGATAGGCCCCTCTAAGGTCCAGCTTTGTGAACACCCGGGCTTCATGTAATGACTCCATAATGGTGCGTATCAAGGGGAGCGGGTACCGGTCTTTCTTAGTGATGTCGTTTAATTGACGATAGTCAATGCATGGCCGAAGAGTGCCCTCCTTCTTCTTAACAAAGAACAAAGGAAATCCTGCAGGAGATGTGGAGGGTATGATGTATCCCTTTTGGAGGCAATCTTGTAGATATTCCCGGAGAGCTTCCTTTTCTTGCACAGTTAGGGAATAGACCTTGCCATGTGGTATTGTTGTGTTAGGAAGAAGCTCTATCGAACAATCGAAGCTTCTATGCGGAGGCAATGGAATCTCCTTGGGATCAGAGAATACCTCGTGGAATTCCCTGTATTCAGTTGGTATCGTAGTGACCGAGTAGAGACCAGTTCTGTTACCTACTTCGGTCTGAGTGGAAGACGAGGCCTTCAGAGCCGGATGATAGTGGTCAAAGCATTCCTGCTTGCAACGGACTGAACAGAATTCCAGTGTCCTGGTCTCCCAGTTAATACTGGGGTTGTGATGTAAAAACCAAGGCAAACCCAGGATGATTGGATACGAAGGAGTCTTGATGACGTCAAGAGAAATCAATTCCCGGTGCTCCTCGATTTGAAGTTGTAGTGTCCCAGTATGCTGATGGACCGGTCCGGAAGACAGAGGACTGCCATCAATGACCTCCACCTTGGAGGCGCAACTTTTCTGTAACAAAGCAATCCCGGTCTTGGCTGCGAAGTCAGCATCGATATAATTCCCGGAAGCCCCACAATCCAGCAGCCCGAGGACTTCTACAGGGTCATTTCTCGCCCAGGTAACATTGATCCTCAAGGTCATGAGGACTACTGGCTGCATGGGTTGTTTCTCCCGGTCGTTCTCTGGAAGGACTGATATCCAGGAAGAGGGGCCTGTTGTCGCCTTCCCTACAAACAACAGGCCGTTTAGTTTTCCGACCTACGGAGAGGACGTTGTGGGCACGTAGAAAGGTAATGCCCTGAGGCCCCACAGTACAGGCACAACCGGAGATCTCTTCTTCTTTTCTTTTCAGCTTCTGACAGGGGTCCTCTCAGAGCTCCCAATTGCATGGGTTCGGATGCTGGTTCTTGTGAGCCTTGGGCTTTGGGAATATCTGGCAGGATTCTGGGAAGCGGTTTGTCAGATCTGCGTCGCTCATTTCGCCTCTCTGTCAATCTATGATCAATACCTAGGACTTGTTCTTGTAGTGCCTGTAAGGTCTCAGGTTCTGGGATATGTAACAATTTGTCTTTGTACTCTTCCCTTAATCCTCTACGAAAGAGGGTTTTCTGGGTAACTTCTGGCCACTGGGAATCTGTGGCTAACTGGCGGAAACGACTGATATAGGCAATGATATCACTGGTGCCTTGTCTTAAGTCCATTAACTGGTTCTGTGCTGTTGCTGCTAGATTTGGTGACTGGAAGACGTCCAAAAAGGCCTTCTCGAAGGCTAGAAAATCCTCCAAAATCGGACTCTTGGCTACAACAAGGGGCGTAGCCCAAGCCAACGCATTCCCAACCAGGTTACCTAATATATATCCAATCTTGGCTTTGTCCTGATTGAAATGGGTTGGGCGACACAAAAAATGAATCCGGCAATGATTGCAGAACTCTGCTACTCGTCTGGGATCTCCATCAAATTTCACTGGGCTGGTCTGTGCCATCACAGACTCTGGCGTTATATTTGCTCCGGACCCTTGAACAACCATCTGCCGTAAGGCCAAATTCTCTTGGTGGAGTGCCGTCATCTCGGCTCGTAAGGCTCGGATCTCAGTTCTTAATTCCTCAATGTCATCCATCCCTGGATCAGTACAGGTTGGTAGGCGTCTTAATCTGTTAAGGTGTGTGTCCCTGGGTCGGACAGCACCTGTAGTGGCGGGACTCTTGGATGATGCCTGTACTGGAGAGGCCAGGCTGATGGACTGATCACTGGCTAAAGGTACCAGGTAAGTTCACCGATTCTTCTGGGAGCGGTGACAACCAATAGGTTGGATAACATGAAGGGGCAAGGTACCACAGAGAGCAAAAAGAAACCCAGTAGGCAGGAGATCTGGGTATAGGGATTGGCTTGCCGATGGTAGCAGGAAAGTCTTAGAAACCAAGGGGTGAGCGAATGCAGGGTGAGTCCAAAAGGCAAGAGAGACTGATTCCTGGTAGGCAGCAAGGAAAGGCTCCCAAAATAACCCAAAGAGGGCAGGAATCTGGGAGAGCCAACGTGGACCGGACCCAGGAAGGCAAGCAGGCAAAAGGACCAAGAACAGGAACCCAGGCTGGAGGCAAAACTGTAGCAAAACAGAAGGTAGGCGCTGCTACGGCTGGTCAGGAACGAACCGCGTTAAGACGCGATTCGTTTCCCGACACAGCCGCTATTTACATCCCTCGGCATGAAGCCGAGGCGTGGAACGCAGGCAGCCTTGCGCATGCGCAGCCCGTAACCCCGGAGCGACAACGAGGCTTGAAGCGCAAGCCGTTGGACTCCGCGGGCTGTGGCGCATGCGCGCAGCGGATACTATCCGAGGATTCGGGCGCCAGGAGACTCCTCTCCCTGCTAACCGAAACCTCAGATAGATCCGCCAGGACCGGGAGCGTCTCGTCTCCCCCCAGGTAAGTGGCCTAACAGTAGCGAAACCTAGAGCACTGCTATCACGACATCAAATGTAAGAATAGTTCTGGAACCTAGAGCACTGCCTTCATGACAAATCAAAGGTAAAACTAGTACCAAAAAACCTAGAGCATTGCCTTCACGACATTGAATGTAAGATTAGTACCGAAACCTAGAGCACAACCATCATGACATCTAAGCTAATACTAGTACTGGAACTTAGTGCACTGCCTTCAAAACATCGAAGGTAAGACTAGTACTGAAACCTAAAGCACTACCATCATGACATCTAAGCTAATACTAGTACTTCAACTTAGTGCACTGCCTTCATGACATTGAAGGTAGACTAATACCGAAACCTAGAGCACTGCCTTCTCAACATTAAAGGTAAGACTAGTACCAAATCCTAGAGCACTGCCTACATGGCATCAAAGGTAAGTCTAGAACCGGAACCTACAGTACTGCTTTCATGACATCGAAGGTAAGATTAGTACCGAAACCCGAAGCACTGCCTTCACGACATTGAAGGTAAGACTAGTACTGAAACCTGGAGCACTGCCTTCATGACATCGAAAGTAAGACTAGTACTGAAACCTAGAGCATTGCCTTCACAAAATCGAAGGTAAGACTAGTACCGAAACCTAGAGCACTACCTTCATGACATCGAAGCTAATACTAGTTCCAGAACTCAGAGCACTGCCTTCACGACATTGAAGGTAAGACTAGTACTGAAACCTAGAGCACTAAATTCATGACATTGAAGGTAGACTAGTACCAGAACTTAGAGCACTTCCTTCATGACATCGAAGGTAGACTAGCACCGGAACCTAGAGCACTTCCTTCATGACATCGAAGGTAGACTAGTAGCAAAACCTAGAGCACTACCTTCATGACATTGAAGCTAATACTAGTTCGAGAACTCAGAGCACTACATTCACGATACTGAAGGTAAGATTACTACTTAGTACCCGGCGAGGGTCAATCAGAATGTAACAAACATTCTGATTGGCCCTCGCCGGTGATTTACCAGACCAGGAATCCCTCAGCCGGGATTCTTATCCTTTGTTCGCGGCAGGGGGCATGGCAGCCCCTAAAATAATGAGGAGGCTCAAAACGGGGCAATCCCCGCTCCGAGCCTCCAGACGGCTGGAGGCTGCCATCGTCCCCCACCGGGGATCCAGGTAAGTATTTTTCTTTCTTCCACCCCGCTCCCCTAAAAACTATCTACTCCCCACCCTCCCAACCCCACTTACCTTCTTTTTCTCCTTTTTCGGGAGCGAACACGCTGGGAACACTTCTGTACCCAGCGCGTCCGCTCCCGATGGCCGCAATGGAAAGAGAAAACAGACTCCATTTTCCCTTTCCCGGTGGCCATTTTTTTGACATTTTCTTTTTTTTCTGTTCCGAAACGCTGCAGCGTTTCTGAACTGTAAAAGTGCTATTAGTACCCCGGTCTTCGGGCCGGGGTGCTAATAGCAATAAGCACCTCGCCTTGGGGGCATTACCGAGTCAGGTAATGCCCCGGGGCCTTCATTAAGGCCCTCGCTTCGCCCGGGCATATAAGTATGCGCCCCGGGCATTACCTTACACGGTAATGTCCCCGCGGCTCGGGGCTTATTGCTTAATTAAACCTAGAGCACTGCATACACAACATTGAATGTAAGACTAATACTGAAACCTAGAGCACTGCCTCGTGAAGGCAGTGCTGTAGGATTCAATACTAGTCTTACACTCAATGTTGTGAATGCAGTGCTCTAGGTTTCAGTACTAGTCTACCTTCGATGTCATAAAGGCAGTGCTCTGGGTTCCGGTACTATTCTCACCTCTGTGTTGTGAAGGCAGTGCTCTAGGTTTTGTTACTAGTAGGTTTCCGGGACTAGTCTCTTACCTTCGATGTCGTAAAGGCAGCACTCTAGGTTTCAGTACTAGTCTTACCGTCAATGCCGTGAAGGTGTTGCTCTAGGTTCCGGGACTAGTCTTACCGTCAATGCCGTGAAGGTGTTGCTCTAGGGTTCAGTACTAATCTTACCTCCAATGTTGTACAGACTAGTCTGTACTAGTCTGCCTTTGGTGTTGTCCATGTAAAGCTCTCGTGTTCGCTATTAGTTGTCTTGGCCGGTGACCCCTTATATTGTTGGGGTACTTGTGGTATAAAAATGTTATTGTGTCACCTTGTTTTTCTCTAATGCGCAGAATATATATGCCATGCTATGCTATGAAGATGTATGCCCTGCTATGTTATTAATATGTATGCCCCGCCATGTTATGAAGATGTATGCCATGCTATGTTATGAAGATGTATGCCATGCTATGTTATGAAGGTGTATGCCCTGCCATGTTATGAATATGTATGCCCTGCTATGTTTTGAATATGTATGCTCTGCTATGGTATGTACATGTATGCCATGCTATGTTATGACGATGTATGCCCTGCTATGTTATGAAGATGTATGCCCTGCTATGTTATGAAGGTGTCTGCCCTGCCATGTTATGAAGATGTATGCCCTGCCATGTTATGAATATGTATGCCCTGCTATGTTATGAAGATGTATGCCCTGCTATGTTATGAATATGTATGCTCTGCTATGGTATGTACATGTATGCATGCTATATTATGAAGTGGTATGCTTTGCTACGTTATGAAGATGTATGCCATGCTATGTTATGAATATGTATGCCCTGCTATGTTATGACGATGTATGCCATGCCATGTTATGAAGATGTATGTCATGCCATGTTATGACGATGTATGCCCTGCTATGTAATGACGATGTATGCCCTGCTATGTTATGAAGATGTATGCCATGCCATGTTATGAAGATGTATGCCATGCTATGAAGATGTATGCCATGAAATGTTATGAAGATGTATGCCATGCTATGTTATGAAGATGTATGCCCTGCTATGCTATGAAGATGTATGCCATGCCATGTTATGACGATGTATGCCCTGCTATGCTATGAAGATGTATGCCATGCCATGCTATGAAGATGTATGCCCTGCTATGTTATGAAGATGTATGCCCTGCTATGCTATGAAGATGTATGCCATGCCATGTTATGAAGATGTATGCCCTTCCATGTTATGAAGATGTATGCCATGCCATGCTATGAAGATGTATGCCCTTCCACGTTATGAAGATGTATGCCATGTTATGCTATGAAGATGTATGCCCTGCTATGTTATGACGATGTATGCCATGCCATGTTATGAAGATGTATGCCATGCCATGCTATGAAGATGTATGCCCTGCTATGCTATGAAGTTGTATGCCCTGCTTTGTTATGACGATGTATGCCCTGCCATGAAGGTGCATGCATCTTGTTGGCCACACAGATGATAAACCGAACTAAGGTGTAGGGACATGCCCTTGATGCCATGGGCTATGATGCCCTCCGCTGGACCAATACAATATATGGGATGTTTATGCCGTAGTATAACTAAAGGCGAGTACATGCGGGATGAGGGCATCATTAAAGGTGCAGCTTCTAAAGCGACTCTTGGCATTGGCGCCTAGCCTCTGTGCATATGAGTGCCCAGTCTATGGTCCCGGAACAGCACAGCCTGCACCGTCCCCGGACGCGCCATCAGATAGCCGTGCGGTTTAACAAATGCCTTGCACATTAAAAGCCATAAAGTTCAATTAGTGGGCGCTCGCTTATGTCTGTATATGTTTCACCGCCTCGCCTGGCCCCGATGGCACAAAGCGATGTGACGAGATATCCATCTCGCCCGCCCTGCGGGGTCGCCCAATGTCAGGGTGATGGAGCGCTTCGCCCCTGCTAAATGGGTTTGGGTGATGAGTGGGGGCCCCCGCGCCGCCGCCAGCATGTTCCAGGTCCTTTAAATGCCCGCTGTCCGTAGCCCTCTGATACTTCCCGCATCCTGGCCCGGCCCTGCGAGTGCTCCTCGGCTCTCGAAGGTTTCCCGCCACCTCTCCACCATGACCAGCATCGCTGCCGTCGGGGAGAACTACCAGAAGTTCAACCCCCGCGCCTACCTGCAGAACAACTACATGCCCCCTCGGGCCGACTTCAGCTCCGAAGACTGCGCGGTGCCATGGAAGCTGCGCTGCCTGGCGGAGGCCTTCGCAACAGGTGAGGCTCGCGCGCCTGCGTGGCGCGCTTTCTACCATACACAACCTAGCAGGCAGGGTGCACTGCCTACCATACGCAACCTAGCATGCATGGTGCACTTCCTACCATACACAACATAGCATGCATGGTGCACTGCCTACCACACGCATCCTAGCAGGCGTGGTGCACTTCCTACCATACACAACCTAGCATGCATGGTGCACTGCATACCATACGCAACCTAGCATGCATGGCGCGCTTCCTAGCATACACAACCTAGCATGCATGGTGCACTTCCTACCATACACAACATAGCATGCATGGTGCACTGCCTACCACACGCATCCTAGCAGGCGTGGTGCACTTCCTACCATACACAACCTAGCATGCATGGTGCACTGCATACCATACGCAACCTAGCATGCATGGCGCGCTTCCTACCATACACAACCTAGCATGCATGGTGCACTTCCTACCATACACAACATAGCATGCATGGTGCACTGCCTACCACACGCATCCTAGCAGGCGTGGTGCACTTCCTACCATACACAACCTAGCAGGCATGGTGCACTGCCTACCATACGCAACCTAGCAGGCAGGGTGCACTTCCTACCATACACAACATAGCATGCATGGTGCACTGCCTACCACACGCATCCTAGCAGGCATGGTGCACTGCCTACCACACGCATCCTAGCAGGCGTGGTGCACTTCCTACCATACACAACCTAGCATGCATGGTGCACTGCATACGATACGCAACCTAGCATGCATGGCGCGCTTCCTACCATACACAACCTAGCAGGCATGGTGCACTTCCTACAATACACAACATAGCATGCACGGTGCACTGCCTACCACACGCATCCTAGCAGGCGTGGCGCGCTCTCTACCATACGCAACCTAGCAGGCATGGTGCACTGCCTACCATACGCAACCTAGCATGCATGGCGCGCTTCCTACCATACACAACCTAGCAGGCATGGTGCACTTCCTACAATACACAACATAGCATGCACGGTGCACTGCCTACCACACGCATCCTAGCAGGCGTGGTGCACTTCCTACCATACGCAACCTAGCAGGCATGGTGCACTGCCTACCATACGCAACCTAGCATGCATGGTGTACTTCCTACCGTACACAACCTAGCATGCATGGTGCACTTCTTAACTTACACAACCTAGCATGCATGGTGCACTGCCTACCATGCGCAACCTAGCACGCACGGTGCACTTCCTACCATACGCAGCCTAGCATGCATGGGGCACTTCCTACTATACACAACATAGCATGCACAGTGCACTGCCTACCATACGCAACCTAGCATGCATGGCGCGCTTCCTACCATACCCAACCTAGCAGGCAGGGTGCACTTCCTACAATACACAACATAGCATGCATGGTGCACTTCCTACAATACACAACCTAGCAGGCGTGGTGCACTTCCTACCATACGCAACCTAGCAGGCATGGTGCACTGCCTACCATACGCAACCTAGCATGCATGGTGCACTTCCTACCATACACAACCTAGCATGCATGGTGCACTTCCTACCATACACAACATAGCATGCATGGTGCACTGCCTACCATACGCAACCTAGCATGCACGGTGCGCTTCCTACCATACGCAACCTAGCATGCATGGGGCACTTCCTACCATACACACCATAGTATGTATGGTGCACTGCCTACCATACGCAACCTAGCATGCATGGTGCACTGCCTACCATACGCAACCTAGCATGCATGGCGTGCTTCCTACCATACACAACCTAGCAGGCATGGTGCACTTCCTACAATACACAACATAGCATGCATGGTGCACTTCCTACCATACGCAACCTAGCAGGCATGGTGCACTGCCTACCATACGCAACCTAGCAGGCATGGTGCACTGCCTACCATACGCAACCTAGCATGCATGGTGCTCTACCATACACAACCTAGCAGGCATGGTGCACTTCCTACAATACACAACATAGCATGCATGGTGCACTTCCTACCATACGCAACCTAGCAGGCATGGTGCACTGCCTACCATACGCAACCTAGCAGGCATGGTGCACTTCCTACCATACACAACCTAGCATGCATGGTGCACTGCCTACCATACGCAACCTAGCATGCACGATGCACTTCCGACAATACGCAACCTAGCATGCATGGGGCACTTCCTACCATACACAACATAGCATGCACGGTGCACTGCCTACCATACGCAACCTAGCATGCATGGTGCACTGCCTACCATACGCAACCTAGCATGCATGGGGCGCTTCCTACCATACACAACCTAGCAGGCGTGGTGCACTTCCTACAATACACAACATAGCATGCATGGCGCACTTCCTACCATACACAACCTAGCAGGTGTGGTGAACTTCCAACCATACGCATCCTAGCATGCATGGTGCACTGCCTACCATACGCAACCTAGCAGGCGTGGTGCACTGCCTACCATACGCAACCTAGCATGCGTGATGCACTGCCTACCATACGCAACCTAGCATGCATGGTGCACTGCCTACCATACGCAACCTAGCATGCATGGTGCACTGCCTACCATACACAACCTAGCAGGCGTGGTGCACTTCCTACCATACACAACCTAGCATGCGTGGCACACATCCTACCATACACAACGTAGCAGGCATGGTGCACTTCCTACCATACACAACCTAGCAGGCATGGTGCACTTCCTACCATACACAACCTAGCAGGCATGGTGCACCGCCTACCATATGCAACCTAGCATGTATGGTGCGCTTCCTACCATACACAACCTAGCAGGCATGGTGCACTTCCTACCATACACAACCTAGCAGGCATGGTGCACTTCCTACCATACACAACATAGCATGCATGGCGCACTTCCTACCATACACAACATAGCATGCATGGCGCACTTTCTACCACACACAACCTAGCATGCATGGTGCACTGCCTACCATACGCAACCTAGCATGCATGGTGCACTTCCTACCATACACACCCCCGTACACAAACGTGCATGCTGGTGAACTGCCTACCATACACAACACCATACACAACTAGCATGCACTTCCTACCATGCACAACCCCATATACAAACTAGCATGAATGGGGCACTACCTACCATAGACAACATAACATGCATGGTGCACTTTCTACCATAGGCAACCACCCCATACACAAACTAGCATGCACAGTGCACTTCCCACCATACACAGCCCCCATACACAATCTACCACGCATGGTGAACTTCCTGCCATACACAACGTCCATACACAACCTACCTTGCATTTTGCACTTCCTAGCATGCACAACCCCATACACAAACTACCATACATGGTGCACTTCCTACTATACACAACCCCACAACAAACTAGCATGCATGGAGCACTTCCTACCATGTCCAGCCCCACACACAAACTACCATGCATAGTGCACTTCATACCATACACAACCCCATGCACAAACTAGCATGCATGGAGCACTTCCTACCATACACAACCTTGCATGCATGGCGCACTTCCTACCATACACAACCCTATACACAAACTACCATGCATGGTGCACTTCGTTCCATGCCCAACCCCATACAAAAACTACCATGCATGGTGCACTTCCTACCATACACAACCTAGCATGCAAGGCGCACATCATCCCATAGACAACCTAGCATGCATGCACTTCCTACCACACACAGCCCCATACACAAACTACCATGCATAGTGCACTTCCTACCATGCCCAACCCCATACACAAACTACCATGCATGGTGCACTTCCTACCATTTTCAACCCCATACACAAACTACCATGCATGGTGCACTTCCTACCATACACAAGCGCCATACACAATCTACCAGGCATGGTGCACATCCTACCATACACAACCCCATACACAAACTACCATGCATGGTGCACTTCCTACCATGCCCAACCCCATACACAAACTACCATGCATGGTGCACATCCTACCATACACAACCCCATACACAAACTACCATGCATGGTGCACTTCCTACCATGCCCAACCCCATACACAAACTACCATGCATGGTGCACTTCCTACCATACACAAACTAGCATGCATGCACTTCCTACCATACACAACCGCCATACACAATCTACCATGCATGGTGCACATCCTACCATACACAACCCCATACACAAACTGCCATGCATGGTGCACTTCATACCATGCCCAACCCCATACACAAACTAGCATGCATGGTGCACTTCCTACCATACACAAACTAGCATGCATGCACTTCCTACCATACACAACCGCCATACACAATCTACCACGCATGGCGCACATCCTACCATACACAACCCCATACACAAACTAGCATGCATGGTGCACTTCCTACCATACACAAACTAGCATGCATGCACTTCCTACCATACACAACCGCCATACACAATCTACCACGCATGGCGCACATCCTACCATGCACAACCCCATACACAAACTAGCATGCATGGCGCACTTCCTACCATACACAACAACATACACAACCTAGCATGCAAGGTGCACTTCCTGCCATACACAACCTAGCATTCTTGGTGCACTTCCTACCATGCCCAACCCCATACACAAACTACCATGCATGGTGCACTTCCTACCATACAGAAACTAGCATGCATGCACTTCCTACCATACACAATCTACCACGCATGGTGCACATCCTACCATACACAACCCCATACACAAACTACCATGCATGGTGCACTTCCTACCATGCCCAACCCCGTACACAAACTACCATGCATGGTGCACTTCCTACCATACACAAACTAGCATGCATGCACTTCCTACCATACACAACCACCATACACAATCTACCACGCATGGCGCGCTTCCTACCATACACAACCTAGCAGGCATGGTGCACTTCCTACAATACACAACATAGCATGCATGGTGCACTTCCTACCATACACAACCTAGCAGGCGTGGTGAACTTCCAACCATACGCATCCTAGCATGCATGGTGCACTGCCTACCATACACAACCTAGCAGGCGTGGTGCACTGCCTACCATACGCAACCTAGCATGCGTGGTGCACTGCCTACCATACGCAACCTAGCATGCATGGTGCACTGCCTACCATACGCAACCTAGCATGCATGGTGCACTGCCTACCATACACAACCTAGCAGGCGTGGTGCACTTCCTACCATACACAACCTAGCATGCGTGGCGCACATCCTACCATACACAACTTAGCAGGCATGGTGCACTTCCTACCATACACAACCTAGCAGGCATGGTGCACTTCCTACCATACACAACCTAGCAGGCGTGGTGCACTGCCTACCATATGCAACCTAGCATGTATGGTGCGCTTCCTACCATACACAACCTAGCAGGCATGGTGCACTTCCTACCATACACAACCTAGCAGGCATGGTGCACTTCCTACCATACACAACATAGCATGCATGGCACACTTCCTACCATACACAACATAGCATGCATGGCGCACTTTCTACCACACACAACCTAGCATGTATGGTGCACTGCCTACCATACGCAACCTAGCATGCATGGTGCACTTCCTACCATACACACCCCCGTACACAAACGTGCATGCTGGTGAACTGCCTACCATACACAACACCATACACAACTAGCATGCACTTCCTACCATGCACAACCCCATATACAAACTAGCATGCATGGGGCACTCCCTACCATAAACAACATAAAATGCATGGTGCACTTTCTACCATAGGCAACCACCCCATACACAAACTAGCATGCACAGTGCACTTCCCACCATACACAGCCCCCATACACAATCTACCACGCATGGTGAACTTCCTGCCATACACAACGTCCATACACAACCTACCTTGCATTTTGCACTTCCTAGCATGCACAACCCCATACACAAACTACCATACATGGTGCACTTCCTACTATACACGTGCACTTCCTACTATACACAACCCCACACACAAACTAGCATGCATGGAGAACTTCCTACCATGTCCAGCCTCATACACAAACTACCATGCAAGGTGCACTTCATACCATACACAACCCCATACACAAACTAGCATGCATGGAGCACTTCCTACCATACACAACCTTGCATGCATGGCGCACTCCCTACCATACACAACCCTATACACAAACTACCATACATGGTGCACTTCGTTCCATGCCCAACCCCATACAAAAACTACCATGCATGGTGCACTTCCTACCATACACAACCTTGCATGCAAGGCGCACATTGTCCCATACACAACCTAGCATGCATGCACTTCCTACCACACACAACCCCATACACAAACTACCATGCATAGTGCACTTCCTACCATGCCCAACCCCATACACAAACTACCATGCATGGTGCACTTCATACCATTTTCAACCCCATACACAAACTACCATGCATGGTGCACTTCCTACCATACACAAGCGCCATATACAATCTACCAGGCATGGTGCACATCCTACCATACACAACCCCATACACAAACTACCATGCATGGTGCACTTCCTACCATGCCCAACCCTATACACAAATTACCATGCATGGTGCACATCCTACCATACACAACCCCATACACAAACTACCATGCATGGTGCACTTCCTACCATGCCCAACCCCATACACAAACTACCATGCATGGTGCACTTCCTACCATACACAAACTAGCATGCATGCACTTCCTACCATACACAACCGCCATACACAATCTACCAGGCATGGTGCACATCCTACCATACACAACCCCATACACAAACGACCATGCATGGTGCACTTCCTACCATGCCCAACCCCATACACAAACTACCATGCATGGTGCACATCCTACCATACACAACCCCATACACAAACTGCCATGCATGGTGCACTTCATACCATGCCCAACCCCATACACAAACTAGCATGCATGGTGCACTTCCTACCATACACAAACTAGCATGCATGCACTTCCTACCATACACAACCGCCATACACAATCTACCACGCATGGCGCACATCCTACCATACACAACCCCATACACAAACTAGCATGCATGGTGCACTTCCTACATACGCAACCTAGCATGCATGGCGCACTTCCTACCATACACAACACCATACACAACCTAGCATGCAAGGTGCACTTCCTGCCATACGCAACCTAGCATGCTTGGTGCACGTCCTACCATACACAACCCTATACACAAACTACCATGCATAGTGCACTTCCTACCATGCCCAACCCCATACACAAACTACCATGCATGGTGCACTTCCTACCATAAACAAACTAGCATGCATGCACTTCCTACCATACACAATCTACCACGCATGGTGCACATCCTACCATACACAACCCCATACACAAACTACCATGCATGGTGCACTTCCTACCATGCCCAACCCCATACACAAACTACCATGCATGGTGCACTTCCTACCATACACAAACTAGCATGCATGCACTTCCTACCATACACAACCACCATACACAATCTACCACGCATGGTGCACATCCTACCATACACAACCCCATACACAAACTAGCATGCATGGGGCACTTCCTACCATACACAACCTTGCATGCATAGCACACTTCCTACCATACACAACCCCATACACAAACTACCATGCATGGTGCACTTCCTACCATGCCCAACCCCATACACAAACTACCATGCATGGCGCACTTCCTACCATACACAAACTAGCATGCATGCACTTCCTACCATACACAACTGCCATACACAATCTACCACGCATGGTGCACACCCTACCATACACGACAACCCCATACACAAACTAGCATGCAGGATGCACTTCCTACCATACACAATCTAGCATGCATGGTGCACTTTCTACCATACACAACCCCCATACAAAAACTAGCATGAATGGTGCACTTCCTACCATGCACACCCGAGCACCAGCAGCCGTGTGGGCGAGGTAGCTCAGTGGGTCAATGCTTCACCTCCAAAGAACTCCGTGGGTGACAGCTTACACACTAAGGTGCGACTCATGCTTCAGTGGGTGATGATTTGTTGTCAGCGCTTAGAGACGTTGGTTGGCGCTATATACTCGATTCAGGTCCCTCGGGGAATGTCTAAAGGGGCTTTGTTCACTAGTCTTGCTATGCTCGAGGTTGGTTTATGAGAGGGTGGGACGGAGCTTTGCCAAAGGGAGCCGGTACTTGATTCTGGAGCTGGTACTTCATCCTTGATCCACTAAACATGTCCATAGAATTAAACGCGACCCTCCCACCAGCGTTCTTAACCATCCAGGAAAAGGTATGTTGCAGTTTGTTCCATGCACGGTCGCGCGTTTACAGGGCTATCCTGCCACTCCGAGTTCTCGCTCCTGCCGACTTCATGTGTGATCTTGGCCGACTACAATAGCAGAAAGGCTCCCTACCCGACAGGAGTGCTTGTCTACACTGCTACGCTCCGCAGGGACAGGTGACATCCCATTCGAGTTGGGGTTACAATCCATGGAATCGATAGCAGCATAGAAATTCTTATCTTAATGCAGAAAATGCATTTCCCCTGACAGCACACTTGCTTTTGACATTCTAGGGTAGGGCAAGGGAAATACCCTTGATAGGGGGGACTGAAATGCTGGAAGGACACATGTGAGAAATAGCTGAAAGGATGTGACATCACAGCCGACTTGCTTATTTCGAATCGAGTAACAGTTTAAACAAAAAGCTTCAATATCCTGATTGGATTGCCACTATGGGGCTGAGAGGTATGGACAGGTTGAGGTTAACATCAGGAAGGGAGACACAAGGTTGTTATGTAGTGAGCTAGCCCTGTTTGTCTCACTGGCCATGAATGTATGCTTACAGAATGTTGGTGTATGGATGATGTCAGCTCAGGAGAATGTTGAGTGATGGAGTTCTGTATATGTGTACTTATGTACAATAAAGTCACCTGGAATCCATCATGGCTCTGCAGCAGGTCTGTGAGTGGACTGTCACATCAATGGAGCGTATGTAAAGCAGAGGTGTACATCAAACGCCCAGGTATTTGCAAAAGTGAGCATTATTGAGATCTTTTTAAGCGTAGTGGCTTAGCAAGCGTGGTGCACTTCCTACCATACACAACCTAGCATGCATGACGCGCTTCCTACCATACACAGCCTAGCAGGTGTGGTGCACTTCCTACCACACGCATCCTAGCAGGCGTGGTGCACTTCCTACCATACACAACCTTGGAGGCGTGGTGCACTTCCTACCATACGCAACCTGCAGGTGTGGTGCACTTCCTACCACACGCAACCTAGCAGGTGTGGTGCACTTCCTACCACACGCATCCTAGCAGGCGTGGTGCTCTTCGTACCATACATGGCCTAGGAGGTGTGGCGCACTTCCTACCATACACAACCTAGCAGGGGTGGTGCACTGCCTTCCATATCCAACCTAGCATGTATGGTGCGCTTCCTACCATACACAGCCTAGCAAGTGTGGTGCACTTCCTACCACACGCATCCTAGCAGGCGTGGTGCACTTCCTACCATACACAACCTAGGAGGCGTGGTGCACTTCCTGCCATACACAACCTAGGAGGTGTGGTGCACTTCCTACCACACGCATCCTAGCAGGCGTGGTGCACTTCCTACCATACACAACCTTGGAGGCGTGGTGCACTTCCTACCATACGCAACCTGCAGGTGTGGTGCACTTCCTACCACACGCAACCTAGCAGGTGTGGTGCACTTCCTACCACACGCATCCTAGCAGGCGTGGTGCTCTTCGTACCATACATGGCCTAGGAGGTGTGGCGCACTTCCTACCATACACAACCTAGCAGGGGTGGTGCACTGCCTTCCATATCCAACCTAGCATGTATGGTGCGCTTCCTACCATACACAGCCTAGCAAGTGTGGTGCACTTCCTACCACACGCATCCTAGCAGGTGTGGTGCACTTCCTACCACACGCATCCTAGCAGGCGTGGTGCTCTTCGTACCATACATGGCCTAGGAGGTGTGGCGCACTTCCTACCATACACAACCTAGCAGGGGTGGTGCACTGCCTTCCATATCCAACCTAGCATGTATGGTGCGCTTCCTACCATACACAGCCTAGCAAGTGTGGTGCACTTCCTACCACACGCATCCTAGCAGGCGTGGTGCACTTCCTACCATACACAACCTAGGAGGCGTGGTGCACTTCCTGCCATACACAACCTAGGAGGTGTGGTGCACTTCCTACCATACGCAACCTAGCAGGTGTGGTGCACTTCCTACCACACGCATCCTAGCAGGCGTGGTGCACTTCGTACCATACATGGCCTAGGAGGTGTGGCGCACTTCCTACCATACACAACCTAGCAGGGGTGGTGCACTTCCTACCATACGCAACCTAGCATGCATGGCGCGCTTCCTACCATGGTACCTTCCGTCTGGCACAAGAGAAGTGAAACTGGCAAGGAAACAGACTGTGGAGGGCGAGGCTTGCTGTAGATATTGTGGAAATGACAAGAAGAAAGAGTCGTTATTCCATCTAATACCAACTGTAAGACCCTGACAGAAACCAGAACAAGATTTTTAGAGGGACATTTGGAACACATCCAATCCAATTATTAACAGCGGTGCAATGGTGGGATAGCTTTCTAAATGGAGAGAAAATAAGCTTCGTTTTAGCAGTAATGACATTTGTGGACTATGGAGGGTGATTAACATGCTTATAGAGAAGGAAGTTTAATATGTTAATCTGCATGTTGTTAGGAATTGGTTTACAGATTTTTTTAAAATATGAAATGTGAAGAATGCATTGATGATGTAAATAGGAGTGAATAAATAAAAGGTTTTACTTGGTAAACCAAAAACATAAATACAAAAAAAGTTAAGCGCACTTTTACTGTGTTCTGGTGAAGAAGAATACCCCCTGGTGCAATGGAACCCTTTTACCATTAATCCCGCCATGGATGCCTCCACACAGCTGGCTCTCTTCTGCCAGCCAGTGCCACGGGACCACCCAAGCAGCAGGACAAATCGGAGACACTACACTGTGTACAGGTGTGCCTAGTGCTAAAAGACGAACACAGCACATGTCCCCACTCCCTTTTCGAGAGAAACACAGGCTCACACCGCCAGCCCTGCTCCAGACGCCAACACTGCTTCACACCCCCAGCATTGCTAAAGACGCCAACACTGCTTCACACCCCCAGTCCTGCTCCAGACGCCAACACTGCTTCACAACCCCAGCCCTGATCCATACGCCGAACAGTGTCTTACACCCCCAGCCCTGCTCAATGCGCCCAACACTGCGTCACCCCCCCAGCCCTGCTCCATACACCCAACACTGTGTCACCCCCTAGCCCTGCTCCATATGCCCACCACTGCTTCACACCCCAGCCCTGCTCCATACGCCAACACTGCTTCACACTGCCAGCCCTGCTCCATACGCCCAACACGGCTTCACACCCCCAGCCCTGCTCCATACGCCCAACACTGCTTCACCCCCCAGCCCTGCTCCATATGGCTAATACTGCTTCACACCCCCAGTCCTGCTCCATACGCCCAACACTGCTTCACACCCCAGCCCTGCTCCATACGCCAAACACTGCTTCACACCCCCAGCCATGCTCCATACGCCAAACACGGCCTCACACCGCGGGCCCTGCTCCGTACGCCAAACACTGCTTCACACCCCTAGCCCTGCTCCATACGGCCAACACTGCTTCACACCCCCAGCCCTGCTCCATACGCACAACACGGCTTCACCCCCCCCCCCCCCAGCCCGGATCCATACCCCCAACACTGTTTCACACCTTCAGCCCTGCTCCATATTCCCAACATGGCTTCACCCCCCAGCCCTGCTCCATACGCCCAACACTGCTTCACCCCCCCGCCCTGCTCCATATGCCCAATACTGCTCCACACCCCCAGCCCTGCTCCATACGCCCAACACGGCTTCACCCACTGCAGCCCTGCTCCATAGGCCCAACACTGCTTCACACCCCCAGCCCTGCTCCATACGCCCAACACAGCGTCACCCCAAAGACCTGTGCCATACACCAAACACTGTGTCACACCTCCTGCCCTGCTCCATACGCCCAACACTGCTTCACACCACCAGCCCTGCTCCATACGCCCAACACTGCTTCAGACTGCCAGCCATGCTCCATACGCCCAACACTGCTTCACACCCCAGGCATGCTCCATACGCCCAACACTGCCTCACACCGCCAGCCCTGCTCCATATGCCCAACACTGCTTCACACCCCCAGCCCTGATCCATACTCCAAACACTGTGTCACACCTCCAGCCCTGCTCCATACGCCCAATAAGGCTTCACACCCCCAGCCCGGCTCCATACGCCCAACACTGCTTCACCCCCAGCCCTGCTCCATACACCCAACATGGCTTCACCCCCAGCCCTGCTCCATACGCCCAACACTGCTTCACCCCCCCCCAGCCCTGCTCCATATGCCCAATACTGCTTCACACACCCAGCCCTGCTCCATACGCCCAACACGGCTTCACCCACTGCAGCCCTGCTCCATAGGCCCAACACTGCTTCACACCCCCCAGCCCTGCTCCATACGCCCGACACAGCGTCACCCCCAAAGACCTGTGCCATACACCAAACACTGCGTCACACCTCCTGCCCTGCTCCATACGCCCAACACTGCTTCACACCGCCAGCCCTGCTCCATATGCCCAACACTGCTTCAGACTGCCAGCCATGCTCCATACGCCCAACACTGCTTTACTCCCCCAGCCATGCTCCATACGCCCAACACTGCTTCACACCCCAGCCATGCTCCATACGCCCAACACTGCCTCACACCGCCAGCCCTGCTCCATATGCCCAACACTGCTTCACACCCCCAGCCCTGATCCATACTCCAAACACCGTGTCACACCTCCAGCCCTGCTCCATACGCCCAATACGGCTTCACACCCCCAGCCCGGCTCCATACGCCCAACACTGCTTCACCCCCGAGCCCTGCTCCATACACCCAACACGGCTTCACACCCCCAGCCATGCTCCATACTCCCAACACTGCTTCACACCCCCCAGCCCTGCTCCATACGCCAAACACTGCTTCACACACCCAGCCCTGCTCCATAAACCCAACACAGCTTCACACCCCCAGCATTGCTCCATACGCCCAACACGGCCTCACGCCTCAGCCCTGCTCCATATGCCCAACACTGCTTCACACCCCAGCCATGCTCCATACGCCCAACACTGCTTCACACCACCAGCCCTGCTCCATACGCCCACCACTGCTTTACACCCCCAGCCATGCTCCATGCGCCCAACACGGCTTCACACCCCCAGCCCTGCTCCATACACCCAACACTGCTTTACACATCCAGCCCTACTCCATGCACCCAACACTGCTTCACATCCCAGCCCCACGCCATACGCCCAACACTGCTTCACACCCACAGCCCTGCTCCATACGCCCAACACTGCTTCACACGCCCAGCCGTGCTCCATGCACCCTACACTGCTTCACACCCCAGCCATGCTCCATACGCCAAACACTGCCTCACACTGCCAGCCCTGCTCCATACGCCCAACACTGCTTCACACCCCAGCCCTGCGCCATACTCAAAACACTGCCTCACACCGCCAGCCCTGCTCCATACGCCCAAAACTGCTTCACACCCCCAGCCCTGCTCCATACTCAAAACACTGCATCACACCTCCAGCCCTGCTCCATACGCCCAACACGGCTTCACACCCCCAGCCGGGCTCCATACGCCTAACAGTGCTTCACCCCCCCCAGCCCTGCTCCATACGCCCAACACGGCTTCACACCCCCAGCCATGCTCCATATGCCCAACACTGCCTCACACCCCCAGCCCTGCTCCATACGCCCACCAGTGCTTCACCCCTCGAGCCCTGCTCCATACGCCCAACACGACATCACACCCCCAGCCATGCTCCATACGCCCAACACTGCTTCACACCCCCAGCCCTGCTCCATACTCAAAACACTGCATCACACCTCCAGCCCTGCTCCATACGCCCAAGACGGCTTCACAACCCCAGCCGGGCTCCATACGCCTAACAGTGCTTCACCCCCCCAGCCCTGCTCCATACGCCCAACACGGCTTCACACCCCCAGCCATGCTCCATATGCCCAACACTGCCTCACACCCCCAGCCCGGCTCCATACGCCCACCAGTGCTTCACCCCTCGAGCCCTGCTCCATACGCCCAACAGGACATCACACCCCCAGCCATGCTCCATACGCCCAACACTGCGTCACCCCCAGCCCTGCTCCATATGCCCACCACTGCTTCACACCCCATCCCTGCTCCATACGCCCAACACTGCTTCACACTGCCAGCCCTGCTCCATACGCCCAACACGGCTTCACACCCCCAGCCCTGCTCCATACGCCCAACACTGCTTCACCCCCCAGCCCTGCTCCATATGGCTAATACTGCTTCACACCCCCAGTCCTGCTCCATACGCCCAACACGGCTTCACACCCCCAGCCCTGCTCCATACGCCCAACACTGCTTCACCCCCCAGCCCTGCTCCATATGGCTAATACTGCTTCACACACCCAGTCCTGCTCAATACGCCCAACACTGCTTCACACCCCAGCCCTGCTCCATACGCCCAACACTGCTTCACCCCCAGCCCTGCTCCATATGGCTAATACTGCTTCACACCACCAGCCCTGCTCCGTACGCCCAACACGGCCTCACACCGCCGGCCCTGCTCCGTACGCCAAACACTGCTTCACACCCCAACCCTGCTCCATACGCCCAACACTGCTTTACACCGCCAGCCCTGCTCCATACGCCCAACACTGCTTCACACCCCTAGCCCTGCTCCATACGGCCAAAACTGCTTCACACCCCCAGCCCTGCTCCATACGCACAACACGGCTTCACCCCCCCCCCAGCCCGGCTCCATACCCCCAACACTGTTTCACACCTTCAGCCCTGCTCCATACTCCCAACATGGCTTCAACCCCCAGCCCTGCTCCATACGCCCAACACTGCTTCACCCCCCCAGCCCTGCTCCATATGCCCAATACTGCTCCACACCCCCAGCCCTGCTCCATACGCCCAACACGGCTTCACCCACTGCAGCCCTGCTCCATAGGCCCAACACTGCTTCACACCCCCAGCCCTGCTCCATACGCCCAACACAGCATCACCCTCAAAGACCTGTGCCATACACCAAACACTGCGTCACACCTCCTGCCCTGCTCCATACGCTCAACACTGCTTCACACCGCCAGCCCTGCTCCATAGGCCCAACACTGCTTCAGACTGCCAGCCATGCTCCATACGCCCAACACTGCTTTACTGCCCCAGCCATGCTCCATACACCCAACACTGCTTCACACCCCAGCCATGCTCCATACGCCCAACACTGCCTCACACCGCCAGCCCTGCTCCATATGCCCAACACTGCTTCACACCCCCAGCCCTGCTCCATACTCCAAACACCCTGTCACACCTCCAGCCCAGCTCCATACGCCCAATACAGCTTCACACCCACAGCCCGGCTCCATACGCCCAACACTGCTTCACCCCCGAGCCCTGCTCCATACACCCAACACGGCTTCACACCCCCAACCATGCTCCATACGCCCAACACTGCTTCACACCCCCCAGCCCTGCTCCATACGCCAAACACTGCTTCACACACCCAGCCCTGCTCCATAAACCCAACACAGCTTCACACCCCCAGCATTGCTCCATACGCCCAACACTGCTTCACACCCCAGCCATGCTCCATACGCCCAACACTGCTTCACACCACCAGCCCTGCTCCATACGCCCACCACTGCTTTACACCCCCAGCCATGCTCCATGCGCCCAACATGGCTTCACACCCCCAGCCCTGCTCCATACACCCAACACTGCTTTACACATCCAGCCCTACTCCATGCACCCAACACTGCTTCACATCCCAGCCCCACGCCATACGCCCAACACTGCGTCATACCCACAGCCCTGCTCCATACGCCCAACACTGCTTCACACGCCCAGCCCTGCTCCATGCACCCTACACTGCTTCACACCCCAGCCATGCTCCATACGCCCAACACTGCCTCACACTGCCAGCCCTGCTCCATACGCCCAACACTGCTTCACACCCCAGCCCTGCTCCATACGCAAAACACTGCATCACACCTCCAGCCCTGCTCCATACGCCCAACACGGCTTCACACCCCCAGCCGGGCTCCATACGCCTAACAGTGCTTCACCCCCCCCGAGCCCTGCTCCATACGCCCAACACGGCTTCACACCCCCAGCTATGCTCCATATGCCCAACACTGCCTCACACCGCCAGCTCTGCTCCATACGCCCAACACTGCTTCACACCCCCAGCCCTGCTCCATACTCAAAACACTGCATCACACCTCCAGCCCTGCTCCATACGCCCAACACGGCTTCACACCCCCAGCCGGGCTCCATACGCCTAACAGTGCTTCACCCCCCCAGCCCTGCTCCATACGCCCAACACGGCTTCACACCCCCAGCCATGCTCCATATGCCCAACACTGCCTCACACCGCCAGCCCTGCTCCATACGCCCAACACGGCTTCACACCCCCAGCCCGGCTCCATACGCCCACCAGTGCTTCACCCATCGAGCCCTGCTCCATATGCCCAACACGACATCACACCGCCAGCCATGCTCCATACGCCCAACACTGCTTCACACCCCCAGCCCTGCTCCATTCCCCAAACACTGCTTCACAGTCCCAGCCCTGCTCCATACGCCCAACACTGCTTCACACCCCCAGCCCTGCTCCATGCACCCAACACTGCTTCACACCCCAGCCCTGCTCCATACGCCCAACACGGCTTCACTCCCCCATCCCTGCTCCGTACTCAAAACACTGCATCACACCTCCATTGCCCTGCTCCATACGCCCAACACTGCTTCACCCCTCAAGCCCTGCTCCATACGCCCAACACGGCTTCACACCCCCAGTCATGCTTCATACGCCCAACACTGCTTCCCACCCCCAACCCTGCTCCATACGCCAAACACTGCTTCACACCCCCAGCCCTGCTCCATACGCCCAACACTGCTTCACACCCCAGCCCTGCTCCATGCACCCAACACTGCTTCACACCCCAGCCATGCTCCATACGCCCAACACGGCTTCACACGCCCAGCTCTGCTCCATGCACCCAACATGGCTTCAAACCCCCAGCCCTGCTCTATACACCCAACACTGCTTCACTCCCCCGCCCTGCTTTATACGCCCAACACTGCTTCACACCCCTAGCCCTGCTTCATACCCCCAACACTGCTTCGCACCCACAGCCCTGCTTCATACGCCCAACACGGCTATACACCCCCAGCCCTGCTCCATACACCAACACTGCTTCACACCTCCAGCCCTGCTTCATACGCCCAACACGGCCTCACACCGCCATCCCTGCTCCATATGCCAAACACTGCTTCACACCCCAGCCCTGATCCATATGCCCAACACTGCTTTAAACCCCCAGCCCTGCTCCATACGCCCAATACTGCTTCACACCCCTAGCCCTGCTCCATACTGCCAACACTGCTTCACCCCCCCAGCCCTGCTCCATACGCCCAACTCGGCTTCACCCCCCAGCCCGGCTCCATACCCCCAACACTGCTTCACACCCCCAGCCCTGCTCCATGCGCCCAACACTGTTTCACAACCCCAGCCCTGTTCCATGCACCCAACACTGCTTCACACCCCCCAGCCCTGCTCCATACACCCACAAATGCTTCACACCCCAGCCCTGCTCCATACGTCCAACACTGTTTCATACCCCATCCCTGCTCCATACGCCCAACACTGCTTCACCCCCCAGCCCTGCTCCATATGCCCAACACTGCTTCACACCCCCAACCCTGCTTCATTTGGCCAAAACGGCTTCATATCTCCAACCCTACTTCGTATCCCCAGCCATGCCTTATATCTTCAACTCTGCTTCATATCCCTAGCCATGCTTTGTATACCCAGCCATACTCTGTATCCCCAGCCATGCTTCATATCTCGACCCTGCTTCGTATCCCCATCCATGCTTCATAGCTTCATCTCTGCTTCATATCCCCAGCCATGCTTCATATCCCCAGCCATGCTTCATATCTCGACCTTGCTTCGTATCCCCAGCCATGCTTCATATCTCCAACCCTGCTTCATATCTCCAACCCTGCTTCGTATCCCCAACCTTGCTTCGTATCCCCAGCCATGCTTCATATCCCCAGCCATGCTTCATATCTCCAACCCTGCTTCATATCTCCAACCCTGCTTCGTATCCCCAGCCATGCTTCGTATCCCCAGCCATGCTTTGTATCCCCAGCCAGGCTTCAAATCTCCAACCCAGCTTCATATCCCCAACCCTGTTTCATATCCCCAGCCATGCTTCGTATCTCCAACCCTGCTTCGTATCCCCAGCCATGCTTCATATCTCGAACCCAGCTTCATATCCTCAGCCATGCTTCATATCCCCAACTCTGCTTCATATCCCCAGCCATGCTTCATATCCCCAGCCATGCTTCATATCCCCAGCCATGCTTCATATCTCCAACCTTGCTTCGTATCCCCAGCCATGCTTCATATCTCCAACCCGGCTTCATATCCCCAACCCTGCTTCGTATCCCCTGCCATGCTTCATATCTCCAACCCTGCTTCGTATCCCCAGCCATGCTTCATATCCCCAGCCATGCTTCATATCCCCAGCCATGCTTCATATCTCCAACCTTGCTTCGTATCCCCAGCCATGCTTCATATCTCCAACCCGGCTTCATATCCCCAACCCAGATTCGTATCCCCAGCCATGCTTCATATCTTCAACCCTGCTTCGTATCCCCAGCCATGCTTCATATCCCCAGCCAGGCTTCATATCTCCAATCCGGCTTCATATCCCCAACCCTGCTTCGTATCCCCAGCCATGCTTCAAGTCCCCAACCAGGCTACATATCTCCAACCCAGCTTCGTATCCCCAACCCTGTTTCGTATCCCCAGCCATGCTTCGTATCTCCAACCCTGCTTCGTATCCCCAGCCACGTTTCATATCCCCAGCCATGCTTCATATCTCCAACCTTGCTTCGTATCCCAGCCATGCTTCGTATCCCCAACCCTGCTTCGTATCCCCAGCCATGCTTGATATCTCCAACCCTGCTTCGTATCCCCAGCCATGCTTCATATCCCCAGCCAGGCTTCATATCTCCAACCCGGCTTCATATCCCCAACCCTGCTTCGTATCCCCAGCCATGCTTCATGTCCCCAGCCAGGCTTCATATCTCCAACCCAGCTTTGTATCCCCAACCCTGTTTCGTATCCCCAGCCATGCTTCATATCTCCAACCCTGCTTTGTATCCCCAGCCATGCTTCATATCTCCAACCCTGCTTCATATCCTCAGCCATGCTTCATATCTGCAACTCTGCTTCATATCCTCAGCCATGCTTCATATACCCAGCCATGCTTCATATCCCCAGTCATGCTTCATATCTCCAACTTTGCTTCGTATCCCCAGCCATGCTTCATATCTCCAACCGGGCTTCATATCCCCAACCCTGATTCGTATCCCCAGCCACGCTTCATATCCCCAGCCATGCTTCATATCTCCAACCTTGCTTCGTAACCCCAGCCATGCTTCGTATCTCCAACCCTGCTTCGTATCCCCAGCCCTGCTCCATATGCCCAACACTGCTTCACACCCCCCAGCCCTGCTCCATACGCCAAACACTGCTTCACACACCCAGCCCTGCTCCATAAACCCAACACAGCTTCACACCCCCAGCATTGCTCCATACACCCAACACGGCTTCACGCCTCAGCCCTGCTCCATATGCCCAACACTGCTTCACACCCCAGCCATGCTCCATACGCCCAACACTGCTTCACACCACCAGCCCTGCTCCATACGCCCACCACTGCTTTACACCCCCAGCCATGCTCCATGCGCCCAACACGGCTTCAAACCCCCAGCCCTGCTCCATACACCCAACACTGCTTTACACATCCAGCCCTACTCCATGCACCCAACACTGCTTCACATCCCAGCCCCACGCCATACGCCCAACACTGCTTCACACCCACAGCCCTGCTCCATACGCCCAACACTGCTTCACACGCCCAGCCCTGCTCCATGCACCCTACACTGCTTCACACCCCAGCCATGCTCCATACGCCCAACACTGCCTCACACTGCCAGCCCTGCTCCATACGCCCAACACTGCTTCACACCCCAGCCCTGCTCCATACTCAAAACACTGCATCACACCTCCAGCCCTGCTCCATACGCCCAACACGGCTTCACACCCCCAGCCATGCTCCATATGCCCAACACTGCCTCACACCGCCAGCCCTGCTCCATACGCCCAACACTGCTTCACACCCCCAGCCCTGCTCCATACTCAAAACACTGCATCACATCTCCAGGCCTGCTCCATACGCCCAACACGGCTTCACACCCCCAGCCGGGCTCCATATGCCTAACAGTGCTTCACCCCCCCCAGCCCTGCTCCATATGCCCAACACGGCTTCACACCCCCAGCCATGCTCCATATGCCCAACACTGCCTCACACCCCCAGCCCTGCCCCATACGCCCACCAGTGCTTCACCCCTCGAGCCCTGCTCCATACGCCCAACACGACATCACACCCCCAGCCATGCTCCATACACCCAACACTGCTTCATACCCCCAGCCCTGCTCCATACTCAAAACACTGCATCACACCTCCAGCCCTGCTCCATACGCCCAAGACGGCTTCACACCCCCAGCCGGGCTCCATACGCCTAACAGTGCTTCACCCCCCAGCCCTGCTCCATACGCCTAACACGGCTTCACACCCCCAGCCATGCTCCATATGCCCAACACTGCCTCACACCCCCAGCCCGGCTCCATACGCCCACCAGTGCTTCACCCCTCGAGCCCTGCTCCATACGCCCAACACGACATCACACCCCCAGCCATGCTCCATACGCCCAACACTGCTTCACCATATGGCTAATACTGCTTCACACCCAAAGTCCTGCTCCATACGCCCAACACGGCTTCACACCCCCAGCCCTGCTCCATAGGCCCAAAACTGCTTCACCCCCCAGCCCTGCTCCATATGGCTAATACTGCTTCACACCCCCAGAACTGCTCCATACGCCCAACACTGCTTCACACCCCAGCCCTGCTCCATACACCAAACACTGCTTCACACCCCCAGCCATGCTCCATACGCCCAACACTGCTTCACACCACCAGCCCTGCTCCGTACGCCCAACACGGCCTCACACCGCCGGCCCTGCTCCGTACTCCAAACACTGCTTCACACCCCACCCCTGCTCCATACGCCCAACACTGCTTTACACCCCCAGCCCTGCTCCATACGCCCAACACTGCTTCACACCCCTAGCCCTGCTCCATACGGCCAACACTGCTTCACACCCCCAGCCCTGCTCCATACGCACAACACGGCTTCACCCCCCGCCCCCAAGCCCGGCTCCATACCCCCAACACTGTTTCACACCTTCAGCCCTGCTCCATACTCCCAACATGGCTTCACCCCCCAGCCCTACTCCATACGCCCAACACTGCTTCACCCCCCCAGCCCTGCTCCATATGCCCAATACTGCTCCACACCCCCAGCCCTGCTCCATACGCCCAACACGGCTTCACCCACTGCAGCCCTGCTCCATAGGCCCAACACTGCTTCACACCCCCAGCCCTGCTCCATACGCCCAACACAGCGTCACCCCCAAAGACCTGTGCCATACACCAAACACTGCGTCACACCTCCTGCCCTGCTCCATACGCTCAACACTGCTTCACACCACCAGCCCTGCTCCATAGGCCCAACTCTGCTTCAGACTGCCACCATGCTCCATACGCCCAACACTGCTTTACTCCCCCAGCCATGCTCCATACGCCCAACACTGCTTCACACCCCAGCCATGCTCCATACGCCCAACACTGCCTCACACCGCCAGCCCTGCTCCATATGCCCAACACTGCTTCACACCCCCAGCCCTGCTCCATACTCCAAACACCGTGTCACACCTCCAGCCCAGCTCCATACGCCCAATACGGCTTCACACCCCCAGCCCGGCTCCATACGCCCAACACTGCTTCACCCCCGAGCCCTGCTCCATACACCCAACACGGCTTCACGCCCCCAGCCATGCTCCATACGCCCAACACTGCTTCACACCCCCAGCCCTGCTCCATACGCCAAACACTGCTTCACACACCCAGCCCTGCTCCATAAACCCAACACAGCTTCACACCCCCAGCATTGCTCCATACGCCCAACACTGTTTCACACCCCAGCCATGCTCCATACGCCCAACACTGCTTCACACCACCAGCCCTGCTCCATACGCCCACCACTGCTTTACACCCCCAGCCATGCTCCATGCACCCAACACCGCTTCACACCCCCAGCCCTGCTCCATACACCCAACACTGCTTTACACATCCAGCCCTACTCCATGAACCCAACACTGCTTCACATCCCAGCCCCACGCCATACGCCCAACACTGCTTCACACCCACAGCCCTGCTCCATACGCCCAACACTGCTTCACACGCCCAGCCCTGCTCCATGCACCCTACACTGCTTCACACCCCAGCCATGCTCCATACGCCCAACACTGCCTCACACTGCCAGCCCTGCTCCATACGCACAACACTGCTTCACACCCCAGCCCTGCTCCATACTCAAAACACTGCATCACACCTCCAGCCCTGCTCCATATGCCCAACACGGCTTCACACCCCCAGCCGGGCTCCATACGCCTAACAGTGCTTCACCCCCCCGAGCCCTGCTCCATACGCCCAACACGGCTTCACACCCCCAGCCATGCTCCATATGCCCAACACTGCCTCACACCGCCAGCCCTGCTCCATACGCCCAACACTGCTTCACACCCCCAGCCCTGCTCCATACTCAAAACACTGCATCACACCTCCAGCCCTGCTCCATACGCCCAACACGGCTTCACACCCCCAGCCGGGCTCCATACGCCTAACAGTGCTTCACCCCCCCAGCCCTGCTCCATACGGCCAACACGGCTTCACACCCCCAGCCATGCTCCATATGCCCAACACTGCCTCACACCGCCAGCCCTGCTCCATACGCCCAACACGGCTTCACACCCCCAGCCCGGCTCCATACGCCCACCAGTGCTTCACCCCTCGAGCCCTGCTCCATACGCCCAACACATCACACCCCCAGCCATGCTCCATACGCCCAACACTGCTTCACACCCCCAGCCCTGCTCCATACGCCAAACACTGCTTCACAGTCCCAGCCCTGCTCCATACGCCCAACACTACTTCACACCCCCAGCCCTGCTCCATGCACCCAACACTGCTTCACACCCCAGCCCTGCTCCATACGCCCAACACGGCTTCACTCCCCCATCCCTGCTCCGTACTCAAAACACTGCATCACACCTCCATTGCCCTGCTCAATATGCCCAACATGGCTTCACACCCCCAGCCCGGCTCCATACGCCCAACACTGCTTCACCCCTCAAGCCCTGCTCCATACGCCCAACACGGCTTCACACCCCCAGTCATGCTTCATACGCCAAACACTGCTTCCCACCCCCAACCCTGCTACATACGCCAAACACTGCTTCACACCCCCAGCCCTGCTCCATACGCCCAACACTGCTTCACACCCCAGCCCTGCTCCATGCACCCAACACTGCTTCACACCCCAGCCATGCTCCATACGCCCAACACTACCTCACACCTCCAGCCATGCTCCATACGGCCAACACGGCTTCACACGCCCAGCTCTGCTCCATGCACCCAACATGGCTTCAAACCCCCAGCCCTGCTCTATACACCCAACACTGCTTCACTCCCCCGCCCTGCTTTATACGCCCAACACTGCTTCACACCCCTAGCCCTGCTTCATACCCCCAACACTGCTTCGCACCCACAGCCCTGCTTCATACGCCCAACACGGCTTCACACCCCCAGCCCTGCTCCATACACGAACACTGCTTCACACCTCCAGCCCTGCTTCATACGCCCAACACGGCCTCACACCGCCATCCCTGCTCCATACACCAAACACTGCTTCACACCCCAGCCCTGATCCATATGCCCAACACTGCTTTAAACCCCCAGCCCTGCTCCATACGCCCAATACTGCTTCACAACCCTAGCCCTGCTCCATACTGCCAACACTGCTTCACACCCCCAGCCCTGCTCCATACGCCCAACTCGGCTTCACCCCCCAGGCCGGCTCCATACCCCCAACACTGCTTCACACCCCCAGCCCTGCTCCATGCGCCCAACACTGTTTCACACCCCCAGCCCTGTTCCATGCACCCAACACTGCTTCACACCCCCCAGCCCTGCTCCATACACCCACAAATGCTTCACACCCCAGCCCTGCTCCATACGTCCAACACTGTTTCATACCCCATCCCTGCTCCATACGCCCAACACTGCTTCACCCCCCAGCCCTGCTCCATATGCCCAACACTGCTTCACACCCCCAGCCCTGCTTCATTTGGCCAAAACGGCTTCATATCTCCAACCCTACTTCGTATCCCAAGCCATGCCTTATATCTTCAACTCTGCTTCATATCCCCAGCCATGCTTTGTATCCCCAGCCATGCTCTGTATCCCCAGCCATGCTTCATATCCCCAGCCATGCTACATATCTCGACCCTGCTTCGTATCCCCATCCATGCTTCATATCTTCATCTCTGCTTCATATCCCCAGCCATGCTTCATATCCCCAGCCATGCTTCATATCTCGACCCTTCTTCGTATCCCCATCCATGCTTCATAGCTTCATCTCTGCTTCATATCCCCAGCCAGGCTTCAGATCCCCAGCCATGCTTCATATCTCGACCTTGCTTCGTATCCCCAGCCATTCTTCGTATCCCCAACCCTGCTTCATATCTCCAACCCTGCTTCGTATCCCCAGCCATGCTTCGTATCCCCAGCCATGCTTTGTATCCCCAGCCAGGCTTCATATCTCCAACCCAGCTTCATATCCCCAACCCTGCTTCGTATCCCCAGCCATGCTTCCTATCTCCAACCCTGCTTCGTACCCCAACCTTGCTTCGTATCCCCAGCCATGCTTCATATCCCCAGCCATGCTTCATATCTCCAACCCTGCTTCATATCTCCAACCCTGCTTCATATCCCCAGCCATGCTTCGTATCCCCAGCCATGCTTTGTATCCCCAGCCAGGCTTCATATCTCCAACCCAGCTTCATATCCCCAACCCTGCTTCGTATCCCCAGCCATGCTTCGTATCTCCAACCCTGCTTCGTAATCCCCAGCCATGCTTCATATCTCGAACCCAGCTTCATATCCTCAGCCATGCTTCATATCCCCAACTCTGCTTCATATCCCCAGCCATGCTTCATATCCCCAGCCATGCTTCATATCCCCAGCCATGCTTCATATCTCCAACCTTGCTTCGTATCCCCAGCCATGCTTCATATCTCCAACCCGGCTTCATATCCCCAACCCTGCTTCGTATCCCCTGCCATGCTTCATATCTCCAACCCTGCTTCGTATCCCCAGCCATGCTTCATATCCCCAGCCATGCTTCTTATCCCCAGCCATGCTTCATATCTCCAACCTTGCTTTGTATCCCCAGCCATGCTTCATATCTCCAACCCGGCTTCATATCCCCAACCCAGATTCGTATCCCCAGCCATGCTTCATATCTTCAACCCTGCTTCGTATCCCCAGCCATGCTTCATATCCCCAGCCAGGCTTCATATCTCCAACCCGGCTTCATATCCCCAACCCTGCTTCGTATCCCCAGCCATGCTTCATGTCCCCAACCAGGCTACATATCTCCAACCCAGCTTCGTATCCCAAACCCTGTTTCGTATCCCCAGCCATGCTTCGTATCTCCAACCCTGCTTCGTATCCCCAGCCATGCTTCATATCTCCAACCCTGCTTCATATCCTCAGCCATGCTTCATATCTCCAACTCTGCTTCATATCCTCAGCCATGCTTCATATCCCCAGCCATGCTTCACATCTCCAACCCGGATTCATATCCCCAACCCTGATTCGTATCCCCAGCCATGCTTCATATCTCCAACCCTGCTTTGTATCCCCAGCCATGCTTCATATCCCCAGCCAGGCTTCATATCTCCAACCCGGCTTCATATCCCCAACCCTGCTTCGTATCCCCAGCCATGCTTCATATCTCCAACCCTGCTTCGTATCCCCAGCCACGTTTCACACCCCCAGCCATGCTTCATATCTCCAACCTTGCTTCGTATCCCCAGCCATGCTTCGTATCCACAACCCTGCTTCGTATCCCCAGCCATGCTTCGTATCTCCAACCCTGCTTTGTATCCCCAGCCATGCTTCAAATCCCCAGCCAGGCTTCATATCTCCAACCCGGCTTCATATCCCCAACCCTGCTTCGTATCCCCAGCCATCCTTCATGTCCCCAGCCAGGCTTCATATCTCCAACCCAGCTTTGTATCCCCAACCCTGTATCGTATCCCCAGCCATGCTTCATATCTCCAACCCTGCTTTGTATCCCCAGCCATGCTTCATATCTCCAACCCTGCTTCATATCCTCAGCCATGCTTCATATCTCCAACTCTGCTTCATATCCTCAGCCATGCTTCATATACCCAGCCATGCTTCATATCCCCAGTCATGCTTCATATCTCCAACTTTGCTTCGTATCCCCAGCCATGCTTCATATTTCCAACCCGGCTTCATATCCCCAACCCTGATTCGTATCCCCAGCCACGCTTCATATCCCCAGCCATGCTTCATATCTCCAACCTTGCTTCGTATCCCCAGCCATGCTTCGTATCTCCAACCCGGCTTCATATCCCCAACCCTGCTTCGTATCCCCAGCCCTGCTCCATATGCCCAACACTGCTTCACACCCCCCAGCCCTGCTCCATACGCCAAACACTGCTTCACACACCCAGCCCTGCTCCATAAACCCAACACAGCTTCACACCCCCAGCATTGCTCCATACACCCAACACGGCCTCACGCCTCAGCCCTGCTCCATATGCCCAACACTGCTTCACACCCCAGCCATGCTCCATACGCCCAACACTGCTTCACACCACCAGCCCTGCTCCATACGCCCACCACTGCTTTACACCCCCAGCCATGATCCATGCGCCCAACACGGCTTCAAACTCCCAGCCCTGCTCCATACACCCAACACTGCTTTACACATCCAGCCCTTCTCCATGCACCCAACACTGCGTCAAATCCCAGCCCCACGCCATACGCCCAACACTGCTTCACACCCACAGCCCTGCTCCATACGCCCAACACTGCTTCACACACTCAGCCCTGCTCCATGCACCCTACACTGCTTCACACCCCAGCCATGCTCCATACGCCCAACACTGCCTCACACTGCCAGCCCTGCTCCATACGCCCAACACTGCTTCACACCCCAGCCCTGCTCCATACTCAAAACACTGCATCACACCTCCAGCCCTGCTCCATACGCCCAACACGGCTTCACACCCCCAGCCGGGCTCATACGCCTAACAGTGCTTCACCCCCCAGAGCCCTGCTCCATACGCCCAACACGGCTTCACACCCCCAACAATGCTCAATATGCCCAACACTGCCTCACACCGCCAGCCCTGCTCCATACGCCCAACACTGCTTCACACCCCCAGCCCTGCTCCATACTCAAAACACTGCATCACACCTCCATTGCCCAGCTCCATACGCCCAACACGGCTTCACACCCCCAGCCCGGCTCCATACGCCCACCACTGCTTCACCCCTCGAGCCCTGCTCCATACGCCCAACACGACATCACACCCCCAGCCATGCTCCCTACGCCCAACACTGCTTCACACCCCCAGCCCTGCTCCATACGCCAAACACTGCTTCACAGCCCCAGCCCTGCTCCATACGCCCAACACTGCTTCACTCCCCCATCCCTGCTCCATACTCAAAACACTGCATCACACCTCCATTGCCCTGCTCCATATGCCCGACACCGCTTCACACCCCCAGCCCTGGTCCAGACGCCCAAAACTGCTTCACCCTTCAAGCCCTGCTCCATACGCCCAACACTGCTTCACTCCCCCATCCCTGCTCCATACTCAAAACACTGCACCACACCTCCATTGCCCTGCTCCATATGCCCAACACCGCTTCACACCCCCAGCCCTGGTCCACACGCCCAAAACTGCTTCACCCTTCAAGCCCTGCTCCATACGCCCAACACGGCTTCACACCCCCAGCCATGCTTCATACGCCCAACACTGCTTCCCACCCCCAGCCCTGCTCCATACGCCAAACACTGCTTCACACCCCCAGCCCTGCTCCATACGCCCAACACTGCTTCACACCCCCAGCCCTGCTCCATGCACCCAACACTGCTTCACACCCCAGCCATGCTCCATACGCCCAACACTGCCTCACACCTCCAGCCATGCTCCATACGCCCAACACGGCTTCACACCCCCAGCTCTACTCCATGCACCCAACATGGCTTCAAACCCCCAGCCCTGCTCTATACACCCAACACTGCTTCACTCCCCCGCCCTGCTTTATACGCCCAACACTGCTTCACACCCCTACCCCTGCTTCATACCCCCAACACTACTTTGCACCCACAGCCCTGCTTCATACGCCCAACACGGCTTCACACCCCCAGCCCTGCTCCATACACCAACACTGCTTCACACCTCCAGCCCTGCTCAATACGCCCAACACGGCCTCACACCGCCATCCCTGCTCCATACGCCAAACACTGCTTCACACCCCAGCCCTGCTCCATATGCCCAACATTGCTTTAAACCCCCAGCCCTGCTCCATACGCCCAATACTGCTTCACACCCCTAGCCCTGCTCCATACTGCCAACACTGCTTCACACCCCCAGCCCTGCTCCATACGCCCAACTCGGCTTCACCCCCTAGCCCGGCTCCATACCCCCAACACTGCTTCACACCCCCAGCCCTGCTCCATGCGCCCAACACTGTTTCACACCCCCAGCCCTGTTCCATGCACCCAACACTGCTTCACACCCCCCAGCCCTGCTCCATACGCCCAATACGGCTTCACACCCCCAGCCCGGCTCCATACGCCCAACACTGCTTCACCCCCGAGCCCTGCTCCATACACCCAACATGGCTTCACACCCCCAGCCATGCTCCATACGCCCAACACTGCTTCACACCCCCCCAGCCCTGCTCCATACGCCAAACACTGCTTCACACACCCAGCCCTGCTCCATAAACCCAACACAGCTTCACACCCCCAGCATTGCGCCATACGCCCAACACGGCCTCACGCCTCAGCCCTGCTCCATATGCCCAACACTGCTTCACACCGCAGCCATGCTCCATACGCCCAACACTGCTTCACACCACCAGCCCTGCTCCATACGCCCACCACTGCTTTACACCCCCAGCCATGCTCCATGCGCCCAACAGGGCTTCACACCCCCAGCCCTGCTCCATAACCCAACACTGCTTTACACATCCAGCCCTACTCCATGCACCCAACAGTGCTTCACATACCAGCCCCACGCCATACGCCCAACACTGCTTCACACCCACAGCCCTGCTCCATACGCCCAACACTGCTTCACACGCCCAGCCCT
This sequence comes from Ambystoma mexicanum, assembly GCF_040938575.1. Classification (NCBI taxonomy): domain Eukaryota; kingdom Metazoa; phylum Chordata; class Amphibia; order Caudata; family Ambystomatidae; genus Ambystoma; species Ambystoma mexicanum. The sequence continues at coordinate 688,280,370 of NC_090938.1, forward strand.
GCTCCATGCACCCTACACTGCTTCACACCCCAGCCATGCTCTATACGCCCAACACTGCCTCACACTGCCAGCCCTGCTCCATACGCCCAACACTGCTTCACACCCCAGCCCTGCTCCATACTCAAAACACTGCATCACACCTCCAGCCCTGCTCCATACGCCCAACACGGCTTCACACCCCCAGCCATGCTCCATATGCCCAACACTGCCTCACACCGCCAGCCCTGCTCCATACGCCCAAAACTGCTTCACACCCCCAGCCCTGCTCCATACTCAAAACACTGCATCACACCTCCAGCCCTGCTCCATACGCCCAACACGGCTTCACACCCCCAGCCGGGCTCCATACGCCTAACAGTGCTTCACGCCCCCCCAGCCCTGCTCCATACGCCCAACACGGCTTCACACCCCCAGCCATGCTCCATATGCCCAACACTGCTTCACACCCCCAGCCCTGCTCCATACGCCAAACACTGCTTCACAGCCCCAGCCCTGCTCCATACGCCCAACACTGCTTCACTCCCCCATCCCTGCTCCATACTCAAAACACTGCATCACACCTCCATTGCCCTGCTCCATATGCCCGACACCGCTTCACACCCCCAGCCCTGGTCCAGACGCCCAAAACTGCTTCACCCTTCAAGCCCTGCTCCATACGCCCAACACTGCTTCACTCCCCCATCCCTGCTCCATACTCAAAACACTGCACCACACCTCCATTGCCCTGCTCCATATGCCCAACACCGCTTCACACCCCCAGCCCTGGTCCACACGCCCAAAACTGCTTCACCCTTCAAGCCCTGCTCCATACGCCCAACACGGCTTCACACCCCCAGCCATGCTTCATACGCCCAACACTGCTTCCCACCCCCAGCCCTGCTCCATACGCCAAACACTGCTTCACACCCCCAGCCCTGCTCCATACGCCCAACACTGCTTCACACCCCCAGCCCTGCTCCATGCACCCAACACTGCTTCACACCCCAGCCATGCTCCATACGCCCAACACTGCCTCACACCTCCAGCCATGCTCCATATGCCCAACACGGCTTCACACCCCCAGCTCTACTCCATGCACCCAACATGGCTTCAAACCCCCAGCCCTGCTCTATACACCCAACACTGCTTGACTCCCCCGCCCTGCTTTATACGCCCAACACTGCTTCACACCCCTACCCCTGCTTCATACCCCCAACACTACTTTGCACCCACAGCCCTGCTTCATACGCCCAACACGGCTTCACACCCCCAGCCCTGCTCCATACACCAACACTGCTTCACACCTCCAGCCCTGCTCAATACGCCCAACACGGCCTCACACCGCCATCCCTGCTCCATACGCCAAACACTGCTTCACACCCCAGCCCTGCTCCATATGCCCAACATTGCTTTAAACCCCCAGCCCTGCTCCATACGCCCAATACTGCTTCACACCCCTAGCCCTGCTCCATACTGCCAACACTGCTTCACACCCCCAGCCCTGCTCCATACGCCCAACTCGGCTTCACCCCCTAGCCCGGCTCCATACCCCCAACACTGCTTCACACCCCCAGCCCTGCTCCATGCGCCCAACACTGTTTCACACCCCCAGCCCTGTTCCATGCACCCAACACTGCTTCACACCCCCCAGCCCTGCTCCATACGCCCAATACGGCTTCACACCCCCAGCCCGGCTCCATACGCCCAACACTGCTTCACCCCCGAGCCCTGCTCCATACACCCAACACGGCTTCACACCCCCAGCCATGCTCCATACGCCCAACACTGCTTCACACCACCAGCCCTGCTCCATACGCCCACCACTGCTTTACACCCCCAGCCATGCTCCATGCGCCCAACAGGGCTTCACACCCCCAGCCCTGCTCCATAACCCAACACTGCTTTACACATCCAGCCCTACTCCATGCACCCAACAGTGCTTCACATCCCAGCCCCACGCCATACGCCAAACACTGCTTCACACCCACAGCCCTGCTCCATACGCCCAACACTGCTTCACACGCCCAGCCCTGCTCCATGCACCCTACACTGCTTCACACCCCAGCCATGCTCTATACGCCCAACACTGCCTCACACTGCCAGCCCTGCTCCATACGCCCAACACTGCTTCACACCCCAGCCCTGCTCCATACTCAAAACACTGCATCACACCTCCAGCCCTGCTCCATACGCCCAACACGGCTTCACACCCCCAGCCATGCTCCATATGCCCAACACTGCCTCACACCGCCAGCCCTGCTCCATACGCCCAAAACTGCTTCACACCCCCAGCCCTGCTCCATACTCAAAACACTGCATCACACCTCCAGCCCTGCTCCATACGCCCAACACGGATTCACACCCCCAGCCGGGCTCCAAACGCCTAACAGTGCTTCACGCCCCCCCAGCCCTGCTCCATACGCCCAACACGGCTTCACACCCCCAGCCATGCTCCATATGCCCAACACTGCCTCACACCCCCAGCCCTGCCCCATACGCCCACCAGTGCTTCACCCCTCGAGCCCTGCTCCATACGCCCAACACGACATCACACCCCCAGCCATGCTCCATACGCCCAACACTGCTTCACACCCCCAGCCCTGCTCCATACTCAAAACACTGCATCACACCTCCAGCCCTGCTCCATACGCCCAAGACGGCTTCACACCCTCAGTTGGGCTCCATACGCCTAACAGTGCTTCACCCCCCCAGCCCTGCTCCATACGCCCAACACGGCTTCACACCCCCAGCCATGCTCCATATGCCCAACACTGCCTCACACCCCCAGCCCGGCTCCATACGCCCACCAGTGCTTCACCCCTCGAGCCCTGCTCCATACGCCCAACACGACATCACACCCCCAGCCATGCTCCATACGCCCAACACTGCGTCACCCCCCAGCCCTGCTCCATTTGCCCACCACTGCTTCACACCCCATCCCTGCTCCATACGCCCAACACTGCTTCACACTGCCAGCCCTGCTCCATACGCCCAACACGGCTTCACACCCCCAGCCCTGCTCCATACGCCCAACACTGCTTCACCCCCCAGCCCTGCTCCATATGGCTAATACTGCTTCACACCCCCAGTCCTGCTCCATACGCCCAACACGGCTTCACACCCCCAGCCCTGCTCCATACGCCCAACACTGCTTCACCCCCCAGCCCTGCTCCATATGGTTAATACTGCTTCACACCCCCAGTCCTGCTCCATACGCCCAACACTGCTTCACACCCCAGCCCTGCTCCATACGCCAAACACTGCTTCACACCCCCAGCCATGCTCCATACGCCCAACACTGCTTCACACCACCAGCCCTGCTCCGTACGCCCAACACGGCCTCACACCGCCGGCCCTGCTCCGTACGCCAAACACTGCTTCACACCCCAGCCCTGCTCCATACGCCCAACACTGCTTTACACCCCCAGCCCTGCTCCATACGCACAACACGGCTTCACCCCCCCCCCAGCCCGGCTCCATACCCCCAACACTGTTTCACATCTTCAGCCCTGCTCCATACTCCCAACATGGCTTCACCCCCCAGCCCTGCTCCATACGCCCAACACTGCTTCACCCCCCCAGCCCTGCTCCATATGCCCAATACTGCTTCACCCCCCCAGCCCTGCTCCATATGCCCAATACTGCTCCACACCCCCAGCCCTGCTCGATACGCCCAACACGGCTTCACCCACTGCAGCCCTGCTCCATAGGCCCAACACTGCTTCACACCCCCAGCCCTGCTCCATACGCCCAACACAGCGTCACCCCCAAAGACCTGTGCCATACACCAAACACTGCGTCACACCTCCTGCCCTGCTCCATACGCTCAACACTGCTTCACACCGCCAGCCCTGCTCCATAGGCCCAACACTGCTTCAGACTGCCAGCCATGCTCCATACGCCCAACACTGCTTTACTCCCCCAGCCATGCTCCATACGCCCAACACTGCTTCACACCCCAGCCATGCTCCATACGCCCAACACTGCCTCACACCGCCAGCCATGCTCCATACGCCCAACACTGCTTCACACCCCCCAGCCCTGCTCCATACGCCAAACACTGCTTCACACACCCAGCCCTGCTCCATAAACCCAACACAGCTTCACACCCCCAGCATTGCTCCATACGCCCAACACTGCTTCACACCCCAGCCATGCTCCATACGCCCAACACTGCTTCACACCACCAGCCCTGCTCCATACGCCCACCACCGCTTTACACCCCCAGCCATGCTCCATGCGCCCAACACGGCTTCACACCCCCAGCCCTGCTCCATACACCCAACACTGTTTTACACATCCAGCCCTACTCCATGCACCCAACACTGCTTCACATCCCAGCCCCACACCATACGCCCAACACTGCTTCACACCCACAGCCCTGCTCCATACGCCCAACACTGCTTCACACGCCCAGCCCTGCTCCATGCACCCTACACTGCTTCACACCCCAGCCATGCTCCATACTCAAAACACTGCATCACACCTCCAGCCCTGCTCCATACGCCCAACACGGCTTCACACCCCCAGCCGGGCTCCATAGGCCTAACAGTGCTTCACCCCCCCGAGCCCTGCTCCATACGCCCAACACGGCTTCACACCCCCAGCCATGCTCCATATGCCCAACACTGCCTCACACCGCCAGCCCTGCTCCATACGCCCAACACTGCTTCACACCCCCAGCCCTGCTCCATACTCAAAACACTGCATCACACCTCCAGCCCTGCTCCATACACCCAACACGGCTTCACACCCCCAGCCGGGCTCCATACGCCTAACAGTGCTTCACCCCCCCCCAGCCCTGCTCCATACGCCCAACACGGCTTCACACCCCCAGCCATGCTCCATATGCCCAACACTGCCTCACACCGCCAGCCCTGCTCCATACGCCCAACACGGCTTCACACCCCCAGCCCGGCTCCATACGCCCACCAGTGCTTCACCCCTCGAGCCCTGCTCCATACGCCCAACACGACATCACACCCCCAGCCATGCTCCATACGCCCAACACTGCTTCACACCCCCAGCCCTGCTCCATACGCCAAACACTGCTTCACAGTCCCAGCCCTGCTCCATACGCCCAACACTGCTTCACACCCCCAGCCCTGCTCCATGCACCCAACACTGCTTCACACCCCAGCCCTGCTCCATACGCCCAACACGGCTTCACTCCCCCATCCCTGCTCCGTACTCAAAACACTGCATCACACCTCCATTGCCCTGCTCAATATGCCCAACACGGCTTCACACCCCCAGCCCGGCTCCATACGCCCAACACTGCTTCACCCCTCAAGCCCTGCTCCATACGCCCAACACGGCTTCACACCCCCAGTCATGCTTCATACGCCCAACACTGCTTCCCACCCCCAACCCTGCTCCATACGCCAAACACTGCTTCACACCCCCAGCCCTGCTCCATACACCCAACACTGCTTCAGACCCCAGCCCTGCTCCATGCACCCAACACTGCTTCACACCCCAGCCATGCTCCATACGCCCAACACTGCCTCACACCTCCAGCCATGCTCCATACGCCCAACACTGCTTCAGACCTCAGCCCTGCTCCATGCACCCAACACTGCTTCAGACCCCAGCCCTGCTCCATGCACCCAACACGGCTTCACACGCCCAGCTCTGCTCCATGCACCCAACATGGCTTCGAAACCCCCAGCCCTGCTCTATACACCCAACACTGCTTCACTCACCCGCCCTGCTTTATACGCCCAACACTGCTTCACACCCCTAGCCCTGCTTCATACCCCCAACACTGCTTCGCACCCACAGCCCTGCTTCATACGCCCAACACGGCTTCACACCCCCAGCCCTGCTCCATACACCAACAATGCTTCACACCTCCAGCCCTGCTCCATACGCCCAACACGGCCTCACACCGCCATCCCTGCTCCATACGCCAAACACTGCTTCACACCCCAGCCCTGATCCATACGCCCACCAGTGCTTCACCCCTCGAGCCCTGCTCCATACGCCCAACACGACATCACACCCCCAGCCATGCTCCATACGCCCAACACTGCGTCACCCCCCAGCCCTGCTCCATTTGCCCACCACTGCTTCACACCCCATCCCTTCTCCATACGCCCAACACTGCTTCACACTGCCAGCCCTGCTCCATACGCCCAACACGGCTTCACACCCCCAGCCCTGCTCCATACGCCCAACACTGCTTCACCACCCAGCCCTGCTCCATATGGTTAATACTGCTTCACACCCCCAGTCCTGCTCCATACGCCCAACACTGCTTCACACCCCAGCCCTGCTCCATACGCCCAACACTGCTTCACCCCCCAGCCCTGCTCCATATGGTTAATACTGCTTCACACCCCCAGTCCTGCTCCATACGCCCAACACTGCTTCACACCCCAGCCCTGCTCCATACGCCAAACACTGCTTCACACCCCCAGCCATGCTCCATACGCCCAACACTGCTTCACACCACCAGCCCTGCTCCGTACGCCCAACACGGCCTCACACCGCCGGCCCTGCTCCGTACGCCAAACACTGCTTCACACCACAGCCCTGCTCCATACGCCCAACACTGCTTTACACCCCCAGCCCTGCTCCATATGCCCAACACTGCTTCACACCCCTAGCCCTGCTCTATACGGCCAACACTGCTTCACACCCCCAGCCCTGCTCCATACGCACAACACGGCTTCACCCCCCCCCCCAGCCCGGCTCCATACCCCCAACACTGTTTCACACCTTCAGCCCTGCTCCATACTCCCAACATGGCTTCACCGCCCAGCCCTGCTCCATACGCCCAACACTGCTTCACCCCCCCAGCCCTGCTCCATATGCCCAATACTGCTCCACACCCCCAGCCCTGCTCGATACGCCCAACACGGCTTCACCCACTGCAGCCCTGCTCCATAGGCCCAACACTGCTTCACACCCCCAGGCCTGCTCCATACGCCCAACACAGCGTCACCCCCAAAGACCTGTGCCATACACCAAACACTGCGTCACACCTCCTGCCCTGCTCCATACGCTCAACACTGCTTCACACCGCCAGCCCTGCTCCATAGGCCCAACACTGCTTCAGACTGCAGGCCATGCTCCATACGCCCAACACTGCTTTACTCCCCCAGCCATGCTCCATACGCCCAACACTGCTTCACACCCCAGCCATGCTCCATACGCCCAACACTACCTCACACCGCCAGCCATGCTCCATACGCCCAACACTGCTTCACACCCCCCAGCCCTGCTCCATACGCCAAACACTGCTTCACACACCCAGCCCTGCTCCATAAACCCAACACAGCTTCACACCCCCAGCATTGCTCCATACGCCCAACACTGCTTCACACCCCAGCCATGCTCCATACGCCCAACACTGCTTCACACCACCAGCCCTGCTCCATACGCCCACCACTGCTTTACACCCCCAGCCATGCTCCATGCGCCCAACACGGCTTCACACCCCCAGCCCTGCTCCATACACCCAACACTGCTTTACACATCCAGCCCTACTCCATGCACCCAACACTGCTTCACATCCCAGCCCCACGCCATACGCCCAACACTGCTTCACACCCACAGCCCTGCTCCATACGCCCAACACTGCTTCACACGCCCAGCCCTGCTCCATGCACCCTACACTGCTTCACACCCCAGCCATGCTCCATACGCCCAACACTGCCTCACACTGCCAGCCCTGCGCCATACGCCCAACACTGCTTCACACCCCAGCCCTGCTCCATACTCAAAACACTGCATCACACCTCCAGCCCTGCTCCATACGCCCAACACGGCTTCACACCCCCAGCCGGGCTCCATACGCCTAACAGTGCTTCACCCCCCCCCGAGCCCTGCTCCATACGCCCAACACGGCTTCACACCCCCAGCCATGCTCCATATGCCCAACACTGCCTCACACCGCCAGCCCTGCTCCATACGCCCAACACTGCTTCACACCCCCAGCCCTGCTCCATACTCAAAACACTGCATCACACCTCCAGCCCTGCTCCATACACCCAACACAGCTTCACACCCCCAGCCGGTCTCCATACGCCTAACAGTGCTTCACCCCCCCAGCCCTGCTCCATACGCCCAACACGGCTTCACACCCCCAGCCATGCTCCATATGCCCAGCACTGCCTCACACCGCCAGCCCTGCTCCATACGCCCAACACGGCTTCACACCCCCAGCCCGGCTCCATACGCCCACCAGTGCTTCACCCCTCGAGCCCTGCTCCATACGCCCAACACGACATCACACCCCCAGCCATGCTCCATACGCCCAACACTGCTTCACACCCCCAGCCCTGCTCCATACGCCAAACACTGCTTCACAGTCCCAGCCCTGCTCCATACGCCCAACACTGCTTCACACCCCCAGCCCTGCTCCATGCACCCAACACTGCTTCACACCCCAGCCCTGCTCCATACGCCCAACACGGCTTCACTCCCCCATCCCTGCTCCGTACTCAAAACACTGCATCACACCTCCATTGCCCTGCTCAATATGCCCAACACGGCTTCACACCCCCAGCCCGGCTCCATACGCCCAACACTGCTTCACCCCTCAAGCCCTGCTCCATACGCCCAACACGGCTTCACACCCCCAGTCATGCTTCATACGCCCAACACTGCTTCCCACCCCCAACCCTGCTCCATACGCCAAACACTGCTTCACACCCCCAGCCCTGCTCCATACGCCCAACACTGCCTCACACCTCCAGCCATGCTCCATACGCCCAACACTGCTTCAGACCCCAGCCCTGCTCCATGCACCCAACACTGCTTCAGACCCCAGCCCTGCTCCATGCACCCAACACGGCTTCACACGCCCAGCTCTGCTCCATGCACCCAACATGGCTTCAAAACCCCCAACCCTGCTCTATACACCCAACACTGCTTCACTCACCCGCCCTGCTTTATACGCCCAACACTGCTTCACACCCCTAGCCCTGCTTCATACCCCCAACACTGCTTCGCACCCACAGCCCTGCTTCATACGCCCAACACGGCTTCACACCCCCAGCCCTGCTCCATACACCAACAATGCTTCACACCTCCAGCCCTGCTACATACGCCCAACACGGCCTCACACCGCCACCCCTGCTCCATACGCCAAACACTGCTTCCCACCCCAGCCCTGATCCATATGCCCAACACTGCTTTAAACCCCCAGCCCTGCTCCATACGCCCAATACTGCTTCACACCCCTAGCCCTGCTCCATACTGCTTCACACCCCCAGCCCTGCTCCATACGCCCAACTCGGCTTCACCCACAGCCCGACTCCATACCCCCAACACTGCTTCACACCCCCAGCCCTGCTCCATGCGCCCAACACTGTTTCACACCCCCAGCCCTGTTCCATGCACCCAACACTGCTTCACACCCCCCAGCCCTGCTCCATAAACCCAGAAATGCTTCACACCCCAGCCCTGCTCCATACTTCCAACACTGTTTCATACCCCATCCCTGCTCCATACGCCCAACACTGCTTCACCCCCCAGCCCTCCTCCATATGCCCAACACTGCTTCACACCCCCATCCCTGCTTCATTTGGCCAAAACGGCTTCATATCTCCAACCCTACTTCATATCCCCAGCCATGCCTTATATCTTCAACTCTGCTTCATATCCCCAGCCATGCTCTGTATCCCCAGCCATGCTTCATATCCCCAGCCATGCTTCATATCTCGACCCTGCTTCGTATCCCCATCCATGCTTCATATCTTCATCTCTGCTTCATATCCCCAGCCATGCTTCATATCCCCAGCCATGCTTCATATCTCGACCCTGCTTCGTATCCCCATCCATGCTTCATAGCTTAATCTCTGCTTCATATCCCCAGCCATGCTTCAGATCTCCAACCCTGCTTCATATCTCCAACCCTGCTTCGTATCCCCAACCTTGCTTCGTATCCCCAGCCATGCTTCATATCCCCAGCCATGCTTCATATCTCCAACCCTGCTTCATATCTCCAACCCTGCTTCGTATCCCCAGCCATGCTTCGTATCCCCAGCCATGCTTTGTATCCCCAGCCAGGCTTCAAATCTCCAACCCAGCTTCATATCCCCAACCCTGCTTCGTATCCCCAGCCATGCTTCGCATCTCCATCCCTGCTTCGTATCCCCAGCCATGCTTCATATCTCGAACCCAGCTTCATATCCTCAGCCATGCTTCATATCCCCAACTCTGCTTCATATCCACAGCCATGCTTCATATCCCCAGCCATGCTTCATATCCCCAGCCATGCTTCATATCCCCAGCCATGCTTCATATCTCCAACCATGCTTCATATCTCCAACCCGGCTTCATATCCCCAACCCTGCTTCGTATCCCCTGCCATGCTTCATATCTCCAACCCTGCTTCGTATCCCCAGCCATGCTTCGTATCCCCAGCCATGCTTCATATCCCCAGCCATGCTTCATATCCCCAGCCATGCTTCATATCTCCAACCTTGCTTCGTATCCCCAGCCATGCTTCATATCTCCAACCCGGCTTCATATCCCCAACCCAGATTCTTATCCCCAGCCATGCTTCATATCTTCAACCCTGCTTCGTATCCCCAGCCATGCTTCATATCCCCAGCCAGGCTTCATATCTCCAACCCGGCTTCATATCCCCAACCCTGCTTCGTATCCCCAGCCATGCTTCATGTCCCCAACCAGGCTACATATCTCCAACCCAGCTTCGTATCCCCAACCCTGTTTCGTATCCCCAGCCATGCTTCGTATCTCCAACCCTGCTTCGTATCCCCAGCCATGCTTCATATCTCCAACCCTGCTTCATATCCTCAGCCATGCTTCATATCTCCAACTCTGCTTCATATCCTCAGCCATGCTTCATATCCCCAGCCATGCTTCATATCTCCAACCTTGCTTCGTATCCCCAGCCATGCTTCATATCTCCGACCCGGCTTCATATCCCCAACCCTGATTCGTATCCCCAGCCATGCTTCATATCTCCAACCCTGCTTTGTATCCCCAGCCATGCTTCATATCCCCAGCCAGGCTTCATATCTCCAACCCGGCTTCATATCCCCAACCCTGCCTGGTATCCCCAGCCATGCTTCATATCTCCAACCCTGCTTCGTATCCCCAGCCACGTTTCATATCCCCAGCCATGCTTCATATCTCCAACCTTGCTTCGTATCCCCAGCCATGCTTCGTATCCCCAACCCTGCTTCGTATCCCCAGCCATGCTTCATATCTACAATCCTGCTTCGTATCCCCAGCCATGCTTCATATATCCAGCCAGGCTTCATATCTCCAACCCGGCTTCATATCCCCAACCCTGCTTCGTATCCCCAGCCATGCTTTATGTCCCCAGACAGGCTTCATATCTCCAACCCAGCTTTGTATCCCCAACCCTGTTTCGTATCCCCAGCCATGCTTCATATCTCCAACCCTGCTTTGTATCCCCAGCCATGCTTCATATCTCCAACTCTGCTTCATATCCTCAGCCATGCTTCATATCTCCAACTCTGCTTCATATCCTCAGCCATGCTTCATATACCCAGCCATGCTTCATATCCCCAGTCATGCTTCATATCTCCAACTTTGCTTCGTATCCCCAGCCATGCTTCATATCTCCAACCCGGCTTCATATCCCCAACCCTGATTCGTATCCCCAGCCACGCTTCATATCCCCAGCCATGCTTCATATCTCCAACCTTGCTTCGTATCCCCAGCCATGCTTCGTATCTACAACCCGGCTTCATATCCCCAACCCTGCTTCGTATCCCCAGCCCTGCTCCATATGCCCAACACTGCTTCACACCCCCCAGCCCTGCTCCATAGGCCAAACACTGCTTCACACACCCAGCCCTGCTCCATAAACCCAACACAGCTTCACACCCCCAGCATTGCTCCATACACCCAACACGGCCTCATGCCTCAGCCCTGCTCCATATGCCCAACACTGCTTCACACCCCAGCCATGCTCCATACGCCCAACACTGCTTCACACCACCAGCCCTGCTCCATACGCCCACCACTGCTTTACACCCCCAGCCATGCTCCATGCGCCCAACACGGCTTGAAACCCCCAGCCCTGCTCCATACACCCAACACTGCTTTACACATCCAGCCCTACTCCATGCACCCAACACTGCTTCACATCCCAGCCCCACGCCATACGCCCAGCATTGCTTCACACCCACAGCCCTGCTCCATACGCCCAACACTGCTTCACATGCCCAGCCCTGCTCCATGCACCCAACACTGCTTCACATCCCAGCCCCACGCCATACGCCCAACACTGCTTCACACCCATAGCCCTGCTCCATACGCCCAACACTGCTTCACACCCCAGCCCTGCTCCATCCTCAAAACACGGCTTCACACCCCCAGCCCTGCTCCATACGCCTAACAGTGCTTCACCCCCCCAGCCGGGCTCATACGCCTAACAGTGCTTCACCCCCCCGAGCCCTGCTCCATACGCCCAACACGGCTTCACACCCCCAGCCATACTCCATATGCCCAACACTGCCTCACACCGCCAGCCCTGCTCCATACGCCCAACACTGCTTCACACCCCCAGCCCTGCTCCATACTCAAAACACTGCATCACACCTCCATTGCCCTGCTCCATACGCCCAACACGGCTTCACACCCCCAGCCCGGCTTCATACGCCCACCACTGCTTCACCCTTCGAGCCCTGCTCCATACGCCCAACACAACATCACACCCCCAGCCATGCTCCATACGTCCAACACTGCTTCACACCCCCAGCCCTGCTCCATACGCCAAACACTGCTTCACAGCCCCAGCCCTGCTCCATACGCCCAACACTGCTTCACTCCCCCATCCCTGCTCCATACTCAAAACACTGCATCACACCTCCATTGCCCTGCTCCATATGCCCAACACCGCTTCACACCCCCAGCCCTGGTCCAGACGCCCAAAACTGCTTCACCCTTCAAGCCCTGCTCCATACGCCCAACACTGCTTCCCTCCCCCATCCCTGCTCCATACTCAAAACACTGCACCACACCTCCATTGCCCTGCTCCATATGCCCAACACCGCTTCACACCCCCAGCCCTGGTCCAGACGCCCAAAACTGCTTCACCCTTCAAGCCCTGCTCCATACGCCCAACACGGCTTCACACCCCCAGCCATGCTTCATACGCCCAACACTGCTTCCCACCCCCAGCCCTGCTCCATACGCCAAACACTGCTTCACACCCCCAGCCCTGCTCAATACGCCCAACACTGCTTCACACCCCCAGCCCTGCTCCACGCACCCAACACTGCTTCACACCCCAGCCATGCTCCATACGCCCAACACTGCCTCACACCTCCAGCCATGCTCCATACGCCCAACACGGCTTCACACCCCCAGCTCTACTCCATGCACCCAACATGGCTTTAAACCCCCAGCCCTGCTCTATACACCCAACACTGCTTCACTCCCCCGCCCTGCTTTATACGCCCAACATTGCTTCACACCCCTAGCCCTGCTTCATACCCCCAACACTACTTTGCACCCACAGCCCTGCTTCATACGCCCAACACGGCTTCACACCCCCAGCCCTGCTCCATACACCAACACTGCTTCACACCTCCAGCCCTGCTCCATACGCCCAACACTGCCTCACACCGCCATCCCTGCTCCATACGCCAAACACTGCTTCACACCCCAGCCCTGCTCCATATGCCCAACATTGCTTTAAACCCCCAGCCCTGCTCCATACGCCCAATACTGCTTCACACCCCTAGCCCTGCTCCATACTGCCAACACTGCTTCACACCCCCAGCCCTGCTCCATACGCCCAACTCGGCTTCACCCCCCAGCCCGGCTCCATACCCCCAACACTGCTTCACACCCCCAGCCCTGCTCCATGCGCCCAACATTGTTTCACACAACCCAGCCCTGTTCCATGCACCCAACACTGCTTCACACCCCCCAGCCCTGCTCCATACACCCAAAAATGCTTCACACCCCAGCCCTGCTCCATACGTCCAACACTGCCTCACACCGCCATCCCTGCTCCATACGCCAAACACTGCTTCACACCCCAGCCCTGCTCCATATGCCCAACATTGCTTTAAACCCCCAGCCCTGCTCCATACGCCCAATACTGCTTCACACCCCTAGCCCTGCTCCATACTGCCAACACTGCTTCACACCCCCAGCCCTGCTCCATACGCCCAACTCGGCTTCACCCCCCAGCCCGGCTCCATACCCCCAACACAGCTTCACACTCCCAGCCCTGCTCCATACACCAACACTGCTTCACACCTCCAGCCCTGCTCCATACGCCCAACACTGCCTCACACCGCCATCCCTGCTCCATACGCCAAACACTGCTTCACACCCCAGCCCTGCTCCATATGCCCAACATTGCTTTAAACACCCAGCCCTGCTCCATGCGCCCAACACTGTTTCACACCCCCAGCCCTGTTCCATGCACCCAACACTGCTTCACACCCCCCAGCCCTGCTCCATACACCCAAAAATGCTTCACACCCCAGCCCTGCTCCATACGTCCAACACTGTTTCATACCCCATCCGTGCTCCATATGCCCAACACTGCTTCACACCCCCAGCCCTGCTTCATTTGGCCAAAACGGCTTCATATCTCCAACCCTACTTCGTATCCCCAGCCATGCCTTATATCTTCAACTCTGCCTCATATCCCCAGCCATGCTTTGTATCCCCAGCCATGCTCTGTATCCCCAGCCATGCTTCATATCCCCAGCCATGCTTCATATCTCGACCCTGCTTCGTATCCCCATCCATGCTTCATATCTTCATCTCTGCTTCATAACCCCAGCCATGCTTCATATCCCCAGCCATGCTTCATATCTCGACCCTGCTTCGTATCCCCATCCATGCTTCATAGCTTCATCTCTGCTTCATATCCCCAGCCATGCTTCATATCCCCAGCCATGCTTCATATCTCCAACCCTGCTTCATATCTCCAACCCTGCTTCGTATCCCCAGCCATGCTTCATATCCCCAGCCATGCTTTGTATCCCCAGCCATGCTTCATATCCCCAGCCAGGCTTCATATCTCCAACCCGGCTTCATATCTCCAACCCAGCTTCATATCCCCAACCCTGCTTCGTATCCCCAGCCATGCTTAATGTCTCCAGCCAGGCTTCATATCTCCAACCCAACTTCATATCCCCAACCCTGCTTCGTATCCCCAGCCATGCTTCGTATCTCCAACCCTGCTTCGTATCCCCAGCCATGCTTCATATCTCCAACCCAGCTTCATATCCTCAGCCATGCTTCATATCCCCAACTCTGCTTCATATCCCCAGCCATGCTTCATATCCCTAGCCATGCTTCATATCCCCAGCCATGCTTCATATCTCCAACCTTGCTTCGTATCCCCAGCCATGCTTCATATCTCCAACTCGGCTTCATATCCCCAACCCTGATTCGTATCCCCAGCCATGCTTTATATCCCCAGCCAGGCTTCATATCTCCAACCCGGCTTCATATCCCCAACCCTGCTTCGTATCCCCAGCCATGCTTCATATCTCCAACCCTGCTTCGTATCCCCAGCCATGCTTCATATCCCCAGCCATGCTTCATATCCCCAGTCATGCTTCATATCTCCAACCTTGCTTCGTATCCCCAGCCATGCTTCATATCTCCAACCCGGCTTCATATCCCCAACCCAGATTCGTATCCCCAGCCATGCTTCATATCTTCAACCCTGCTTCGTATCCCCAGCCATGCTTCATATCCCCAGCCAGGCTTCATATCTCCAACCCGGCTTCATATCCCCAACCCTGCTTCGTATCCCCAGCCATGCTTCATGTCCCCAACCAGGTTTCATATCTCCAACCCATCTTCGTATCCCCAACCCTGTTTCGTATCCCCAGCCATGCTTCGTATCTCCAACCTTGCTTCGTATCCCCAGCCATGCTTCATATCTCCAACCCTGCTTCATATCCTCAGCCATGCTTCATATCTCCAACTCTGCTTCATATCCTCAGCCATGCTTCATATCCCCAGCCATGCTTCATATCCCCAGCCATGCTTCATATCTCCAACCTTGCTTCGTATCCCCAGCCATGCTTCATATCTCCAACCCGGCTTCATATCCCCAACCCTGATTTGTATCCCCAGCCATGCTTCATATCTCCAACCCTGCTTTGTATCCCCAGCCATGCTTCATATCCCCAGCCAGGCTTCATATCTCCAACCCGGCTTCATATCCCCAACCCTGTTTCGTATCCCCAGCCATGCTTCATATCTCCAACCCTGCTTCGTATCCCCAGCCATGCTTCATATTTCCAACCTTCCTTCGTATCCCCAGCCATGCATCGTATCTCCAACCCGGCTTCATATCCCCAACCCTGCTTTGTATCCCCAGCCATGCTTCATATCTCCAACCCTGCTTCGTATCCCCAGCCATGCTTCATATCCCCAGCCAGGCTTCATATCTCCAACCCGGCTTCATATCCCCAACCCTGCTTCGTATCCCCAGCCATGCTTCATGTCCCCAGCCAGGCTTCATATCTCCAACCCAGCTTTGTATCCCCAACCCTGTTTCGTATCCCCAGCCATGCTTCATACCTCCAACCCTGCTTTGTATCCCCAGCCATGCTTCATATCTCCAACCCTGCTTCATATCCTCTGCCATGCTTCATATCTCCAACTCTGCTTCATATCCTCAGCCATTCTTCATATACCCAGCCATGCTTCATATCCCCAGTCATGCTTCATATCTCCAACCTTGCTTCGTATCCCCAGCCATGCTTCATATCTCCAACCCGGCTTCATATCCCCAACCCTGATTCGTATCCCCAGCCATGCTTCATATCTCCAACCCTGCTTTGTATCCCCAGCCATACTTCATATCCCCAGCCAGGCTTCATATCTCCAACCCAGCTTCGTATCCCCAACCCTGTTTCGTATCCCCAGCCATGCTTCATACTCCAACCCTGCTTCATATCCTCAGCCATGCTTCATATCTCCAACCCTGCTTCGTATCCCCAGCCACGCTTCATATCCCCAGCAATGCTTCATATCCCCAGCCATGCTTCATATCTCCAACCTTGCTTCGTATCCCCAGCCATGCTTGATATCTCCAACCCGGCTTCATATCCCCAACCCTACTTCGTATCCCCAGCCATGCTTCATATCTCCAACCCTGCTTCGTATCCCCAGCCACGCTTCATATCCCCAGCTATTCTTCATATCCCCAGCCATGCTTCATATCCCCAGCCAGGCTTCATACACCCAACACGGCTTCACACCCCCAGCCCTGCTCCATACATCCAACACTGCTTCACACCTCCAGCCCTGCTCCATACGCCCAACACGGCCTCACACCGCCAGCCCTGCTCCATACGCCAAACACTGCTTCACACCCAAGCCCTGCTCCATATGCCCAACACTGCTTTAAACCCCCAGCCCTGCTCCATACGTCCAATACTGCTTCACACCCCTAGCCCTGCTCCATACTGCCAACACTGCTTCACACCCCCAGCCCTGCTCCATACGCCCAACACGGCTTCACCCCCCAGCCCGGCTCCATACCCCCAACACTGCTTCACACCCCCAGCCCTGCTCCATGCGCCCAACACTGCTTCACACCCCCAGCCCTGTTCCATGCACCCAACACTGCTTCACACCCCCAGCCCTGCTCCATAAACCCAAAAATGCTTCACACCCCAGCCCTGCTCCATACTTCCAACACTGTTTCATACCCCATCCCTGCTCCATACGCCCAACACTGCTTCACCCCCCAGCCCTGCTCCATATGCCCAACACTGCTTCACACCCCCAGCCCTGCTTCATTTGGCCAAAACGGCTTCATATCTCCAACCCTACTTCGTATCCCCAGCCATGCCTTATATCTTCAACTCTGCTTCATATCCCCAGCCATGCTTTTATCCCCAGCCATGCTCTGTATCCCCAGCCATGCTTCATATCCCCAGCCATGCTTCATATCTCGACCCTGCTTCGTATCCCCATCCATGCTTCATATCTTCATCTCTGCTTCATATCCCGAGCCATGCTTCATATCCCCAGCCATGCTTCATATCTCGACCCTGCTTCGTATCCCCATCCATGCTTCATATCTTCATCTCTGCTTCATATCCCCAGCCATGCTTCATATCCCCAGCCATGCTTCATATCTCCAACCTTGCTTCGTATCCCCAGCCATGCTTCATATCTCCAACCCAGCTTCATATCCCCAACCCAGATTCGTATCCCCAGCCATGCTTCATATCTGCCACCCTGCTTCGTATCCCCAGCCATGCTTCATATCCCCAGCCAGGCTTCATATCTCCAACCCGGCTTCATATCCCCAACCCTGCTTCGTATCTCCAGCCATGCTTCATGTCCCCAACCAGGCTTCATATCTCCAACCCAGCTTCGTATCCCCAACCCTGTTTCGTATCCCCAGCCATGCTTCGTATCTCCAACTCTGCTTCGTATCCCCAGCCATGCTTCATATCTCCAACCCTGCTTCATATCCTCAGCCATGCTTCATATCTCCAACTCTGCTTCATATCCTCAGCCATGCTTCATATCCCCAGCCATGCTTCATATCCCCAGCCATGCTTCATATTTCCAACCTTGCTTCGTATCCCCAGCCATGCTTCATATCTCCAACCCGGCTTCATATCCCCAACCCTGCTTCGTATCCCCAGCCATGCTTCATATCTCCAACCCTGCTTCGTATCCCCAGCCACGCTTCATATCCCCAGCCATGCTTCATATCTCCAACCTTGCTTCGTATCCCCAGCCATGCTTCGTATCTCCAACCCGGCTTCATATCCCCAACCCTGCTTCGTATCCCCAGCCATGCTTCATATCTCCAACCCTGCTTCGTATCCCCAGCCATGCTTCATATCCCCAGCCAGGCTTCATATTTCCAACCCGGCTTCATATCCCCAACCCTGCTTCGTATTCCCAGCCATGCTTCATGTCCCCAGGCAGGCTTCATATCTCCACCCCAGCTTTGTATCCCCAACCCTGTTTCGTATCCCCAGCCATGCTTCATATCTCCACCCCTGCTTTGTATCCCCAGCCATGCTTCATATCTCCAACCCTGCTTCATATCCTCAGCCATGCTTCATATCTCCAACTCTGCTTCATATCCTCAGCCATGCTTCATATACCCAGCCATGCTTCATATCCCCAGCCATGCTTCATATCTCCAACCCGGCTTCATATCCCCAACCCTGATTCGTATCCCCAGCCATGCTTCATATCTCCAATCCTGCTTTGCATCCCCAGCCAAACTTCATATCCCCAGCCAGGCTTCATATCTCCAACCCAGCTTCGTATCCCCAACCCTGTTTTGTATCCCCAGCCATGCTTCATACTCCAACCCTGCTTCATATCCTCAGCCATGCTTCATATCTCCAACCCTGCTTCGTATCCCCAGCCACGCTTCATATCCCCAGCCATGCTTCATATCTCCAACCTTGCTTCGTATCCCCAGCCATGCTTCATATCTCCAACCCGGCTTCATATCCCCAACCCTACTTCGTATCCCCAGCCATGCTTCATATCTCCAACCCTGCTTCGTATCCCCAGCCATGCTTCATATCCCCAGCCATTCTTCATATCCCCAGCCATGCTTCATACACCCAACACTGCTTCACACCTCCAGCCCTGCTCCATACGCCCAGCACGGCCTCACACCGCCAGCCCTGCTCCATACGCCAAACACTGCTTCACACCCCAGCCCTGCTCCATATGCCCAACACTGCTTTAAACCCCCAGCCCTGCTCCATACGCACAATACTGCTTCACACCCCTAGCCCGGCTCCATACTGCCAAAACTGCTTCACACCCCCAGCCCTGCTCCATACGCCCAACACGGCTTCACCCCCCAGCCCGGCTCCATACCCCCAACACTGCTTCACACCCCCAGCCCTGCTCCATGCGCCCAACACTGCTTCACACCCCCAGCCCTGTTCCATGCACCCAACACTGCTTCACACCCCCAGCCCTGCTCCATACACCCAAAAATGCTTCACACCCCAGCCCTGCTCCATACTTCCAACACTGTTTCATACCCCATCCCTGCTCCATACGCCCAACACTGCTTCACCCCCCAGCTCTGCTCCATATGCCCAACACTGCTTCACACCCCCAGCCCTGCTTCATTTGGCCAAAACGGCTTCATATCTCCAACCCTACTCCGTATCCCCAGCCATGCCTTATATCTTCAACTCTGCTTCATATCCCCAGCCATGCTTTGTATCCCCAGCCATGCTCTGTATCCCCAGCCATGCTTCATATCCCCAGCCATGCTTCATATCTCGACCCTGCTTCGTATCCCCATCCATGCTTCATATCTTCATCTCTGCTTCATATCCCCAGCCAAGCTTCATATCCCCAGCCATGCTTCATATCTCGACCCTGCTTCGTATCCCCATCCATGCTTCATATCTTCATCTCTGCTTCATATCCCCAGCCATGCTTCAGATCTCCAACCCTGCTTCATATCTCCAACCCTGCTTCGTATCCCCAACCCTGCTTCGTATCCTCAGCCATGCTTCATATCCCCAGCCATGCTTCATATCTCCAACCCTGCTTCATATCTCCAACCCTGCTTCGTATCCCCAGCCATGCTTCGTATCCCCAGCCATGCTTTGTATCCCCAGCCATGCTTCCTATCCCCAGCCAGGCTTCGTATCTCCAACCCGGCTTCATATTCCCAGCCCTGCTTCGTATCCCCAGCCATGCTTCATGTCCCCAGCCAGGCTTCATATCTCCAACCCAGCTTCATATCCCCAACCCTGCTACGTATCCCCAGCCATGCTTCATATCTCCAACCCTGCTTCGTATCCCCAGCCATGCTTCATATCTCCAACCCTGCTTCATATCCTCAGCCATGCTTCATATCTCCAACCTTGCTTCGTATCCCCAGCCATGCTTCATATCTAAAAACCCGGCTTCGTATCTCCAACCCTGCTTCGTATCCCCAGCCAGGCTTCATGTCCCCAACCAGGCTTCATATCTCCAACCCAGCTTCGTATCCCCAACCCTGTTTCGTATCCCCAGCCATGCTTCGTATCTCCAACCCTGCTTCGTATCCCCAGCCATGCTTCATATCTCCAACCCTGCTTCATATCTCCAGCCATGCTTCATATCTCCAACTCTGCTTCATATCCTCAGCCATGCTTCATACCCCCAGCCATGCTTTATATCTCCAACCTTGCTTCGTATCCCCAGCCATGCTTCATATCTCCAACCCGGCTTCATATCCCCAACCCTGATTCGTATCCCCAGCCATGCTTCATATCCCCAGCCAGGCTTCATATCCCCAGCCAGGCTTCATATCTCCAGCCCGGCTTCATATCCCCAACCCTGCTTCGTATCCCCAGCCATGCTTCATATCTCCAACCCTGCTTCGTATCCCCAGCCACGCTTCATATCCCCAGCCATGCTTCATATCCCCAGCTATGCTTCATATCTCCAACCTTGCTTCGTATCCCCAGCCATGCATTGTATCTCCAACCCGGCTTCATATCCCCAACCTTGCTTCGTATCCCCAGCCATGCTTCATATCTCCAACCCTGCTTCGTATCCCCAGCCATGCTTCATATCCCCAGCTAGGCTTCATATCTCCAACCCTGCTTCATATCCCCAAGCCTGCTTCGTATCCGCAGCCATGCTTCATGTCCCCAGCCAGGCTTCATATCTCCAACCCAGCTTCGTATCCCCAACCCTGTTTCGTATCCCCAGCCATGCTTCTTATCTCCAACCCTGCTTTGTATCCCCAGCCATGCTTCATATCTCTCCAACCCTGCTTCATATCCTCAGCCATGCGTCATATCTCCAACTCTGCTTCATATCCTCAGCCATGCTTCATATCCCCAGCCATGCTTCATATCTCCAACCTTTCTTCGTATCCCCAGCCATGCTTTATATCTCCAACCCGGCTTCATATCCCCAACCCTGATTTGTATCCCCAGCCATGCTTCATATCTCCAACCCTGCTTTGTATCCCCAGCCATACTTCATATCCCCAGCCACGCTTCATATCTCCAACCCGGCTTCGTATCCCCAACCCTGTTTCGTATCCCCAGCCATGCTTCATATCTACAACCCTGCTTCGTATCCCCAGCCATGCTTCATATCTCCAACCCTGCTTCATATCCTCAGCCATGCTTCATATCTCCAACCCTGCTTCGTATCCCCAGCCACGCTTCATATCCCCAGCCATGCTTCATATCCCCAGCCATGCTTCATATCTCCAACCTTGCTTCGTATCCCCAGCCATGCTTCGTATCTCCAACCCGACTTCATATCCCCAACCCTACTTCGTATCCCCAGCCATGCTTCATATCTCCAACCCTACTTCGTATCCCCAGCCATGCTTCGTATCCCCAGCCATGCTTCATATCCCCAGCCAGGCTTCATATCCCTAGCCAGGCTTCATAGCTCTAATGCTGGTGAATGCCACTAGAGCGTCTTCATAGCACTGGCCCTGCTTCTTACCTCGAACCCCTTCTTGCTTCATGCAGCCACACTTCTCCTTTAGAGTATTGCATTTGTTGTTTGTGCACTGCAAATTCTTTCAAGAAATGTGATTTCTAAAACAGTGCGCATATTACTTGCCAGGAAAATAAGATACAGGGGCAGTGGTAAGGGGGATACGCTAGTGGGACACATAGTTTCAAGCCCCTGAGGGGATCTGAGGCGCATTAAACAGATTAATATCCTCACCTCACATACCCCCTTCAGGCGAGATTAATGCCCTCGCCTCACGTTCCCCTGCAGGTGAGACCCTCGCCTCACATGCCCCCTGCAGGCGAGATTAATATCCTCGCCTCGCGTTCCCCCAGGTCACGTGACTATCCATATGCCCCACCCAGTAAAATGAATATCCATGCTTGCCAGAATATTCCTGCCTCACATGCCATCCTCAAGCCCTCAGTTAACGGTATTATCCATGCCTCACATGGCCCACGGTGACATGAACACACATGCTTCAACTTCCCACCAGTGAGACTCACACCCCAACCTTACTTGTCCCCCCAGGTAAGATTAATATCTATGCCTCATTTGCCCCCTTCCCGGGAATGTACTTTCCTCTGCTTGCCATGCCCCTGTGTTTGATTTTTATTTATTTGATTTTTTATTGGATATTTGTAAGGCGCCTATCCAACAAAAGGTGTTTTAAGGCGCCACAAGACAAAAGAGGGGGGGCACAAGAGATAAAGATAACAATAACGGTGCTACTAGGCCTTGTGACATTCGGATCATGCAAGTGCAGCAACGAGAAGTGTGAAGGAGAGGGGGGGCTCCGGTCTGTGCAATACACAAAGTGCTAGGGTGGGAAGGGACGTGCAGGGTAAAGAGGAGAGAGTGCAAGTGAAAAGGGGGAGGAGGGAGATGGAAGAGGGCCACCGGGGCTAGGCGAGTGCTAAGGGGAGGACAGGAGGGCAAGTGCCAGGGATTGCATGGGGTGCAGGGCGTTGGGCCCACATGCTAAGTGCGTGGAGGAGGATGGGCTGGGCTGGGGTCCAGCTGCTCTGTAGAACTCAGAGGGAACCAGGCAGCCAGTCACTATGGCAGACGGGGTGTTAGTGGGGAGAGGGAAGGACCTTATGGAATTTAAGGAGATCCGGCTCAAGCCTGAGAGGGGCAGGGAGGCCATTCCAGAGGGAGGCACCTGGGGAGGAGAGCGATCTACCCCCCACTCTCTGCTTAGAGAAGCCTCTTATCTGCAGAGTTGGGGCTAGAAGAACGAAGGGCTCTAGCAGGGAGATATTTAGGGTGATAGAGTTGGATGTTGCAGGGTCCCAGGCCCCAGAAAGCCTTTTGGATGATCCAGAGGGTCTTGAATTTGATCCTAGCAGCAACCGGGAGCCCATGGAGAGATTTTAAGGCCGGAGAGATGCGGTCCCTGGGATTGAGGCCAAGCATCATTTTT
This sequence comes from Ambystoma mexicanum, assembly GCF_040938575.1. NCBI lineage: Eukaryota > Metazoa > Chordata > Amphibia > Caudata > Ambystomatidae > Ambystoma > Ambystoma mexicanum. Next base: position 688,304,200 of record NC_090938.1, read on the forward strand.
ACATTCCTATTCTGGATTAGTTGAAGGAGGTAAAGGGAGGATAAAGGAAGATCGAGGAAGAGGCTGTTGCAGTAGTCAAGCCTAAAGAGGACCGGATCTCTGGAGACATTGAGTTTCTGGGGGAAGGTGAGGGAAGGGAGAATGCCTCTGATTAGGTGCAGCTGATAGTGGGCCTTCTTGGCAAGGTCCACCATGTGAGGAGAGAGAGAAGTCAAAGATGACACCAAGGTTTTTTGCCTCACAAAAGGGTGAGGGGAGGGTGGCCAGAGGGTAGTGGGGATGGAGGGGACTGGGGTCCCAATGAGAAGGATCTCAGTCTTACTGGCATTAAGGCATAGATCATTGGCATCACACCATGCCTGGAATGAGAGAGGAAGAAGAGGAGGCAGGATAGGGAAGCTTAAGGAGAGCTGGTGTCGTCTGCATAACCCTGGAAGTGAGGAGAGAAGGAGGAGAACTGGTGGGCCAGTGGGGAAAGGTAGATGTTGAGTGAGAGGATAGAGCCTTGAGGGGCACTGCAGGTGGAGAGTGCGAAAGGGGAGAGAAAAGGGCTCAGATGAACCTGGAAAGGACGGTCGGAGAGGAATGAGGTCAACCAGTCCAGTGCCAGGCCCATGATGCCAAGCGCCGATTTGTCAGGGTGGCCTGCTTGACCGTGTTGAAGGCAAAGGAAAGATCCAGAAGGATAAGGACAGATGGAGAGTTGGAATCGAGATTTGAGAGCAAGTGTTCAGTAGAGCAGTTTCAGTGTCTCTGGCTGCTCTGAAGTCAGACTTGGGGTCGTGGAGACAACCAACAGATTCAGGGTGTTGGATCAGTTGGGAGATGACCAGCTTCTCCTGGAGTTTGCCCAGGAGTTTGAAGGGGGTAATGGAGATAGGGTGGTAGTTAGCCAGGAAGGAGGGGTTGGCAGAGGGCTTTTTGAGGAGAGGATGCACAAGGCAGTGCTTGAGGGGTGGAAGGAAGGAGCCAGTGGCAAAGGAGTGATTACAGAAATCGGGCAAGGCTGGAGCAATGGAGGCAATGTGGTCCTTAATCATTCTGGAGGAGCAGCGGAGCACCTGTTTGGAGGAGACTTTCATGAAGAGGACTTGTCTAGAGACCTCATCCGGTGCTATGCGCGAGAAATAGCAGAGTAGGAGGGAAACGGAGAGGGGGACCAAGGGAGGCCCAAGAGCTGGGGAGGCAGGAGAGAGGGGAGTAGAGGAGAGTGAGAACAAGATGTCCTGAGTTTTGGTTAGGAAGTGCGAGGCCAGTGAAGTACAGAGAGTCAGGGATGGCAGGGGTGAAGTGGAGACTGCAGTAGGATTGGTGAGTTCCTTGCAGATTTTAAACAGTTCACCTGTGTTGTTAGTGGCCCCAGAGATTCAGGCTTGGAAATGGGCCCTCTTCTTCAAGCGGATGGAGAGTCTGTAGTGCCTTTAGAGCAGGAAGCAGGCCAGTCCGTCAGAGGTTGTGCCTGATTCCTGCCACTTCCTCTCAGCAACTCTGCACTTGCATTTCAGAGCGGCTTGGTCGGAGTCATACCAGGTGTTGCGTTTGGATGCAGGCTTTATGCAGATCCGCGTGACAGGGGCAAGGATGTTTCAGAGTGTTGGTGATAGAGAGGTGAAGATTAGCAAGGGCAGAGTCAGTGTCGGAGTCCGTGGCAAGAGAGGGAGGGGGAATGAAAGTGGCGGCAAAAGCAGCAACTGATACTTGCTTCATCGGTCGAATGACGGAGCAGACTGGCAGTGCAGGCAGAGGCTTAGCTGAGGGACCTAAGACATCCAGGTGAGAGGATGGTCAGACCAGGAGAGTGGTGTAGTGAGAGGGTTGGAGATCGGGATGTCTGCTGTGATGAGGGCATCCAAGGTCTGTCTGGCAGAGTGCGTCTGACCGGAGGGGTGAATGGTAAGGGAATGCAAGTCACAGAGGCTACGGAAGAGTCCAGTGGCCGAATTGGGAGAGTGAAGGTGAATATTGAAGTCTCTGAGGAGGAGAACCTTTGAGTTGGAGGCAAGAAGAAAAGAGGTGAGGTCAGACCACTCGGCGAGGAAGAGGGAGACTGGGCCAGGGGGCCTGTAGATGGTGGTGAGAGTCAGCGAGAGGGTTGGAGAGACACCAAGCCTGCAGACAAGGCATTTGAAGGAAGAGTAAGTCTGAGTGGGAATCATAATAGCAGGAACCCATTCAGTGAAGATCAAGGCCACTCCACCTCCAGACCGGTTGATCCTGGGTTTAGAGAGGATCTTGTAGCCCTCAGGGAGGAGTGTGTCAAAAGCAGTGACAGAGCTGGCAGTGAACCACATCTCACTGAGAGCGAGAACGTCAAGGTCAAAGTCTTCAAAAAGGAGGCAGATGTAAGAGGAGTGTTTAACAGCAGAGCAAGAGTTGAGGGTAGCTAGGTAAAGCTGGTTGCCACCTTTGATGGTCTTCTGATGGAGGGGTACAGGGATGTGGTATGCCCATTCATGGTGGAGAAGGGGCAAGACGGGCGGCAGATGGTGGAGGGGCAGGAAAAGGGAGGAAGTTGATGAGAGACCAAAGACACCTATCAAGAAGGAGGAGGATGGGATGAGAGCGCTGGACAGTACCATTCTTATAGACATAAATGATGCACCCAGAGGATAAGCAAGCCCTTTACAAAAAAGAAATCTGCCTAGCAAAACGAACTTCCTTCGACTCCCGCATATCCCAAGCCAAATCAAACATGAAGGAACTATTCTCCATCCTCAAAGAAGTAGAAACCCCTTTAGTACAACCAGATACTTGTACTAAAGATAAAAATTGGTGCTCAGAAATCCAAAATGCCTTGCTACCCTACAAAATAAAATCTCCTGTAAAAAAGCCTCCTTGAATGACCCCCTCCCCTCCAAACCGACTGAGAAGCCTACTTTAATGGAAACCACCCGCTTCAACTTCTCTAAAGTCACCATAGTTGAAGTAGAAAAAATCATCCTGCAACTGAAACCTTCCAACTGTCAGGGAGATCTGTGCCCTGCTCAGCTCATTAAGGATGCTGCCCGCGACCTCTCCCCTTTCATCACGAAGTTAATTAACGCTTCCTTCTCCACCGGCTCCATCCCTACCAATTTAAAACAATCTTGGGTACTTCCGCTACTAAAAAAACCTACACTTGACCCAGCTATGCCTACAAATTATAGACCTATAACGACTGTACCTTTCCTTCTAAGAATCCTGGATAAGGTTGCTTACGTACAAATACAGAAGTACTTGGAAGAACATCACCTACTAGGAGCTAGGCAATCAGGCTTCCGTCCTCAACACGGGACTGAGACTGCTCTTATTGACCTTAAAACACAGATCGATCAGCTCAGAGACAATGGCCAAGCTACCTTACTCCTCCTCCTAGACCTCTCTGCAGCATTCAACCTGGTCAACCACTCTGTCCTATGCACCCACCTCAACACATCAGCTCACTTCTCCGTTGAGGCCACCACATGGATTAGATCATTCCTTAACGGCAGAACCATGAGGGTTTTTTCACCTACAGCAGCAGCAGACCCCATACCTATCACCTGTGGTGTGCCACAGGGCTCTTGTGTCACCCCCACACTGTACAATATATTTATCAAGCCCCTTTTCGATGATCTGGATCATCTCGGTATCACTTAGACCAACTACGCAGATGATACCCAGATCCTCCTCCCGCTTTCTGGAGATTATGGAAAGGATTTGGCCTTGGTGAATAGAGTGTAAATCACCATCCAGGCATGGATGGCCACACATGGACTATGCCTGAATGATGATAAAACTGAACTTATCATCCTGGGCACTACTTCCAGTCTAAAGAAATGGCAACAGCATCAAAGTAGGACAAGAGGTTAAAACACTAGGCTTCTATTTGGATTCTAACTTCTCCTTCAACAGACAGGTGAACTCCTTAGCTTCCTCCACGGCTTACACGTGTGAACTGATCCGTGCAGCCAAACCCTTTCTGTCTGACACTAGCAGTCTGACCCTCGCTAGAGCCCTCATATTGTCCCGCCTGGACTATTGCAATGCTCTTTATCTTGGTTCCTCCAAAGCCACCACCAGCAAACTAGAAACTCTTCAGAATAACGCTCTTAGAGCGGCATGAGGCATCTCCACAAGAGATCATATCACACCACATAGCCTACAGAATAATTGGCTCTCTATCAAAGACAAAATCCTCCTAAAAACTGCATCACTTACTCACAAATCTCTCAATCACGCTGCTCCGATTTATCTGATTGACAGATTTCATAGACAGACCTCCCTGAGACCCACAAGAACAATCTATAAAGACTGCCTTTCTGTCCCCAACTTCAAACGTTCCACCATAGGGGGCAACAGCTTTCCAGTGAAAGCAGCTAAACTGTGGAATTCCTTACCGCCAACTCTCAGAATGGACTTGACTTATCAAAACTTCCGATCTAAGGTTGTTTTATGGTTGAAAACATAGGCCCTCTAACACATCCAGGTGTTAAGTCTTTCATGTTCTTATATGTACATATTGTACCTACATGTGCTTATCTGTATATATGTATATAATCCTGCTGTTACTATTACTTGTGTATGTATATATTTTTGTTGTTGTAACTAAGCTTCGCACATTCATGTAACTGCTGAGCCCTGTTACCCTAGGGTATGTTTGCACATTACAAATAATAAACAAACAAACAAATAAGAAGCATGCCAAGAGTACTTCCCATCTGGTGCCACCATCAATGGATAACGAAGAGAAAGGGGAGAGGAAAGAGACCATGTGGGCAATCCATAGGTCCAGAGAGGGAACGACAAAGAGAATGTCTGTGACAGTCTGACTGGAACGTAGCTGTCCGCGATGGACAGGCTAGGATTGTAGAGCAGGAGATCTTTTTTGAACTTTTTCCTTCCAGGATTTTAGAGAGAGGTAGGATAGGTGATAAAGTAGCAGTTTGAGTAAATAGGAGAGATGGAGAGTACCATGGAGGGAGAGAGCAGAGAAATGGAAAGATCGAGAGAGGGAGAAACTGCAATGCACAGACATACTGCGAAATGCATGAAAAAACTCACCTATCGGGTTAGCAGCAAGATAGTTGCAGACATGTCAGGTGCATGAGACGTCCCAGGTCGCCAAAAGCAATCGGGTGCATGACATCAAACAGGTCGCTGAAAGGGGTATTGCGCTGCTCCAGCAGCAGAGGGGGAAGGAAGGCAACTCAGGTGGGAAGAACCCTTCACTGGATTACAAGGAAAAGTGTCTTAAATCCCCATTCACAAGGCACTTCAGGTGATTGTAATGTTATGGCAAATTGAAGCATCCCCTCTTCTTCTCTGAATTAAATGTAGCTATTCATCAAAATCAGTCTACAATCCAACAAAAAATCGATGATGGTACATGTTAGATGCCCAGTGGATACTGCACTGATTGAGAGCATATGATTAACTCTGTCCGGGAACGCAGCTGTTTCACAGCAGCCTCCATTGCAAACACAATGCCCCTACAGTCACCATCTCAGAGGCTGTGTACCAGTATCCGGTTTCAACTGCCCATCACAGCCCCTGGACCCTCAAGCTCTCAACCAGTATGCCAGAAGTCCCTGTGAGGCCTGGAGCCCCTCGCTTCCACCCAAGGATAGGTAGGCCTTTTAGCTCACACTCTCCACCCAGAGTAGGCATGCAGGTACCACAGTGTCCCGAGCTTGCCAAAGAGCTGTTCAGCTCACCCTCTCTGCCTTTCTGCAGCCATCTAGAAGAGCTCTGCTTCTTGGATCCAAGCAGGACCACAGTCCCATGCCGGGAGGCCCAACCTGGGTCGGCATCTCCTCCCTCCGACACTTCAACAGTACTGTGGGCGTAGGTCCCTTGCAGGGTGAGGCGGATTTACGCCTTGGCAGCAGGCAGCAGCTCCAGTCCCCTGGTTCACACCAAAACATCTCGGTTGGTGGCAGCCCTCCTCAAAGAGACTCAAACCGCGGCACCCCTGCGCCCTCCAACATCACCACTGCTGCCAGGCCCGATCACGGGGCCGCATCGAGAGATGTGCAGATGGAGGGCATCGGAGATCACACAATCACATGCGCTGGAGCAACAACACCACTATGATATGACATAAGTCATTTATAACGTGCCTGTACACAAGTGTTTCTAGGCGCCAAGTGAACCACATCTCAGTGAGAGCAAGAACATCAAGGTCAAAGTCTTCAAGAAGGAGGCAGATGTCAGAGGAGTGTTTAACGGCAGAGCGAGAGTTGAGGGTAGCTAGATGTAGGACTGTGAAAGCCTCAAATGGAGCCTTTCATCTTGCAGCCCCTAAAGCTTGGAATGATTTACTGATGGAACTTAGGTGTTTAAAGACAACGGATCTCTTTAAAAGAAAACTAAAAACATACCTGTTTGCATAAACTCGTCTACTAGAGCTAAGAGATCTGCCCCATAGCTCCTGCCCACACTGTTCTCTGTTTGTTCTGAGTCTGTTGCGCCCTCTACGGCCTGCGCAATACAAATCTAAAGTAAAGTAAAGCTAGGTAACGCTGGTTGACACCTTTGATGGTCTTCCGAGGAGGGATACAGGGATGTGGTATGCCCATTGGTGGTGGAGAAGGGGAAAGACGGGTGGCAGACGGAGGATTGGCAGGAGAAGAGAGGAAGTTGATGAGAGACCAAAGGCGCCTATCAAGAAGGAGGCGGTTGGGCTGAGAGCCCTGGGCCATGACAGAGCCATTCTGATAGACAATAGACAATGATGCATCTAGAGGATGAGAAGCATGCCAAGAATACTGGCGGGGCAATTCAAGGCTGAGGCACACGACACACTCCTCTGGTTCTCCAGGGGGCCACTCCAGCCCTCACGGGCTGATCTGCCTCACTCCAGCTGGCAGGTCAGAGCCAGCACCTTCTCAAGCCCCCACTGCAGTGCTGATAATCTCTTCCGGCAACAATCTAAACTCGAGCCCCGCCCGGGGCACCAGGATGACTCTGGACGAAGGATGGAGCCTCTGCCTCGCGGACAGTAGAGTAACTTTGCTGAAAATGTTGGGGGCGACCTGACATCTAAATGGAAGGGGCTCCTTCCAAATGAGTAGGACAAAATGGGGTGCCACAAAAGTTGGAGGGGGAAACACCTTTGTCCCCACTAAAATTACACGCAAGCTCACGGCGACCAGCGTTGGTGAGCTCAGGCATAGCCTTAGTGAGATTAATTTTCCTACCTCAGATGCCACAAGGTGGGAGTAATATCCCCGCCACATGTTCCCCCAGGTGACATTAAAGGCCCATTCTCAAATTCCCCCCCACCCCCATGAGTTTAATATCCCAGCAACACGTACCGCCCGGTGAGGACTATCCACATGCCCCCCCCCAAGTAAATCTATAAACTCTGTCACACATGCCCCACGTGAGAGAATTACTCAGGCATCACATTCCCAAAGGTGATATTAATACCCCTGCCTCATTTTCCCCCCTGGAAGACAGATATCCAGCACCTTTTTGCCCCCATCCCAGAGAGCGGTCCCTGATTTTCGACGCCCCACTCGAGTTAGAACAGTAACTCGTACTCCTAATACCTCGAATCCCATGTCGTATTTTCGTCCAGTCCCTGACCCAAGGAGGGACAGTCACTGGTAATAAAAGTAAGTGTTCTCAGGCCCGAGAGGCTGGGTATTGTGTCTGCCGAGGTTAGACAGGTCCCTGCGGTGTCATTGGCTCACCTGTGGTAGTGGTGGCCGGGAAATCAAGGCTGAAGCTCTGTAGAAGGGGTGCATCGAGTGGTGCCCACCCAAGTAAACTACAGATATTACCAAAGTGAACAAAGAAGATTGGTAAACCAGTCAATCAGATTTATTTTGGTAGAAAATACCATAAAATCTACAATGCAATACACAAGAAATACAAAATGTAAAACTGATTTTAAAAAATCATAAAATAGCAATAAAAGGTTGTCGTGCCATCTAGTACAAACTTTCCAATAGTAGGTTATACACAAAAATAGTCTACTAGTGGACATATAAATTATGCAAGTTACATTCCATGAGGAAGCTAAATATTAGTTGACGGCTTTCTTCTAATATCCAAGGCTGTTCTCAGATGGAACAGTAGGGTCCAAGAAACCAAAGAAGAGTCGGCCAACAAGATAAAATGCATTGCAGGTCTGCAATGAAAAAAATGCATGTTATAATGGGAGTAAAGTGCAAGTGCGGACATTGGGTTAAGCTGGACAGAAAAAAAGAAAGTGCAACAAGTTTTCAATATCATCATTTCACATATCACAAATAACATTATTAGATGGAGGGTCGGCCCATGTAGCGGTTACAGTCTTCAAAGGAAGCATTTTAAAATGAGCTCTTATAATTAAGTATTGTCAGTTTAAAAATCTAGAAAATATGATACCAATGGAAGACAGTGAGGCGTGTTAAGAAATACTGCTTTTCTTCAGCTCTACATGCTCCCTTTGGGCTGACAAGATCACATGAGGATTATTTTGACAGGACTTGGCTGCCTTGCACGTGATACCAGTAGGGTTTGTTAATACATTTTTGCAATTTAGACTGTTGGACAGCTTTCTTATATGTCGTGACCAAGAAATGGGCATGATTTTTTTTCCAAACGATAACAACCAAATAATAATTTGTTGGGTTAAAACCGTGCTCGCGTTACCCCAGATGCGCAACTATAAAAACATAGGCTCCAGCGGAAGTTCATCTTCCAAAAAGTGAAATCCCACCCCCAGATAAACTGCAACATTTGGTGAGGACAAAGGTAAACCAAACAAAAGTTTAAAAAAACTTGTTGACTTGTAGTTTGTCCAAATTGCCATTGCTCTGAAGGCCCATTCCATATTTTGCTGTTGCAATAACCTTAGATAAATAGATTTTTAGCATTCACTCCATTGCTGAACATGTGTACGTTATTGCAAAACGAAAGACACCACCTTTGGCTTGGGCCATACTATTTGCTTGGTTAGTGCAGTGTCTTGTACCAGAGAGAGATGAGGTAAAGGTCATGCCTAAATAATCCTAGAATGCCGCACGGTTTAGTTTAGTACCTTGACTGGAAAGGAAGGAGAAGGGCCAAACTGGCTTCTTGGAGGGTTACTCTGGCAAATCATCACAGCCGATTTACTGACATTGATTTCCAAATCCAATCTATCCATAAAATCAGTATTTCCATCAATAAGCTTCTAGAGGGCCTGCATCGTTCTGGCAATTGGAACTGTGTCGCTGCGTATGCCAGTTCCATAAGCCTATTTATATATAATGGGACCAAAACTGGGGCCATTATACAACCGTGTCTCGCACCAGTCTCATCTGGAAACCACTGTGTGCGGTTCCCCTTGCTACCACTTGTCACAGATGCTGTGAGATTCTGACTAATAAGGATTAAACATTGGAATAATATTTTGAGGCCAATTATGGTCTCTCAAGCACTACCATAAAATGTCCCTATTCACTTTATCAAATGCAGTCGTGAGGTCCATGAATGCAAACTAGACCCTCTCCTCCTTCAGCCACAATGCGTTTGCCACTATCGGGCACAAGTTTGTCCCTAGGCCTTCCCTGAATCCCAAATTGAATTTAGACAGGATGTTTCATGTTAATATTTTCTCCAGAAGAACTCTACCAAAGATGTAGTGGTTAGTAAAGTATTTCCTTAAGGGAAAAAAGAACCTCCTTATCAGGCCAAGGCATGAATGTACAATACCCATGTTGGTCTAGGGACAATGGCAAAACTCTGTGGTCACCGCCAAAGCAATGCTGGTGTACAGAAAAGTGGAGTGTCGAGCGGTATTGGGAAATACTGGGGGCAATGGAAGCCAATGCTGAGTTTATGGTCTTTCCATCGAATTTTTTGCAACGAGGGACATTTCCATTTCATTTTTTGCAACGAAAAAATTAGCATTGAATGCATTTTTTATTTAATGGGGGTGGGAGGCGTCCCCTCCCCAACCCCCCACTTGTTACCCTTTAAAACCCATCCAAAAAAAATTAACCCTTTACCCCTCAAAAACATGCATTCAATGCATATTTTTTCGTTGCAAACCTCTCGATGCAAAGGAATGCGATGGAAAGGCATTCAACGGATATACTAGATACCCCAATGCTGCAATGGTTGCTTGTGCCTGTTCTGCACCGTGGGCAGCTCTGTCGCCTTCCTTGGGTTTTAAATCCTCTATATTTCGAAATTACCTGGGAACGTTTTTGGTTTTTGCTTTCTGTAGTTCATGGCTGGATAATTCCCCCCTTAAGTGCTAAGGGCGCCTGTGTTCGTCCTGAATTCCGACAAGGAATCATAGTAGGCTCCGCCCACTCCTGGAGTTAAGTTTAAGAAGGTTCTGGGTCCTTCTAGGATGATTTTCCTGGTCTTCTGCACCGCCTCGTTGAATGTTATCCCTGTCTCACCTGGATCCTCTCTTCCAGAGACCTCTAACCAGCTCGTCAACCCTACCTTACATGCACACCAGTGATGTTAATACCTTTTCTTTACATGTCTCCATGCTTGCACAGGTGAGAATATTAACCCTTCCTCACATGTTTGCCCCACAGGTGAAATCGGCGGGAAAACCCTGATCGACATCGGATCCGGGCCCACCATCTACCAGCTCCTGAGCGCCTGCGACCACTTTGAGGAGATCATTGTGACAGACTACCTGGAGGTGAACCGGCAGGTCCTCCGGAGGTGGCTACAGGATGAGCCGGGCGGCTTCGACTGGAGCCCCTACCTCAAGCATGCCTGCAGTCTGGAGGGCAAAGGGTCAGTATGGAGGGAGTGGCTGGTCAAACCTCACTGTAGGGCTACGTAGGACTCCACCTTCTTTCAAGCGTCAGTGCGTTAATTCGTTTTAGCATTACATTGGTTTTCTTGTATGTAACAGAAGCAACCTCATGGCTACTACAGAGTGCTATTTTGGAAATGGAAAGAGGTTTCAGACAATACAGGGGGAGACTACAGGGGGAGACCGCGGTTTGAGCAGGAAGGACGGTTGACCTATGTCAGGACCACACACGGAGCTAAAGAGGGTTTTTTTGGCCCTTTCAGGTACTTCTTGAAACGCCATGGGTAGTACAATCTTGTGGATGAAGCTTTATAAATACATTACATTTTCCAACTCCTTGGGAAGAGGGACAAATACTGTGAGTTTGATTTTAGGAAACCTAGCAGAGTAGGTGTCAGCACACAGCGATCACGCATTACCTGGGAAGTCGGGGAGGACACTGCAACAACAAACACACCACACAAAGCCTTACGCAACAGCACACGATGGACTCTGACCGGACACCACACCAAAAAGCTCAGCGAACGGTGTTAAGCGAACTGAAGCTGCCAACAGCACATCACAGCTCCCTTGCTCTTTCTCCAAACGTTTTCCTACTAACGCGCTCCTAACCTACCCCCATTTTCTTTTAGATCCGGCAGAGCGCAAGGGGTCCACTACGGTGGTGATAGTGCACGGTATAAATATGCTTTAACATTAACATAACAGGAGAACTCAGCACATGCGGTAGTCTCATAGAAACAGAGCAACGCAGGGCCTCCTGGGGGAATGGCAACACACAGCCCACTAAAACCATGCAAACAGCCACCCACCTGGCAGCGTGGGGAGCAGGGTCAACACACGGCAGGCATAAGGGTGTACGATCAAAACAAGGTTTTTAGGGCCAGTTACTAGGCTGCAATAAACTGTGGAAATGAAACTTAAAATGTCTTGGGTTGAACAGTTGCAACTGGAGAATCTCAATCCAGGTTCCGTCCCCAGGTCGATCGTCAAGTCACTGTCCCTCACCGTCCAGGGTTTTTTACGTGTGCCTGTATTACTTTCTTGTCTCTTTGGTCGGTAGATCCTGGTCCTCTGCTTCGCATCCTCCTTTCGGGAGGGATCCTTTGTCTGGATCTCTGTGCCCATGTGTGCTGCAGATTAGGCCTGAGAAGAGTTAGTGACTTGGGCAGAATAGGGGTTGCTGAGACCCCAGGACTTCCCCCAGGGGGCTAGTAATCTTCATTTATTTAGAGGTTTCACTTCAGATGCCCTTGCCAACCTCCTGTTAAAGGGTCTTGGCTCTCCCCCCAAACTCCATCCTCATTCTTCTCAATGGGTCACCACAACCTCATGCCTGAGCGGGTCCCTCCTCTATCGTCTGTATTTTCCTCCTCAGTCTCTCGTGTTTTCCTGCACCTCGTTGATGCTTCCCCACGTGACTGCACCTCCATCGTCCCAGGCTCAGCCTTGTTAAGTCTTGGATTGGCCACTCCCCGGCCTTCCACAGCTTGTCTATGGTTTAATCCTCTCTTCTCTTCACCTCCCTCCTTTATTTTTACTATAATGTGTAATGTGTTCCTGCAACAGAAAGTTCTACATATTTTGAATTAGCCCAACCCTCTTTCTCGACTATGCTTTTGTTCACATCCAGGAATCACCAGCTTTCATACACGCCGCCTTTTACACCAATCAAATTCCTTTGATTTTAAAGAGCATGTTTTAGCAGGACCCAAGGAAGGGCGGGCACCCCTTTGCCTAAATCCGGGATCTCACTGTGGCTAATGTATCATCATTCTTATTGATGATTACATCTCCTGTATCCGCCTCGGTCTCTGATGAACTTCGACTACCAATCTCTGCTCTTTCTAATAGGAATGTATGTAAGCAATAAGCACCTGTTCAGGGGGAGGGGAGATTCACCAGTGGGTAACAAAGTTAAAGAGGAACACCGGGCCCTTAGCCGATACCGTCTTGTGAAGCCCCCTGAACAGAGGGTTATTGCTACTCGCACCAGACGGCTGACCCTTGGGGTGGTAAGAGCAATGTATTTGTAAGAAGCAATAGGCTGCAGCGAGCACGCGGCCCATTGTTTCTTACTAACACCTCACCTCAGCATGGTCACCTTGGAAATGGAGGGTGAGGCACCTACGGAGCCCCTCTTCCTTTCCATGGTGGGCAGGAGCATGAGAGGAGGAGAGCCGCAGAGGCGCCAGAACCATGGCAGCTGCAGGCTGGGCGGAGCAGGACATTTTGGTGTCGCCGGTTCGGTGTGGGCCCTTTTGGTGCGGACGTTTCGCTGCAGGAGCCGGTTTGGCACGGCCTGTTTGGTGCCAAATCGGCCCCCACCGGGCTTGCAACGCCAAAATGCCCTGCTGCGTGGCTCTGCTGCTGGCATAGGACCTGCCGCCCAAAACAGTCGTCAGTCTGGAATGTTTCTTAGTGATGTCATAGGGCGGGTCACCCTAGTGCTGGAACTCTTGCCCTCAGTATTGATGCCGAAAGGCCAGTCCATCTGATTCTGAAGTCATCATTATTGATGCCAAAACGCCATTCCTTCTGATTCTCAAACTCTCCACGCCGAAACATGCTGGCGCCAAAACATCCCCGCGCCAGACTGGTCGCGCGGAACTGGCCGTGCCAAATCAGCCCGCGCCGAACTGGCCACACCGAAATGGGGTGTACCGAGGCTGGGAGGGTTGGGGACAGAAGAGTGGGGGCTGGTGCTGGGCGGAAGGGAAAATGGCTGGCTGGTGCATCAAAACACTCGGGTTCGGAGCAACCTGAACTTGTACCGTGGGATTCAGCCCGGCTGGGAGCAATCTGATTGGCTGGTACACCCGCGGAGGGTGCTAATAATCCAGCCACATTGCTGTGCTTAGGGCACAGAGTTAACTGTAGTGATCCCAAATTATGAAAGTGAAGACGTCCAAGACAGATTATCCCATAGCAGGAAATGACCTCACATCCCAGACCCCACCTGCAAGTGCAGTAAAAGCAGAAACACCCTTGGATACAGAACCTTTCTAAAAACACATCTCTTTGTGAACAAACAATAAACCATTTCACCACCGACGCAAATACAAAAAGCACACAGGAAGCAGCAAGAAACACACAGACTACTTCCCACGCCAAACACGTGCATGACTTTGGGTTGAAATGCTATGTAAATAGACCTGTGCACCCAAGAATTCCTGGGTTCTTTTTTCACATCACGGTTCAACTATATCAATGTACGGCAACATTAAGGAGGATTCGTGTAAATAACATTGACCTACTTTGCCTAGAATTGCCCCAAAATCATTCATTATAAAAATGTAAGCGAATATTGTTAGCGTCCATTCAGTGACGCTCTTCCCTCGCTCATGGAGGTTTGTCTGGGCTCTCCATATTGCTGCCGAGTTGCCAAACGCCACTCGAGACACCGTAGGCCACCCCAGGCTTTTTACCTGGCGTGATGGGACTTGGAGACCCATACTTTCCGTGGAGAAAGCGGAGCCACAACTCCCGGCATGGCACCAGAAAAGCCCGGACTGGGTTAAGGTTTCACATGACATGGGTCCACTCGGCAGCGATGCACACAGGAGAGGAGGCTGTCACTTCCTGCTCCCCTTGACTGTATATTTTGAAGGTGCCGCACATCTCTTACTGCAAGAACAGTCCCCAACCTGGTTCCTCATCCCGCCCTCCACGCTGGACCTGCTCCTCCTAGTTTTTAGTTTTACTTTACTTGAATTCTTATAATGCGCCCGATCACCCAAAGGTCTGGAGGCATTTAGGAGGTGCTTGCAGCCGAAACTATTGCATTAGAGTACAACTAGGGAGAAATGGCATATGAGGAGGGACACACAAAGTGTAGGGGTTGTTCGGTTATTTACCCACCCATTTACTGTCAATAGCCAAGCTTATCCCTGTAGCCATTCCCACCCACTTCCTGCCCCTCCCCACCTAAAACACCTGGGATCTTTATCAAGCCTTCCCATCAAACTTTGTGCTCGAAGTGCCTGCCAGTGTTTTTTTCAAATGCAGTCTTCTAAGAGTTGATTTAATTGGTGCTGTAAACGTGCTACCGGTGTAATACAAGTCTAAAACACGCATTGGCAAAGTCAACAGGTTTGGGTTGTGTATAAGTAGTCGGCCCTTGCCAGGCACTGCTATCACATGCCCAGGTACTCACACTATTTTGCAGCTGCTACCATCGGTAGCCAGTTAATCCCACTATGGCAGTGTGTGGCAAACGCCTGTCCCATGCCTATGCAAAGTCCCAAACTGTTGGCATTGCCAATGCTTGATTGTATCTGCATCCAATGTCCCAGGCCTTGTGTGACTGCCTTGATTCCAAGCATCGTCCCGACCCTCTCAAGCTGCCTCCCTGCTCTGCTCGCCTGCACCTGCTGAGGATTTCGGCAGCAGAATCTCAATATTACAATGTTGCTGCTAACATGCGCGGTGCCTACACCAACACTGACAACAAAATAATGCTTAAAGTGTCTTAAAGTGTCAATGCTACCCATGCCATGCTTTTTTTGACAACTATGGCGGTTGTGTTGTATTTGATCAATTTGTAATAATCAAAGCACCTGCATTCATACCAAGCACGATACAACACAATTCATCTTTGCAGTGAAGCAAAAGCACGCATGGAATGAGGGATGCGTTGTAGCGGCAGAGAAAGTCACCCAGAGGCTTCGGTTTGGCTCATGTCATCCTTCAGAGCAACTATTTGTTTGGGATCAAGGGTGGCTCTTTATAACAACTATTAGTTTTGAGTCCTGGGTTCACTTTAGCCCCACCACGGTACAGCCCATTTTCGACACAGCTAGTCCGGCACGGGCCGATTTGGCGATGTCTGTTAGGCGCGACCTGTCCGCTTAGATCTGCTGGGATCTTCGGGCACCAGCATGTTTCGGCGCAGCAGTGCCATTTTTGAAATAAAATAAAAAAATAAAGGACTGGTGCTGTCTCGAACGCTGGCCTGCAGGGATGCGAGACCGAAGAGCTAACCACTGAGCTTTCGAGATCTTATAATTTTAAATGCTCCAGTTACTTTTATGAACGTGGGTCATTAAGAACGGACGTAACGCTTAATATGAGTAACTGGTGCAGGCAAAATCGATAAGATCTCTACGCCCTTGCGATTAACTGGTCAGTCACGCAGCCCTGCAGGCCGCAGGATTCGCGACGGCCCTAATTGTATATTTATTATTTCATTTTATCAAAAGTGCAATGTAAAAAGTACAATATTAATTAAAATTGCGCCAAAACGTCCACACCAAATCGGCCTGCGCCGAACTGGCGGTGCCGAAATGCCCTGCTCCGGCTCCACCATTGGTTTCGGCCAATATGTGGAGTTTTAGCACCACCTAGTGGGCCTACCTAGTTATGGCTCATAGGTGGAGTTTAGTCTCAGGACCGCCATTATTACCGTTCCAATGTGACCCTTTAATGCCCCGTAGTGAAACTACATAGGTTTGCGTCTTGGCATTTTTAACAGCACCATTAGTTCTGGCTCACAGGTGGTGCTTTTAAGCTATCATTGGCTCCTGTGCGGCGCTTAAATCCCTATGGGAGCCAATGATAAAGTGATAGACATTTTTTATTGATTTTTTTTTATTTTTTTTTTTAGTTTATTAATAAACTTTTTGAAATAACTAATTCTCTAATCAATTCCCTAATTCAAAAAGAAGAATAACACGAGGACAACCGTTCAAATGTCCGGCCCACAGGCTTAAATATCAAGCATGTCAATAAAGTTTATCACCGAGCAAGTTAGAATGACGGAACTCCCACTTAGGATTCTGAACCACCAGTCCTCCATATTTCCATTTATCGGTGCATATTTGCTCAGATGTATCGATCTTTTCGAGTTCAATTTGGGGCAGCCGATTACCAAATGTTTTATGGTTTCGATTTCCTTTAAACAGAATCTGCACCAGTTATCACAAATCGATGGATCTTTTCGTCTTATTAAGACTTCTTTTGTTCGTAACGCATTCATTCTTAGACGAAGAAAACGGTCACGGTGATGTCTTGAGGGAAACTGAACAAGATATCCTGGCATCGTGTTTAATTTGTTAGAAGTTGGCCCTAATTTAGGCGCCGACACCATGATTTCCAGACGCTCCATGTTTCGTACCCAGGCCCATTCTTTTAATTTTTTCTTTGCAAGTTGGGGCCATTTTATCAATGTTTCTTTACTTATACTGGCTGCTCGCATGATATCATGGATTTTTGAGGACCAGGAGGTTAGAATCTGCTCAGATGGTCGCACATCATCCATCGCCAAGATCTCATAGGCAGGTTCTTTCTTCATGATTGTCATCTTTCTCAGTAATGCTAGTGATTTCCAAATTACTGTTGTGTATAGGTCATCCAGCGCAAGTTCATGCCTTATTACTGAGATTGGGAAGCAATTTGGTAGCTTCAGCACACGTCGCCAGAAATGGCCTTCCAATTTTGCCCACAGTTTGTGGTCGAGATTCCAACCTGCTTCTGTTCCATAGGTAACACATGGGATTACTTTTTGCAAATAGAATTGCCGAATCGGGGTTAGGGAAAATTTGCCAAACAGGTTGTGGATTCGGGTTCCTTGGATAGCCAAAATATTCATGCGGCTGCCTACATCACTTGACCAACTCATCTCACAAATAGAAGCGGATATCATTATGCCTAGATATCTGATTTCCAATACTTCCTCCAGTTTCGAGTTTCCAATTTGCCACTTGAAGCAGTTTTTCTTTATTCCTTTGTGCGTTCCAATTTTCATAATTTTTGTTTTCGTCACATTTATACTCAAATGGTTTGCGTTCATATATTGATGTAATTTATGTAATAGACATTTTTTATTTGAGATGTGGCATGCAACCGAAAGGGCCCATTGAAAGGAACTGGGAAAGCAGGATGGGCCGGGCAGTAGAGAGTTGCTGCACTCCTGTGCCGTGGAGGTCTTTCTGCCATACCAATCGCCTCAATGGGTCTGCTGCCGGTAACATGGGGGAAGACTTGCATGGCTGAAGGCGAGGCCATGGCAGCATTCACAACTCATAGCAATGCAGATTGACCTCCGTCCAGGACAATTCTTCTTGCGGAACATTAAGACCTGAGAACCTAGTTCAGGACTCTGCCGATGCAGGTCTGTATTGCATTATAACCCCCTGCATGGTGCTGCCATTACACCTCAATCTTGACCTGCAACACACCCAACTATTCCATGACTGGCACTCCTGCATGGTGCTGCCATTACACCTCAGTCTTGACCTGCAACACACCCTACAAATCATTACTGGGACTCAGCATGGTGCTGCTATTACACCTCAATCTTGACCTGCAACACACCCTACTATGGGACTCAGCATGGTGCTGCCATTACACCTCAATCCTGACCTGCAACACACCCTGATAATCCCTTATTGGGACTCAGCATGGTGCTGCCATTACACCTCAATCTTGACCTGCGACACACCCTACTATTCCATGACTGGCACTCCTGCATGGTGCTGCCATTACACCCCAGTCTTGACCTGCGACACGCCCTACTAATCATTACTGGGACTCCTGCATGGTGCTGCCGTTACACCTCAATCTTGAGCTGCGACACACCCTACTATTCCATGACTGGCACTCCTGCATGGTGCTGCCATTACACCTCAGTCTTGACCTGCGACACACCCTACTAATCATTACTGGGACTCCTGCATGGTGCTGCCATTACACCTCAATCTTGACCTGCGATACACCCTACTAATTCATTTCTGGGACTCTTGCATGGTGCTGCCATTACACCTCAATCCTGACCTGCAACACACCCTGATAATCCCTTATTGGGACTCAGCATGGTGCTACCATTACACCTCAATCTTGACCTGCGACACACCCTACTATTCCATGACTGGCACTCCTGCATGGTGCTGCCATTACACCTCAGTATTGACCTGCGATACACCCTACTAATCATTACTGGGAATCCTGCATGGTGCTGCCATTACACCTCAGTCTTGACATAAAGCACCCCCTGCTCTCATGGCAGTTTTTAGACAATATTTCACTCAGGGCGAAAGGCCAGAATACACCCTGCCCCATGCTGCTTGTCTGCTGCTAACCCGCACTGCCCACCCCCTCCAAAGAAATGGATTAGTAGGGCGTGTTGCAGGTCAAGATTGAGGTGTAGTAGCAGCAGCGTGCAGGAGTTCCTGGCCATGTAATGTTACCTTCTGGCACATAGTTGCATGCTGGATGGAGAGCTCATATGCAGCGTGCTGGTTTGTGAATAGTGCAATGCCATGCAACAAGTTTGAAACCCTGGTGGCACCAACTAGGTCGTTATTCATTCTGAGGACGATGAATTGAGTACCACCAGTGGCTAATAACAACACTGACTAATGCAGAGCTTCGAAGGGGTCCATCTACAGGAAGCGCTATAAAAATCACCAGGGTATAATCACATGATGCAAGTGCAATGCCAACATATTGAAAAGCTTAGTTAATTGTGCTAGTTGCTGTTGTCTGATGGCAAAAGCAGGCCATTTGTGTGATGCCAGTTGTTGGTGTGTGATGCCAATACATGTAATAGGTGTTATATTAACACATCCTGACAATACCTATCAAACGATGGCCACTTAGACATGCAATTGCCAAACTAGGCACACGGTGAAGGTGCGTGAGGACGCAAACTGAAAACCAGTAGTAAGAAAACCTTTCACTAGACATGTCAAAACTGTTGGCTTTGTCATTTATTGTTGCTACAATAATTGTTTTCTACCTTTGCACATAGATTTGTTCACAGTAAATTAAAAATACACACACCTACAGGCAAAGGAAGTACTCCCTTTAAGTGCAAACCCTTCAGTCTTAAGCCGTTTCATCTTTCCAGTTCCTGACCCCTTTGCTCCAATTTAAAGGGCAGCAACAAACATCATGTTTACAAATATTGCTTTTTTCCCTACTTACTCAAACTGCTTGGGCCTCCAAGTAAAGAGCATAGTTTGGTAAGGTCACTCCATATCACCCGAGCATGTGTTTCCAGTCCTGGACTTTCGTGCATGGATCAGTGCATTCTGGGAGTTGTATTCTTTTGTTTCAATTGGATTAACATCCCAGAAAACAATGATTTTCAAAAGAAACCCCAGTGGTGTTCAGATGACATGGAGTTACCCGCTTGATTACCCTAAAACACCCCATTAACAAAACAATTAGCCTAGTCGTCTGCTAAAACCATAAATGTAGGCCAATGCATCCCCTGCTCCTATTACACCACCCTGTGGCCATTTACTTTGCACCTTGCGCTGCTGCCCCTACAGCCACCTGGCTATTCCTGCAGGCTGTCTCTGGCCCTTTTGATTAGTCCTGCATAAACGCTCAAACCTGCATTCTGGCATGCCAGTACCATGCAGAAATGATCACACTGATTAATCGCGATTCGTTTCACAAAGATGTTCATTTGAAAGATGGGACCCTTCTTAAAAAAACTCTGCATCACGGGAGGTAGATGGCTATGGGCAGAGCAGGCATTTGTCCTCCGTCTCTGTTCGTGCAGTGTTCAACAATGTTAAATGGGAAGGATCCCTGCTCTCCCAGAGTGTAGATTAACAGATTGCCTGCTGTGCCCCTTGCCCCAACTGTGCCCCAGGCTGTGTCCTGATCTGCCCGCCCCTAGAAACAGGCCTGCCTTCTGTCTGAATACTAGGGGCCCGATTCATGGAACTTTTTTTACATTTCAACCTGACTTTGAACTGCTGAAAAGTGACTTTGCACTGCCGACACAAACCCTGATTCATGGAACTGTGCAAAGTGTATTTTTACAGTGCAAAGTCAGTGCATAGTTATTTTTGCAGTACAAAATGACTTTGCACTGCAAAAATACACCTTGCACAGTTTCATGAATCAATGTTTGTGTCAGCAGAGCAAAGTCACTTTTCAGCAGTGCAAAGCAGTCCATGAATCGGGCCCTAGGACTCTTGCGCAGCTCTCCAATGCACCTGACCTGAAGACCCCCCGCAGTTCCAGTACTGGGACTCCAGTAGAGCTCAGAGGGACGTCATTTAGGGGTCACACTTACGACCCCCGAGGTCTCCCTTGCTACAACAAAAAATATAAAAAATACCAAAAAAAACACCTTTTTTGTTTTTTCAAATTGCAGCTCCAGGGCGGTGGCCAATGCCATGTGGCTATTTGAGCTATTTATCTTTCTGGAATTCCATACAATAACTACTAGACTCATTAAAGGTTTATTTCAGGCACACTTCAGGGGGTGATTCACTGATTTAGTCTGTTCTTAAACACCTCAAATTCAAAATGCAGACAAAATCCTCCAAAAAGCATTTAGTGTAGACTAAGCATCCATTTCAGACTATGGGCCTCATTACGACCCTGGCGGTAGCCGTTCCCTTATTAAGGGCACGACTGCCGCCGGTAATGATTTTTTACTGGGGCCCAGAAAAGGGCAATAACCGGATCATGCCGACCTTGGCAGACCCAGTAATTGCCCTTTTCTGGGCTCCGGTAAAAATGTAATCCCCATTCCCATTTGAGCCCCATAGAGCTCAATGGGAATGGGGAGGATGCTAACAAAGGGCCTGTTAATGACAGGCCCGTTGTTAGCATCCTGGTTTGCTAGCGGGTCCCGCTAAGGACGCCTGGTCTGACCAGACGTTACTTAGCGGGACCCACTGCAGACCTCATAATAGGGCCGGCCGGAATGAACGGTGCCAGCCTGGTAAGGGACTGGCACCGTTCATTCCGTGGCCGCCTGGGCATGTTTTTTTCTACCGATATATATGGTGATCCATTATTGTATGAAATGTATATCATCTTACAGTGATATTGTAACCATATTTTTCATAGTGTACTTAGAAACAATGCTATCCGATGCCACTTCCTGTTTTGTCAAGGGGTAAAAGGTTGTGTTCCATCGCTTCCTGTGATCCTGTGATGTCACTTCGGGGTGGGATAAAATGACATCACTTCCTGCGAGGTCATCAGAGGTCAATGGACATGTGATGTCACTTCCGCTACCCCATGCATTTTGGTGAAATGACATCCCTGACAGCTCAGTGCTGACTTAAAGCACCTGCCTCAGTTCTCCTCGTGTGAAGCATCACTTCGGTGATTTTAACGTCCGTGTCTTGTTTATTTCGCCCCACAGAGAGCACTGGAGGGAAAAGGAGCGGAAGTTGCGCGAGAAGACGAAGCACGTTCTACCCATCGACATCCACCAGCCCAAGCCCTTGTGGTCTTCACAGGTCCAGGAGCCAGCGGACACGCTGGTGTCCGCCTTTTGCCTGGAGGCGTCCAGCCCAGACATGGAGAGTTTCCAGCGTGCCCTGGCCAATGTCACGACCCTGCTAAAGCCTGGCGGCCACTTCCTGATGATTGGGGCCCTCGAGGAGTCTTACTACCTGGCCGGAGAGGCCAAGCTGCTCGTGGTGCCAGTGACGGAAGCAGACGTGAAGGAAACGTTCCTCCAGAACGGCTACCGTATTTGCCAGTTCCGGACCTACGTCATGCCGCCGAGCCTGAAGATTGGCGTGGATGACGTGCGCGGCATCTTTTTCGTCAATGCACAAAAGTGTGAGCACGAATGAATGATTGACACATCCTAAGCACTAGGAAAAGAATAGCTGTGGACCAATTACCCAGGACTGTCACACACAAAGCAAAAAACTAATAATTGCATGTCTCTTGCTAGTTCTCTTTCGATAGTAGTTACCCATTTTGCCAAACTCTAGTGTCATTTGTGTGCATTAACCATCCCCACCCCACCACCAACCCCTCCCACCCCACACAAGGATAACACTATACCTCATTGTGTTAGAAACTTCAGTCATTAACAAAGACTCAAAATCACCCATGAAAGGGGCCTTACTTCAAATCTTGAGACCCTCAAACAAATATGTCTATAAATACCTGAACTGTGTAGGCATGTGATTTTGTGTGCGGTTTGCTGACATACACAAGTTAATCATGCATTATGGTCCCATAACGGCATTGAGCTGTTCCTGTACTGCCTGTTACAGTATAAAAACGCATAACATAACAAACCACTAACATGAAAATGTAAGTAACCTATTATGCCATTACATGGATATTCTAAATGGTAGGATGTCAATTATTAATGACTTAAGTCATATGATGTAATGTTTTCTATTTGTGATGATCATGATTTCCCATATCCTGAAGAAGGCTTACTTGTCTGATACCGAAACACCTGAGGCGAAGAAAATCTTTAATTTGTGAATAACAGCAGAGTCGTAACATACAAGAACAGTTTTTTTTATTGCATCTGTTTAATGCATGGTGAACCTAAACATTGACACAATACCCCATGCAAGGCAAAGTCTGCTAATGCAATTTGCACAGGCAAACCCAAAGCTTGCCTTCTTTTGCAATGAAGTGGTCTGTGATAAAAACAAATGTACTTATTCTTTAAACATGAGTGTTAACGCAGTCAGCTCAATCATTGTTATCTGCTTGAATAGTAGACATGCTGCTTTCTGAAGATAAAATATATGTACCATTCCTCCACTAAATCTTTTCCAAAATGTATTACAATGTAATGACTGCTTTGATGTTGTCCCCTGCCTGACCTTTGCGGTGTGGGGAGGTGACCATTTGGGGCTGGGGACGGCTACCCACTCAATGATCCAGAGCACAAGGGTGATATCAAGAGGATTCCTTGGCCACCATCTCAACATCTCTGTGAGGAGTAATGTCACATGGACCATTCCAAAGCATCTGGTCCATAAACTAAAGTATTGACTAAAATGAGACATCATGCAAGTAACAATAGTAATGGAAAAAGCTTTTATCTTTGCTGCCTAAGACATATGTGTGTTCACCAGTGGAAAACCCACTTACCGGCTTACTGTGAGGGAAGGTGGTTGCTGCAGCATCCAGAAGCCTAGATGCCAGTACACCGCTAGCCCTGATGGGCTGACGTGGAGCACCGGCATGTGTGCACAAGCATGTAATGCAGATTACAAACTAAACAGTTGGACGACTAACTATAGCTCTGATCTGGGGAGCACAGTAAGCCCACATTCCTATACGCATAGCACAGGAGTTAAAACACTTTTTTAATTTTTTAAAAAATGTATGTGATATACAGCTTTACAAACAAAAGCTTTTCACACAATCAGCACCATCCATACTACAATTCGATTCAATTTAGCACAAACTAAAATCAGCAATTCATTAAGCATAGATCTAATAATCATCAACCCATAAAGACCGTTCCAGTTAAATTTAATAGAATAACCGATTAGCCTCTAATCCATACATTCATTTCAACATGAAAAAAAATCAATCCTGTAAAATTGATGCTAATTGTCTTCAAAAAGTCATAAAAAAGAGAATGCAGGGCTCACTATTGCCCCCCATAAACAGTGCCCATTGATCATCCCCTGCAATGACGAGCCCCAAAGCAGCCGCAATAAGGGCTCTAGATCTCACTACCCCCAAGGATTCACAACTAGTCAGCAAATTTTTTGCAGTCTCAAGCACATTGGCACCACACAGCCGACAACAACGGAGGATCCATGGGATATTATTCCAGGGCCCCGTTATTTCCAAGGTCTTTACAGAATTCATTGTAAATTTAGGTGGTAATCCCACAACAATGGATTACCGACAAAATGGCCAATGTAATTCGGAAAATGTGCCCGAGCAAGGATGTATTCAGTGAATAGACCACTATTAGTCTTAGTGGCAAGGTTCACTACATACTGCTCACAACAGCAGTGAAGGACAACACCTTTCGCAGCTGATTAAAAACTCAAATAAGTGCTAGTCAAGGGATCACCCGGAACCAAGGGCAGCCATCTGACAGCAATAGTCTTGAGGAAAGACAGAGCGCAATCCTTCATAAAAGTGGCTTTAACCCAGGCAGCATCAAAGATAAGAGCATTCAGAGTACCAGCCCGGGCATTGGCTAGTTTCCAATAGGTGTTCAAACAGGTAAACTGTAATCTCGCCCAACAAGAAACAATGCCAAAATCTAGGAAGATCGTCTCAACCGGGGTATGTGTCGGGAGACGAACAAACTTCTTCAGCAATAGAAATTCCAATTTGGTCACTTTCGGGAGCATTTCCAGGAACCCAAACTTCTGCCCTGTACATAATAATCGGAAGAATGGTGCCAAAATTCCAACTGCGTATCCCCCTCCAGTGCAGGCCAGCTTTCCAAGGCTCCCAATGACGTGGGAACACTTTAACCTGACGTAATCCAGATGGTGAGCGCACCGCAATTTACAGTCAAGGTAACTTCCCAGGTATTTATATTGTTGGACCACCTCAAGAGTTTCCACCTCAAGCTGCCATTGGGCTTTAGTATATTTGCGGCCCAGAGCAGAAAATACTGTAACTTTAGTTTTGTTAATATTTACAAGAAGATCAAGGGAGTCCGAAAACATTTTTAGCAAATCTAGGGAAACCTGTTGGCTGGACAGGGTAAGGTCCCGCAAGACAGTATCATCTGCATACCTCATCCACTGGAGGGGCAAATTTCCCCGTTTTGGAGCAATAGATATTCAGTTAATCAAAGCCTCTCCCATACCTGCTAGGTAGAGATTGAACAGGAGATGCACTCGGGTGCATCCCTGTTTCAATCACGGTCTGTAGGAATCCAAGAGGACATCCTACCTGATTTGTCCAATCTTACTTTTACCCTAGTCTTGGTGTGCAAGGAGATTATCATAGTGAGTAATCCTGCAGGTATGTTCCAGGCCAAGTTTATTCCTATCAACGGAATCAAAAGCTGCACTACAATCAATAAACACAACGTAAACTGGTCGTTGTCGAATGAGCCATGCTTGTTGTATCACGGTCAACAATGCGAGACAGTTAGTCGTTGTACTAAGTCCCCTTTGGAAGCCAGTCTGATTTAGTGAGATAAGCTTAGATGCTTCAGCCAAGCCCGTAGTTCATCCTATAGTAATCGGGCAAAGTTTTTCTAAGGAGCATCGAGCATGGCTAGAAGGCGATAGTTGGCAGGGTTAAGACAATTGCCCCTTTACCAAATGGGGACAACACACTGTCTCTCCAAGAAGGTGGTATAAATTACGATTCTCCAATCCAATGGAAATGCCAATCCAACGTGGTAGCCCAACAGACAGGGTCGTTTTTGATCACAGTGCTACAAATACCATAGGGGACGGGCGCCCTCAAGGATTTACTGCTGATAATTAGTCTCAAAATGTCATTGGGGTTTTAGTGTATTTCCATTTTACCGCTGGTGGGCTCCTGCCAACGGATGTTGACTCACCACCCCAAGGGTTTTAGAAATATACTCAACCCAGGTTAATTCCGGTACACCAAGCAGATTGCGTGTTACAGAGATAGGGCCATCAAGGACCCTCCAAAATTCATGTGATTCCTTGGATAAGGCCAAAGTGACTGAAGTCCGCCAGCGAGAGCGTTCAGTTATATACCGATGTTGTCTTAATCACTTTTGGTATACATATTTATTATTGTTTAAACGTAGAGCACAATCAGCTAGATCCAAGTCCATTTCCATTAACACTCGCATTTCTCTACGCAATTCCCGTCTCTTAATGACAGTCCATCAAAGGGATGACAATGGGGAAATGAGGAAGTAATTGGCCTCTTAGTACTGCTGCCTCCCATTGCGAAGATGGTCAAGACTACCGCCGCCATAACTTCCCCAAAATCCCCAATTACTTCGATGTCTCAGGGATCCATATACCCAATCGCACAGCGTTCTGTTCTACATATGAAGCCAAGGCCACTTGTAAGCAGGTGGATGCCTTGCCCACCCTATGATCATTCCATGTTATGCGATTTAAAAGCAGAATGAACCCTAATATCCCCAATCATTTCAGGGGGACAGATGAGTCAGCACAAGAGGCATATGGTCACTCTCAAGCCGATGTAAAATGCCCATATCAATTACCAAGAGAGGGTCATTAGCTATAAAGTCATAATCCAAGATGCTACAGGATTTTGGCCCAATACTAGTGCATTGGGGTGGCGAATCTGGGGGGAATACACCATTAGCCTTAGAGAACCTGAAGGAATAATATCAACTAGCCCATTCTAGGGCCCTTTTACAAAAACGTGTCAAAGGACCACTGTCGGTTACCAGTCATTTGGTCGAAAAAAAAGGTCGACAGGACAAATGGTCGACACCATTTGGTCGAAAGACAAATGGTCGAATTTTTTTTTTTTTGTATTTTCACTTTTTATTCTAAAAAACCCTTTTTTTCCCTAAACGAAAACCTAAAAAATATATATATAAATAAAAAAATAAAAAACATTTGGCTTTCGACCAAATGTCTTTCGACCAAATGACTGGACAGCACCACTGTCCACTTTTGCTGACAAAAGTATATCCCCACAATCAGTCCGATCTGGAGAACTAGGGATCCGAGAATTAAAATCCCTGCATGGGAAACAAGGAGGCAACTTACTAGTTAAGGCCTCAATCTCAAGCAACATCAAACCATGCGGCTGCCTGTATGGAGGATCATAAATGTTGATAACCATAACCTCCTTAGGCACTTTTTTGGCCATGGTCAGTAGGGAAAGACATCCTTCCCATAAGAATGTTGGGGGAGCTCGTGGGGAGCTCTACCAAGCTCAGGAGGCTCTTGACTCCAAGCAAGAGGCCCCCCCCCTCGGGTGCCCGCAGAGGCCCTGGATGGCTGGTTTATGAATAAAATGCTAGCCGTCCACCACCACCTGGTCAACCATCCGCGTTTCATGACGTGCCACTGAGGAATACTGGCCGAGTACTTCCAGAAGAACGTATTCCTCAAATAGGTGGGAATGCCCACGTGTGTTCCAGCTAACACGCGGGGCACAACGTGAGTTGTTTAAAGCTATGGGCCCTTGGTCCCCCTCAGTGCAACCAGGCTGGCAAGCCATGCCCAATGCTTCTCTTCGCCCGATGTGGCTTCCTCTACCCCTGCTCCTAAAGGCAAACTAGAGGCCAGAGGAAGAACACGTCTGAGACCAGACTCAACGGCTGGATCTTTGCCAAGGTCAGGAAGTTGGAATCTTTTGCCATGAATCAGCTCAATGGTGGTACATTCATAGCCGAATCGTTTAAGCGATTCGCTGTGCTCTTTAATAAGAGTTCTCAACGTTGAAGTAAACTATAGATGTAGCATAACTTGTTTAAATGTGGCCACTCCCTCAGTGAGAACAAAAAACACCAACATGCAGACCCTCCCAGCGAGCCAAGCCCAGGGGGAGGGGAGACGGCTTGATACAAGCGAGCCTGGGGCGATCAGTGGTGAGGAAGGTTGGAGAAGGGGACAGTGGACGTTTGGAGAAGGCTGGAGGGAAGAGAGGCAGCATAAGAGGTGGTGAGGGGAGAGGAAGCTGGAGAAAGGAGGAGCAGAGGAGGTGGAGGAGAGAGTAAGGAGGCTGGAGAAAGGAGGAGCAGAGGAGGTGGAGGAGAGAGTAAGGAGGCTGGAGAAAGGAGGAGCAGAGGAGGTGGAGGAGAGAGTAAGGAGGCTGGAGAAAGGAGTAGTAGAAGATGAAGAGAAGACAGTAAGACCAGAGGAGGAGGCCCAAGGAACGGTGGAAGCAGTGTGGAGGGATGGAGGCATGCACCCACACTAAAGGAGTGTGTGAAAGTCGTGGTAGGAGGTGCGAGCATGTGGCAAGACCTAAAGCAAAACCAGAGAAAGGGATGAAGGTTTTAGGCCCACCCATTTCTCCCAACCAGAAACAAGTCAACCACCAGTCACTGACCCTTTACCACTGAACCCAGACTTTGTAACGACACACAGAAAGGACCCAGCATTACTGTCGCCCTTCAAACAACTCATGACAGAGGAAGAAGGAGAGCCTAGAACAGCCCTTACTCCTTTATGAGGAGCTCTATAAGGTGGCGCTCAATCAGAAGGGAAATAGACAAAAATACACATCAGTTATTGGCCCCACTCCCTTTGGAAAGGCAGTGTCAGACCTTGCCCTTCCCCATCTGTCAGTGGGCCACCAGAGGATCACCCATGAACATGTTGTCCGGTGCCGGTGCTTCCGTGTCCCTATTTCCATGGAGTCCTCTAGGACTCCATGGAAATGGGGATTAACCGTTTCCGCCGCCTGCCGTAATATACCAGTGGCACCGGAAAGTCAGGCGGCGGAAACAGTGTTACGGGTTGCCGGTAAGACACCGCCTACCAGCAGGTTTTTCAGGCAACCCCATAATGAGGCCCAATGTTGTTACTGGCTCACAGAGGGGCGTGGGACTAGTTCAGGAAATGCCTTCCACCCTCTGCTTTGGCTGCACTGGGGTGCGTTGTCGTCCTATCTGGTCTGTCTTGGTGAATGAGTGGCCAGGTTCCCCTTGGACTCATGGAACTCAGGGTGCTGTATGGGGTAGCATGTTCCTTGTTTTTGGAGAGCTGTCATCATCTGGACTAGATGATTTAGTTCCAGGAATGTCTGTTCTTCTGAAGTGGGGTGCTGCAAGGTGGCTGCAGCGGGGTTCTGAAAAGTGTTATGGATGCAACGGTTTGCCCCATGGACTGTCGGCTGCAGAGTGCTGCAAGGGGGTATGGATGTAGCTCTTTGCCCCATGGACCACCTGCAGTGGGGTGCTGGAAGGTGTTCTAGTTGTGGTTGTTTGCTATATGTACTGTCTGCAGCAGAAGAGAAGTCACACGGGTATGTTTAGGCATCCTGAGGCATGTGCAATGTTTATGGCGTTTATAGTGTGTGGTGCCCCAGGTGGTCTGCTTCGGGGGTCCTTGTCCCTCTAGGCGGGGGACGAGGGTTAATAAGTAGATCCGGGAGGCCTGTATGATAGGTTGCTCTTGTCTTTATGTAGTGGCCTCATGGGCAGGTTTAGAAAGGTTTGGGTACCTTTTCTTCCCTTGGGTAGTCTTTCATAGTTTTAGGGGTCAGGGCTGTTAATACTGGACTCGTAGGTCTGGGGTGATCCATTTGTTTGCTATTGTTGATTGGACTTTCAGATAATGGAGGCTTTGGGCTATTGCGACAAATCAACTTCCTGGGCACTAGTGGTCCAGGAATGAATATCGGTCTCTAAACCATCAATCAGTCCCACTCCTCTAGTACACCTGTAGGGACCTGAACAGATTGGACACAAAAGGAAATTATAAACCTCCTTGTCCAATTTTGGAAACCTGGACGGAAAGACAGGCTTGTCTCTGCAAGGTCGTGTATCGTTGGTTAGTTGCAACACAGCAAAAATACAATTATTACCCAATGATAAAAGGGACTGTTCAGTCAAGGTTGTATACAAATATTGACTTCATTATTAATTCAACAGACAGTTCTAGCACACTACAAAATACAAACCACCATGTTGGAATGTAGAGAAAAGACAGTTTCAAAGAAGGAAAAAGGTAGTCAGTAAAGTAATTAATCACAATAGTTCAAGGATACTTGGTTTCAACACAAAGGGAGCATTGGGTGTAAAATGCCACTAGGGGCCTTCGGAGATGCACACGGTGGACAGAACCACAATGTGCCTTGTGCTTGTAGAAGTTCTTGGTGCTCAAAAGTGTAAAGTCAGTTTCAGGGTGCTTTTCAGCTTTTGCGACAGAGTTCAAGACGGGAGACAGCTGCGGGTATCTGGCAGCAGGCAGTTCAATGAGCAAGGCTGAACGGACGGCTGCAGCCTGGCCTACGCGGCGGCTCATGGTCAGGAATCGTCTCAGTGCTGGTTGGCGGGTCTGGACACTAGTTGAGTTGTCTCGGACGGCGTAACTGAGGCGTAACAACAGTCAGTGGTGCAGTCGGAAATCCTAGTCTTTCTTCACTGGCGGAAGGTGTAAGGCAGACTGTACCTTCAGCCACGGTCAAATGCTGAGGTCTTCTTGTTACTCCTTGCAAAGTCTTCAGATGATCTGCCATAAAGAGGGGGCTCAGCCCTCTTTGATATCCAAATGGGCCACAGCGATTGGTATAGGCTAAGCCTACCTTTATGAAGCAATCCTGGGCCCACACATACAATCTCCTGTATGCATGAGGTCACAACCAGAGTGCTTTGCAACAGAAAAGCTAAAGAGGTGAAAACATATCATACTAAGTCCCACCCACCTTCCTGTCTATTGTGGATCAAAAGTCTCTCTGGTTAATTGAGCTTTCTGCGGTTCCTGATTTAAGCAGCATGTCTTTCTTGAAGCTGCGGGGAGAACAGTCTTTCTGTCTCCTGCAAACCACATTCTTGTACCTTCTGAATGGGGTCCCCCTGCGGGGGTTGCCTACTGCGAACACCTAGGTCCATGTATATGTTGTGCGCTGAGCATAGGAAAATGTGTGGGGATTAGTCCCACACGTTCTCCGGAGGTTGATCTACCATCATTCAATTTCATTTAAAATTTCAAAAAATTCCCAGGGGAGTGCACACCCACCGTGCGGATGGTCGATTTCCTCACACATCATCCTCTGGAATGGCTGTTTCGGTTTCAGGAATGTTTGTTCTGTCTGCAGTATGCTGCTGGAAGGTGGCTGTTTTGGTGTGCTGCAAGGCGTTATGGATGTGACTCTTTTTCCCATGGACCAACTACAGGGGTGTGTGGCAGGGTTCTATGGATGCAGCTGTTTGCCCCCTGGACTGCCCACAGTGTGCCACTGCAAGGTGATTTTAGCAGTGTGCTTCAAAGTGTTATGGTTGTGGCTGTTTGCCCCATGGACCAACTACAGTGGTGTGAGGCAAGGTATTATGGAGGTGGCATGTTGGCCCCATTAACCCCCTGCAGGAGGGTGCTAGAAGGTGGTTGCAGCGGTGTGCTTCAAAGTGTTATGATTGTGGTTGTTTAGACTATCTGCATGGGGTGGGGTTCTGTAAGGTTCGGTTTACATTGGATGTGGCTGATTTCCTCTGTGGCTGTGGCCATGCGCAAACTGGCTGGGAGTTTATTTTGAAATTTGGCCTGATGATGGGTGTGGTGGAGTGTTTAATTTTATTGTTTAAATCACACTTCGTGTGTTTGCTTTGCTTCTGGACGCTTTGTTCCCATATTGCGTGGCAGCTATGTTTTATCGGTTCCTTTCTTGTCTCGTCACATTAGGGTTGTGACTGCACACAGTTTTTCCCGGGGGCGGTTAATTTTCTATTCCTTCAGCTTGCTTGCTGGCCACATGTGAGCTGGGTTGGTGAACATTGCTTTTGGTGGGTCAGAAGGCGACTTAAAGGGTTTATTTTTATTTATTTATTTGTTTGTAAGGTTTCATGCTGGTCTTGTTTCCTGTCTGGTTGTGCAAGGTGGACTGTGTGACTGTTCTGTGTCTGTTGTGTCAGGGTGTGCCTTTGTTTTTACCGCCGGTCAGTTGTGTTGATGTTTTGTCTGTATGGTGTGATTTCCATTGGGAGGGCTGTGCTGTTCCCGCATCTCCTGGAGATGTCTGGCTATTGGTTTTATAAGGGGGTGGATGGGGTTGTAGTAATCTGCTCGTGTTGCATAGATGTTGGTGCATAAAGGGCCTGTGATGTCAGTGTGGAATCTTGTCTCACAATGCATACCAGTGCGCAGTGTGAATGTTCTATAGGTGATAGTTGGTGCTGGGTGTGGATGGTACCGTATATACTTGCATTAAGTATTTACCTTCAATGTGTACCAGTGGACAATAAAGTCTACCTTACATGTATGCTTGGAACCTGGTGTCCATCTTTCACCGCAGCCTGGTTGTTGACTGGCTGACATGAGTCGCTCTGATGAAGTCTGCAATGGGACAGGCAACTGAGTGGGCCAGCCTTGCATACCAGAATTTGGTGTGGAGGCGGGGAGAAGGGGCGAGGTGGAGCACTGTGTGTGTGTGTGTGTCTGTCACAGTGTTTTTGAGAGCAGAGCTGTGAGAAGCATTACCCAAGGCAAGATGTGAAAGTGTGCCTGGAGATGAAGTAGAGGGAGAAGGACACACATGGAATTGCACTCCTGCTCTAGATCCCCATCCTGGAAGGGTAGGAGGAGTTCTTCTTTCAATAGAGATGATGAAAGAGGTCCTGGGCCAGGGAAGGCTCTTTCTAGAGAAGACGCGGAGCAGCAAAGAGGGGAAAATACCCTCACTCAAAGGAGCAACTAATGGCCACGATGGACACTACAATGTTGGCCACCCTGAAGAAAGGGGAGAGTAAAAAGGATCCGGGTGGGTAGTGGCCAATAAAGACTTCGATGAGGAAGTTGCACTGGCCGGTTCCAATACAAAGGGATGTTACATATCAAAAGGTACAAGACCTAAAAATACTAACACATATCAGGGGTTATTCCGATTCTCCAGCACTAGAGGTGGATCAAGACGAGGAAGGTGACTCCCTCAGTGTAAAGGAGAGATGGGGCGGGGTGTCACAGGTTTCAATTGATAAATCGATTCATGTTGGTAAAATGTGAGTGGCAGGACCCAGAGAACATTACTCTGCCTCAATTCCTTTTAAAAAATTATCAGGTTCAAGGCCGGCACACAGAGTGAAGGTGGCTTCAATAGTCGTTAATCTACTGGAAGACTGTGCATGGATGCAGGGGGCGTGGCACCAGAGACCTTGTGTGTCACAGGAATAATACAGCATTCAAGGTCAATGCAGGGTTTAATCTCTCTCTACATGCTGAGGGCTGTCAGCTGTAAATGGTACAGTTCATTTTGAAAGGTTTTAGAGGATGCACGATTTAAGAAATGGAGGATAGTGCAATGTGTTATTTCAAAATGAGAAGCATGCTTAACTAGGTATACATATATATACATATTGAAAGCAACCCTATAATAAGGATACAATCATTTTCCATGAACTTTTCACAAAATTCTATGGCAACTAACTTTTGACACGCTGGACAGATTTTGACAGACATTTTCCAATCAAATTGGTCAGCCTGGGGCCCTGCAAACAGGAAATTGTGGGGGAAATTCATTAAACGGTTCACAAGTTATTAACAAACCAAAAAAAGCTTTTTTTTTTCCCGGCCTACTCCCATTCATTTTCCCATAGAGAAAAAGGAGCTTCCATAAAACACCCGTAGTGTGAAAACCGCTGGGCAGGTTTGCACCAAATAAGAAACACGTTGGGCACAAAGCATCGCTGATATTCCTGTTTTTGCTTTGGTGTAAATCTGTTCAGTAGTTTTTAAAAATTCGACCGAAAACGGGATGCCCTTGTCCAAAAAAACGTGTCCTATATCTCCCATTGGTGCACTGCAGCACAGATTTTTTTCAGAAATGAAAAGCCGCTGTTTCTTTTGCATGATATCAACGATTCCCTTTGTAAACCTGCAAAGCCGATAAAGAAAAGGGCTTAACATGATATTTGGAGAAGGAAAAGCGGCGGTATCATATTAGGATAGAGCTGGGAAGGGGCAAAGCAGAGTACATAGGTAGTTGGGGAGTTTGGGGAGGGATGGAGAGTCTGTTTTGGGGCAAATAATGTTCATTTTGCCACAGTAATCCCACAGGATTCCAGTGGGAATGTTGCAAGACATGCTCCGAACAAAAATGTGCCACGCAAACTGGTGGGTGAAAAGGAACAAAAGGAGAGGGTCAGGGCGGATTTACAGAGCGGGTGAAGGTGGGGATCTAGGAAGGAGGACGGGTGCACATGGAGGATGGCAGTGGGGATGTGGAAGACTTTTACATTTCGAACATGTTCCTATTACTGTGGTAATCTGCAAACACTGCATTCCTGTGACCATGATTACATATGTAATGCAAATTGGTGCTCCGGTGACCATGGTATGTTTCTGCAGGAATATGCTGGGGCAAATTACAGCAGAAATGAAAGTATGGGGCAAGTTGGTATGGGCCCTGGGCAATGCAGAATTGCCAGTGGACAACGCCCTCTTTTTTCCAGAATCGTTCTTTTCTGTGGTAGTTACCGCTGAGGCTATAGCCCGTGGTTGATGCTCTTTTTGACTAATTAGTGCATTGTGGACGGTTGGCCGTGGGAGCTGGTTATTAGTGAGGGAGATATGGGTCACAGACATAGACTGGAGATACTGGCCACTTTCTTTTTACCCAATTGTTGCAATGTGGACACGGCCGAAGGATCTGGTCAGTTGCTAGACTAGGGGATATGGGCCACGATCATAGGCCAGTGGGACATAGCTTATTTTAACTAAATGATGCAACATGGCCAGTGGGCCATGGAGGAGATTGAGCAGAACAAAACCCTTGAAATTCAGTGAAAAAACGTTATTCAAGACATACCTCAGATTATCATATTTATCACAGCAAAACCCAGGAAATTTGGGGAGCGAGGGTGAAGTGACAACAGTCTTAACTTGTATTCCCCCATGCACGGTTTCTCCGCCCATGACCCCATACATGAGTTCAAGCAAGGATCAATAATGACATACACAATTATATGATGGGGAACATCTGCAGGGGGTGGGGGGGCCTCCACGTTAAGATTGTCATCACTTTCAAAACCCGTCAAATCGAATTTCCTGGGATTTGTTGGAACAAATCAGATCTTCTGAACTCGGATTTACCTAAAGTTCTGTCATTGAAAATGTATGACTCTGAACAGCTGATTCCAGTCAGAAAGGATGAGGTGGTAAAGAAGCCATTTCCTAGAACATAGACAGGAAACCATGAGGATTTCCGAGAGTTCAGTCTCCGCCAGACATCAGAGGTGCACAGCCTCAACACTCACAGTCATTGCCAGTCATTGCCAGTCATTGCCAGTCATTGCCAAAACAGCAACTTCAACAATCCTGACTATGAGTGTATTCCGCAAGTGGGATCCATAGGTATGTCGGGGTGGTGAAGCGTGGTTATCCCATAGAATTTGCAGCATTATTGATGCGCTGTTGTAGAATGACAGCCCCAGTCCAGGAAGTGGGAAGAGACTCCACCACCTTGTCGTCATGGTTCTGAGACATTTGGGTGGTGCTCGGTGTGAAGAAACTAAACAAATGGATGACACTGGATCATTTTACAATGGAAACTCTGCAAAGGAGACTGCGACTGGAGCACTCAGATCTATTCATGACGTCATGTATCCGCAGGGTGCTCATCACTCGGTCAAGTCTAGTATGTCTGCAGAAATACCTCTGTTTTGGCATGCCATGGCAGTATCACAAGTGTGTCGCTTTTCCATCCACACTGGGGACAGCACCCATAGTGTTCCAGAGAGCTTGTGCCAGGGATTGTGGACATTCTACATCCATATTCAGAGCATAGAGTATGGATGCACTGGCCATTCCTTGGCCCAAAGTGCTTCTATATGCTCTGTGTCCATTTCCTCTGATTTGCAAGGCCCCATCCACTGTAAGCGGGGAAGGGGCAGGGCGCATTCTGTTAGTAGTGTGGAGTTCCTGGTCATTTTGGGGCTTTCACTGAATTTAGGTTCCGCGTTTGGCCTTGGATTCCCAGGCCATCAGGTCTCTTTGTCGATGATGGTGCAGTGGTATCCGCTCGGGCTTTCTACTTGGTGTTTGAACGCCAGTTAAGATTGTCTTTGGATCAGTGGAAGCCATCAGAAGCCTAGAAGGCCCTCAACTAGTACAGCATCCATGCACCACTGGTGTTCACTCCAGAAGTGTCTGACACCGGCATTGCACCCCTGATATTGTGAGCTATCGAGGTTTTGGGATTCCTTATTGAGGGGGATACCTATTGCTACTTTATAAGTGCAATGGGTGGCTATTAAGGCACTTAGGCAGCCTTGGGGAGACCTTCAGATGTTGGAAGGTTTGGTCTGGATACTAATGAATCCTCACGATAAGAAGATGGCGCCTCTCTGGGATCTTTACAACACTGGAAAATCATGTCTGGAAGGTTTTCAATGACTCTAAACCACCCCCCATTGCGCTGGGCAACCACCCGGAACATTGCCTCCCTGCCATGGCGCCTCCGGCTGAGCCTCTGGAGACAATCTCTCTGGATTGGTTTCTAGTGACAGCATTTTCTATTAGGAGAATAATGGGGGCGCTCTGTGGCAAGGCTCTTTATCTAAACGTTCTGCCGTAAGCATTGAGCTCTGGGCCAGGAATCTGCACAATTGTGTTCCGCATTTCTCCTGACTCAGGAATTCTTTTTGACTCCTTCCTGTCCTGATCCAGGATCGGTGGGGGGGAGTTTAGTTGGAATCTGCTTGGTTGTGAAGCGGGCATTGCACATTTATTTGAATAGGACTGCATCATTAAGTGGATGTAACAATTGTCATATCTGGTTAATTGGGCAACGCCTCCACCATCTCGGTCTATTCTCAGTAAACGTGTGTGTGCATTGACGCCGACCCTTCGACTTCACAAAAGTGCTGTTGCCTGTGTTGGTTCTGTGTGGCTCCATGAATGATGTGACAGCATCTTGGGAAGAGGCATTGGGGGGGTTCCCCTAGGTGTGCCCAGGAGGACAGCTATGCCCCTTGTCCAGCCCCTCAACATGTTGTGACCCACTGCAAGATTCTTATTGATTTGCCGGAATTACCGGGGCATTACAGCCCTAGTGGTCGGGTAAAACCGGCACCGGCAATTCTGTAAATCCCCATTCCTGTGGAGTCCCATAAGACTTCAGAGGTGTTTCCATGCATCTCTGTGGGTGGGTGACGTTCCGCCCGCCAGGTCAGACCTGGCGAGCGGGACACCACCCGTCCGCAGAACTGGTTGTTTGCTGGTCCGGACAACAGTGCCGGTACGGTTCTACCGGCACCATTAATTTTGGATCGGCAAACCTGTAATGAGGGCAAATATTTTCTGAAATATCTCATTAGAGTAAATTGACGAGGAACCCCACACATAATCTACAAATTCAACATTCCGTAGGGTATTTTTCTCTCGCTTATAGCAAAATTCGACAAGAGAGATTTACAACAAACATGCACGAGAAGCTGGTCTCTTGGTCCACTCATGTGCTCTGCTTCAACAATCTGCCCAGTGTATTTTATTTTAACCTCTAAAAATTGGGTGAAAGAAAATGTCAGCTATTGTGTCCATTTGATTAATGGACTGTCACAGAATACCACCGGGTGAGTGCAGAATAGTCTGAACTTTTTTGACTTGTAATACTAAAATGATGCAGTTAATTCTGGTTATAAAAAGGAGTTTTGTTAATCAAACCCTTCTTTCATAAATGGTCCGTGACAAAATGACAGTCCACACATGTGCCTTTGTTATAACCAGTCTCCTGACATCTGCAAAATCAGCTCAGCAATGGCACTGTGACGAATCAACCTCCGGGGCAACAGTGCTCCAGTGATGAATATCGGTTTCTAAACCATCAATCAGCCCCACACCTTTAGTGAACCAGATTGGATCTGAACAGACTGTAATAACAAGCAAATTACAATCCCCCTTGTCCAATTTTGGTAATGTGGATGGAACGGAAGGCTTATCTCAATTGCAACACCGCAAAAATACAATTATTACCCAATGATAAAAGGGACTGTCCAGTCAAGGTTGTCTACAAATATCGACTTTATTATTATCACAATGGACAGCTCTAGCACACTACAAAATACAACCCACCCTGTAAAGGAATACAGAGGGAAGACAGTTTCAAATACGGAAAAGGGATGCACTCTGGATACTGACAGGAGGGTAGTCAGTATGATAATGATAATAATATATGGTTAATAACCACAACAGTTTAGCACAAAGGGAGCAATGGGTCTTAAAATGTCTCTAGGGGCCTTTCGGGAAGGGCCAGGAGGACAGAACCACAATGTACCTTGGGCTGTAGGTGTTCTCGGTGCTCAATAGGGTCGAGTCAGCTTCAGGGCGCTTTGCAGGTTTTTGTGGCAGAGTTCAAGACGGGAGTCAGCTATGGGTATCAGGCGGCAAGACGGTTCAGCGAGCGAAGCTGGATGAACAGCTGCAATCTGGCCTACACCGCGGCTCAGGGTCAGGAATCATTGTCTCAGTGCTGACTGGCGGTTCTGAAGCATTGGTTGTGACGTTTTGAATATATTTAAGCAACTGCGCTGACAACTGTTAGCGTTGCAGTCAGTTGCAGCTCGAGGAACTCAACTTGCTAGAAAATGTCCTTTAAGGTGGATGGCGGTAGATGGTTACCGAGGCACTTCTCTCAGCTTCTTCAATGGGCTTGTATTGTCCTTTAAGGCGGACGACCCAAAGCTGAAGGTTTAGGGGAGGGATCCCCACTTTGGAGGTCCTGGCATTCCTTCACTGGCGGAAGATGTAAGGCAGACTGTACCTTCAACCAGGATCCAATGATTAATTTTTCTTGCAACTCCTTGCAAAGTCTTCAAATGATCTGCCAAAAGAGGGGATCAGCCCTCTTTTGAAGCCAAATGGGCCGCAGTGATTGGTGTAGACTAAGCCTCCCATAATGAACCAATCTGGGGGTCCCCACCAACAATGTCCTTTATGCATGAGTTCATAAACAGAGTGCTTTGCAACAGGAAAGGTAAAAGGATGAAAACATGTCATACTAAGTCCCAACCATCTTCCTGTCTGTTGTGGATCAAAGAGTCTCTCTGGTTAATGGAGCTCTGTGATTTCTGATTAAAGTGGCAGGTCCCCCTTGAAGCTGCGGCGAGACCAGACTCTCTGGCTCCTGCAAACCACATTCTTGCACCTTATGAATGGGGTCCCCTGTGGGGTGGACTACTGTAAACAGTTCACTGTCATAGCTACTAAGGGTGGGAGCTGGCTTCAGGTTGACACAGTTACATACGAAAGGCTGTTAGGGTTTCCTGTCTCCTTTGTTAACCTCTGCAGCCAGGCCCCATGTGGGTCTGGTTGATGTACCCTCTAATTGGTATGCTAATCGCTTCCAACAGCTGCAGGACTCAACAAAATAGCAGGGCGGATCCATGGAGCCTTTGTTAGTTAATCAGGCTGGCCATGGCAGGGGGATGCTAAGTCCTCCCCCTTTCTGGAGATGGCATTGTGTACTCCTGGCTGTCATATCCAAACTAAGGGGTCGATTCATGGAATTAATGTGCGCCGAAAATTCCCGCGCAGAGGTGCCAAAACGTGCGAATCGCAGGAAAAGTGCGAAAATCGCAGTGCAAGTGCGAAAATCGCAGGAAAACCAGCGCACAGCGATTCATGGAAGTCCGTGCGCGAGAAAAACATTGGATGTGCGCTAAAAATGTGCGCCGCGCACGCCGGCGCACAGGTCATCCAACAGCGTGCGCCACGGCCACTGCGAAATCGCACATAGCGCGGCACACATCACAAAAGTAGGCGGAACACGGGGCGTAACACTCGGAATGGGGAACAACGCGTGAAAATATGGGCGTCACGGGGGAAGTACAGGAGGCAAGTGTGCAGAACGCCCACACGCTTGCCTACAACCCGTATTCATGGAATCGAATAGGGCAAACCAGCGCACGGTCAAAGACGCGCACAGGGCCAAACAAATACGCCACAAGAAAGCAGGCGGTAGCGCCCCTGCGACTGAAAAAAATGTGCGCCAAAATGTGCGCTAACAAAAAGCACCCATATACAGCCATGATGAATGGCCCATACAGTGGCCCTCTAGGACAAATGAGGTGCAAAGCGGCACCGACAAACACGGACACCCGCTGTGTGAAGAATAGCGTGTGCGCGTGTTCCTGGGTGCGCGGGAAGTTCCACACGCGATTAGCCTGGGTACGTGTACTTCGGGGTGCGCGGGAAGTTCCACACGCGATTAGCCTGGGTACGTGTACTACGGGGTGCGTGGGAAGTTCCACACGCGATTGGCCTGGGTAGGTGGGGGTGCGTGGGAAGTTCCACACGCGATTGGCCTGGGTACGTGTACTACGGGGTGCGCGGGAAGTTCCACACGCGATTGGCCTGGGTACGTGTATTCCGAGGTGCGCAGAAGATTCACACGCGATTTCTGCAGGGTACGTGTATTTTGGTGGTGCCGGGGAATGCTACACGTGATTTGGCCATGTGGGTCCCCCCAGGTTTCCCTCTACACCCTCCACGGCCCCTGCAGGCAGCCCACACCACAGGGTACTACCCTGCACCCCTGCTCATGTCCCACAGGCAACCCATCCACCATGGCCATGCCCACCAGCCAACCCACATGTCACCTTGCACTGCTGATCACCAACACATGTCTCCCACCACCCCCACCCCCGAGCCACCACGGGCAGCCTCCACCAGGCCCCCACTCATGTCTCCCACCACCCCCACCCCCCAGCAGTGCAGGGGCAGCCTCCACCAGGCCCCCAATCATGTCTCCCACCACCCCCACCCCCCAGCAGTGCAGGGGCAGCCTCCACCAGGCCCCCACTCATATCCCCATGCACATCCACCCCCCAGCAGTGCAGGGGCAGCCTCCACCAGGCCCCCACTCATGTCTCCCACCACCCCCACCCCCCAGCCACCAGGGGCAGCCTCCACCAGGCCCCCACTCATGTCTCCCAACACACCCACCCCCCCAGCCACCAAGGGCAGCCTCCACCAGGCCCCCACTCATGTCTCCCACCACCCCCACCCCCCAGCAGTGCAGGGGCAGCCTCCACCAAGCCCCCACTCATGTCTCCCACCACCCCCACCCCCCAGCAGTGCAGGGGCAGCCTCCACCAAACCCCCACTCATGGCCCCTATTACCCCCACCCCCCAGCAGTGCAGGGGCAGCCTCCACCAGGCCCCACCCATGTCTCCCACCACCCCCACCCCCAGAAG
Organism: Ambystoma mexicanum; assembly: GCF_040938575.1. NCBI lineage: Eukaryota > Metazoa > Chordata > Amphibia > Caudata > Ambystomatidae > Ambystoma > Ambystoma mexicanum. The sequence continues at coordinate 688,345,408 of NC_090938.1, forward strand.
TGCAGGGGCAGCCTCCACCAGGCCCCCACTCATGTCCCCATGCACCCCCACCCCCCAGCAGTGCAGGGGCAGCCTCCACCAGGCCCCCACTCATGTCTCCCACCACCCCCACCCCCCAGCCACCAGGGGCAGCCTCCACCAGGCCCCCACTCATGTCTCCCACCACCCCCACCCCTCAGCCACCAGGGGCAGCCTCCACCAGGCCCCACTCATGTCTCCCACCACCCCACCCCCAGCAGTGCAGGGGCAGCCTCCACCAGGCCCCCACTCATGTCTCCCACCACCCCCCAGCCACCAGGGGCAGCCTCCACCAGGCCCCCACTCATGTCTCCCACCACCCCCACCCCCCAGCAGTGCAGGGGCAGCCTCCACCACGCCCCCACTCATGTCCCCTATTACCCCCACCCCCCAGCAGTGCAGGGGCAGCCTCCACCAGGCCCCCACCCATGTCTCCCACCACCCCACCCCCCAGGCAGTGCAGGGGCAGCCTCCACCAGGCCCCCACTCATGTCCCCTATTACCCCCACCCCCCAGCAGTGCAGGGGCAGCCTCCACCAGGCCCCCACTCATGTCCCCATGCACCCCCACCCCCAGCAGTGCAGGGGCAGCCTCCACCAGGCCCCCACTCATGTCTCCCACCACCCCCACCCCCCAGCCACCAGGGGCAGCCTCCACCAGGCCCCCACTCATGTCTCCCACCACCCCCACCCCCCAGCAGTGCAGGGGCAGCCTCCACCACGCCCCCACTCATGTCCCCTATTACCCCCACCCCCAGCAGTGCAGGGGCAGGCTCCACCAGGCCCCCACCCATGTCTCCCACCACCCCCACCCCCCAGCAGTGCAGGGGCAGCCTCCACCAGGCCCCCACCCATGTCCCCTATTACCCCCACCCCCCAGCAGTGCAGGGGCAGCCTCCACCAGGCCCCCACTCATGTCTCCCACCACCCCCACCCCCCAGCAGTGCAGGGGCAGCCTCCACCAGGCCCCCACTCATGTCTCCCACCACCCCCACCCCCCAGCCACCAGGGGCAGCCTCCACCAGGCCCCCACTCATGTCTCCCACCACCCCCACCCCCCAGCAGTGCAGGGGCAGCCTCCACCACGCCCCCACTCATGTCCCCTATTACCCCCACCCCCAGCAGTGCAGGGGCAGGCTCCACCAGGCCCCCACCCATGTCTCCCACCACCCCCACCCCCCAGCAGTGCAGGGGCAGCCTCCACCAGGCCCCCACCCATGTCCCCTATTACCCCCACCCCCCAGCAGTGCAGGGGCAGCCTCCACCAGGCCCCCACTCATGTCCCCATGCACCCCCACCCCCCAGCAGTGCAGGGGCAGCCTCCACCAGGCCCCCACTCATGTCTCCCACCACCGCCACCCCCCAGCCACCAGGGGCAGCCTCCACCAGGCCCCCACTCATGTCTCCCACCACCCCCACCCCCCAGCAGTGCAGGGGCAGCCTCCACCAGGCCCCCACTCATGTCTCCCACCACCCCCACCCCCAGCCACCAGGGCAGCCTCCACCAGGCCCCCACTCATGCCTCCCACCACCCCCACCCCCCAGCAGTGCAGGGGCAGCCTCCAACAGGCCCCCACTCATGTCCCCTATTACCCCCACCCCCCAGCAATGCAGGGGCAGCCTCCACCAGGCCCCCACTCATGTCCCCATGCACCCCCACCCCCCAGCAGTGCAGGGGCAGCCTCCACCAGGCCCCCACTCATGTCCCCCACCACCCCCACCCCCCAGCCACCAGGGGCAGCCTCCACCAGGCCCCCACTCATGTCCAACTCATGTCTCCCACCACCCCCACCCCCCAGCCACCAGGGGCAGCCTCCACCAGGCCCCCACTCATGTCTCCCACCACCCCCACCCCCCAGCAGTGCAGGGGCAGCCTCCACCAGGCCCCGACTCCTGTCTCCCACCACCACCACCCCCCAGCAGTGCAGGGGCAGCCTCCACCAGGCCCCCACTCATGTCCCCATGCACCCCCACCCCCCAGCAGTGCAGGGGCAGCCTCCACCAGGCCCCCACTCATGTCCCCATGCACCCCCACCCCCAGCAGTGCAGGGGCAGCCTCCACCAGGCCCCCACTCATGTCTCCCACCACCCCCACCCCCCAGCCACCAGGGGCAGCCTCCACCAGGCCCCCACTCATGTCTCCCACCACCCCCACCCCCCAGCCACCAGGGGCAGCCTCCACCAGGCCCCCACTCATGTCTCCCACCACCCCCACCCCCCAGCAGTGCAGGGGCAGCCTCCACTAGGCCCCCACTCATGTCCCCATGCACCCCCACCCCCCAGCAGTGCAGGGGCAGCCTCCACCAGGCCCCCACTCATGTCTCCCACCACCCCCACCCCCCAGCCGTGCGATTTGCCTGGGTACGTGTACTTCGGGGTGCGCGGGAAGTTCCACACGCGATTGGCCTGGGTACGTGTACCTCGGGGTGCGCGGGAACTTCCACACGCGATTAGCCTGGGTACGTGTACATCGGGGTGCGCGGGAAGTCCCACACGCGATTGCCCTGGGTACGTGTACTTCGGGGTGCGCGTGAACTTCCACACGCGATTAGCCTGGGTACGTGTACATCGGGGTGCGCGGGAAGTCCCACACGCGATTGGCCTGGGTACGTGTACTTCGGGGTGTGCGTGAACTTCCACACGCGATTGGGCCTGTGAGAGTGGGGTACATGTATTCCAGGGGTGGGTGGGAATATTTACCCGCGACTGTGCCTGTGAGAGCGTGCTACGTGTATTCCTGGGCTGGGCAGGAAGATTCACACGTTCGCCTACGACGTGCCGAGAAATAAATGGTCCAATCCTGAGACACGTACGCCAGCATGAAGCAGGCGTACGTCGACCCGCGCAGCATAAAAGTGCGCGCAAACAACAAACAAGCTCATACGCCAGGATGAATATACCATTCCTAGCAGCAGTGGCCGTGGGTTACCAAAGGAGGAGGAGGAGGATAGTGAGGGCCCGAATTTTCACTCCCAGAACCAGCCTTTTTGGGATGCCTGATGACCAGGTGTATGGGAGGTACAGGTTTCCCCCACACATAATACTGGACCAGGTCAGTGAGTGGGAAGATGACCTCACATCACCCACCCTGTGCTCCCAAGCACTCAGCCCCCTGGAGAAGGTCCTCAATGTACTGCACTTCTTGGCCACAGGATCATTTCAGCGGACAAGTGCCATAGTGGGTGGGGTGTCACAGGCCACGCAGTCACGCTGCCTACACCAGGTCTTGAACATCATCACTGCACGGCCATCAGTCCGTAGGCACATATACCTGCCCAGGACACCTGCAGAAAGGCAGGCTGCCACCCTCGATTTCTACGGTGTGGCACAATTCCCAAAAGTGCTAGGTGCCACTGACTGCACCCATGTGGCACTACGTCGCCCCAGGACATCTGAGCACATCTATAGGAACCGCAAGCACTGGCATTCCATCAACGTGCAGGTAGTATGTAATGCTAAGGGAATCATCACCTCAGTATATGCCAACTATCCAGGGTCCACCCACGACAGCTTCATTTACCGAATGTCTACCCTAAACCGGGAACTAGAAGCTGGGCGGCATGGCGATACATGGCTGCTTGGTGAGTATGAATGCCATTGCACATGCATGCATGTCAGATGCAGAGTTATGTCACTACCCCACTAATGATACCCATCACCTCCTCACCAGGGGACAGTGCCTACCCTCTGAGCACCCACATGATGACGCCAATTCGGAACCCCATCACGCCTCCAGAGGTAAGATACAACACAGCCCATATTGCAACCCGGGGCATAGTGGAGCGCACATTCGGAGTGCTCAAGTCACGCTTTCGCTCCCTTGACCATTCTGGCGGGCAGCTGTTATATGCGCCCCCAGTAGTGTGCAGGATCATAGTGGCAGCATGTGTCCTGCACAATGTTGCAACACGCCGGGGCCTGGCTGTGGACATGGTGGTGCCCCCACATCCCCAACCACATGCACGGCCGCTGCGCATGGGAGGGGAGAGGGCACGGGATGAGGCAGCCCGTACGCAGCTGGTGGCTAATTACTTCACATAGAAATCACACCCCAGTGGAGTGCACACAGGCCTGGCACATACCATCTGATAAGCAATGATGACTCGACCTGACAATTAAGACGAACAAAGGGACTGTCAACTGTCAGAACCATAGCAGCCTGAGATTGTTCATGTGGAATTGTCACAATGTGTGCATCCCTACCTACACAAACACCACCAATGCAGTGTCATGAAAAGACACTTCCATGCTGCAGAAATGAATACCCACTTGCAAAATACTACATGAAAACAGTGCCATGTCACCCACCCCCTCCCCGGCACGGCCACACAACACACCATGGCATGTCATGCAATGTGAGAGGAAAGAAATTAATCCCCACAACATGCCCCAAGTGTCAGCAGCTACAGTGTCCCTAATGGAAACATGTCCACACAAGAAATGCTCACAGTAATGCAGGACCTACAACCCAAATTACCAAATACTTACCAAGCATACCAATCACCTACACAACCTCCAACCTACCTTAAACATGACATTACAGACTTAAAAATTAGCTAGCCTCACCACCTGATGATGACAGCCCTCCGAACACTTCCAAGTATACAGTGTTAGCGCCACGCAAGAGTGTAGGTGCACTGCTTACAACATGGACTCCAGTTCCAAGGTGGACCGCATTGTGAAGACATGAGGAATGGACCTGCAAATATGGAGGATGAGATGGATGCAGAGGCACATATCAATACACCACGCAGTGTACAATACAACAACAATATGCACTATGAATGTATACACAGTATTGACTACAGACTGCCCACACAGCTCATGGGAGTCCAATGTCACCATGTACATCAATGTCACTTGGGCACACCCTTTGCAAGCCCATGGAAACGGGAAGCAGGAGGGGTGTGTGTGACAAAAACCCAAGCATCTGAACCAAATCCATGACAAGCCTGCATGTGCCCAGCCACAATGCAGCGTATGCCCACGGGAGCCACACAAGGCAACACACTGTCCAAAAAAAGAAATGGCCATTAATAGGCCGGGGGGTTGGGGGAGGCCGCCCAGGAGGTCCGAGGACAGGGTGCACACCAAAACCCACCTGTGTGGATCTTGCGAAAAAAAAACACCTCCATGGGCTCATGGCCTACACGGCTACCCTATTGTGGGAGTATCACTGCTGTCGATATCCTCACCCTTTGCAGCTGCATCAGGAGGTGGTGGCACTATGGGAGGCAGTCCACGCAAAGCCCTAGTCTGTTCCTCCATGGCTGCAAGCATGCGGGTGTGGTAGGTCTCGTTCTGGAGGATAAGTGTGCGGAGGTCCCCATGCAACAACTCACGGGATGCCCGGACCTCCGCCCTAGTTGCCTGAATCTCAGCTGAGAGCGTACGGGTGAGACGCTCCAGCTGCTGTTCTGTCCTTCGGTTTGTTGAAGCCTCAAGCTCAACAAGAGTCGTCCTGAGGTGAAGGAGTTCCAGCCTCAGGGCTTCCCTGTGGCCCTGGGACTCTATGGAGATGGCTTCCTGCAGAGTCGCCAGTGCCGCCCGCCTGTCCCTGTCGGACGCCAACATGTCCTCCCTGTGTGACTGGCAGATGGAGTCGGTTGCCTGCTGTAGTCGCTCCATCAGCCTTTCGGGGGGGACAATGGAAGTGGCCACCCTATCCATGGCCTGAGCCATCATCTCTGATGATGCTGCCTGTTGGGTTGCCATACCGTAAATGGATTGCTCCCATGCGGTATTGCCAGGTGGCGTACGGCCACCACGTCGGCGGGCACCACACCTGTCTGGGGCAAGGCGAACTGCGCCTTGCTGTGCCGGCACTGCCTGAGGCTGCAGGACTGCATTCCTCCTCTGATCTGCTGGCCCAGGAACAGGATCAGATGTCGCAGAGTGTGACCCTGCATCCGTAACCACTAAAGGCGTACCTGCCAACACTGACATCCCCATTGAGGGTTCTAACCCTGGTGCAGGTGGGTCAGACAGAACAGAATCCCTCCGAGGAACACTCACCTCGACGGCACGTAGGTCTCATCATCCGAATCGGCACCTGAGTACAGCTCGGGGGAGGTGCAGCCAGAGACACCCCTTGAGAGCACGACCTGCAGCAGTTGTGGGTTCTCACCCACCACCACACCACGTCCCTCACTGGTGGTCGGTCGGCCCTCAGACCCCTCCTGGGTCTGCACCATCTCCACAACCCCAGCAGTATCAAGTGCGTCTTCCCCTGCAAAGACATAAAAGAAAACAAATGGAAACAGGCATTAGCACTATGGCACACAATTAGGTCTGAGAGGCTACAGAAACAGTACTTGATTGACACATGTCCCACATGACTAAAACACTCCCATGCATGCACCGTCACTGCGTGTGGTGGGGAGGCAGATGGCACACATTGATGACACCAAGATGGAAGATGAACACATTTGCTGCATGCTGCCTAGCAGTGGCATCACACATTGGCCAGTGATTAGCAGGTCAAATACACATGCCATCACACAGATGGCATGTACCCTAGCCATGAAGTGAAGAGGGAGAGGAGGTCACCAATTGTTCATTGAGTCCAGTTTGTTCATATAATTGATTATTTTCATTGTAATGGTTCAAATGTTTAACCTGCAGCTGCCAGTCAAAAATGGTCCTATAGCACAGGGACATGTCCAAACTAATCATGTCCACGAAACTGAGCCAGTCCACTGTACCATAGCCATGTCAGACATGTGACAATAGGACTGAGAAATCCTGAGTAAAAGTGGTGGTATGCAAACAATCTGCCTGAATAAACAGAGGTAAATAAGCAACAGTGTTGTGGCAAGATGACACTCAAAGGGCAACTGGCGTGGTGTTGGGCTGGATGTCTAATGTTGGCCGAAGGGATGCTGCTATACCCAAATGCTGTTGCCAAGAATGTATAGGAAGAGGCACATGGGTGAGCTGAACCACTCAGGCACACACACCCTCCCCTGGCACCCAAACAGAAGCCCTCCCACACACACCATGCACATGGATGACACACACATGCATGTGCACTCACCGGACAATGCCTCGTAATCTGCCAGTTCTCCCACGCTTTGGATCTGTTCCTCCGTGACGTAGGTCCCAGCAACCTGCTCATGTGGAGTGAGTTCTATGTCGTCTGCTGGAGACCCACCTCCAGTCACTAGAGTTGCGGCATGATTTGAGGCCAGCTTATTCTTTGCCCTGCGCTTCAGGTCATTCTAGCGCTTGTAGCATTAATTAGCTGTGCGCCTCACGATTCCAAGGGCACTTATGATGTCCGCAATGGTCTGCCAGTGTGCCTGACGTTGTGCAGGTGTGGTCTTGGATCCTGCAACAATCACCATTTTGCGGTCATGTGCGGACACATACTCTACAAGTGCATTCAGTTCGGCCTCATTGAAGCTGGGCTTCCTTGACGGGCCGGACTGTGTAGCCGTGTCTGGGGCATCAGCCTCTACTGGACGAGCACTCTTCCTCTTCCGCTTGGAAGGTGGTGCTGAGTGTCCTACGCCGCTCTGGACACTAGGGGCAGGAGCGTGGGATTGCACACTCAGCATGGGAGTTGGTGCAGGCATTATCTCAAGTGTGATGGTGTCAGGGGGAATGTCAGCATGATGAACTTGGACCGACACTGTCCTGGATGGGTGTGTGAGAGGTGGGGTGGATGGAGCCACAGCTGCCCCTGCAGCCTCCCCAGCCTGCCTACGCGGGGCAGCAGATGACCTAGTTGCCCCTGATCCACGTGGCCTGATGACACCAACGTTCACCGGCGCACGTGGCCTAGACCTGCTGACCTGGAAGTCAGCCATGGAGTCACCCTGTGCCAGGTCTGGTTCCACAGTGGGCTGGTCCAACAAGGGCTGAGCATGGATGGTGTCAGCCACGGTAACCTCAACCAGGGGGGGGGCATGGGTGTCCCTGACTGCTCCTCCACACATGGGGGGCTAGGGGCACCCTGCAAGTCACGGCCACGTCCCCTACTGGATCCACCACGGCCACCACTTGGTGCTCGGCCACCTTTGCCACCCTTACGGCTTGGTCGCCTCCCAGCCATGGCACTGATGTTATTGTGCGTATGGGAGTCGATGTGAACTATTGTCCTGGGCAATTGGGGGTCAAAGGGGTTGGGTACCAGATGGTAATCTTACCCTAGTGCTCTAGCAAGGCTGTATGTCACCCCTGGGGAAAGATGACAGGTCACGCAACGCACTGGCACCCCAAAAAAGCGAAGTAAGGTGCACGCAACCCCTCCTAGACCACGTGCGTGGAAAAATAAACCTGCACTACGCTGTGGCACCCAGGAACACAAGAATGAACGTATGCGTGTCACACGCAGCCTAGAATGACCTCTGAAGGGGTACGCGACACACGGGGCAAGCATAGATGTTAAATACGTGCGCGACTCACCGTCTGCCAGGAACAAAAGCGTGAAAAATATGCGCGTGTGCGCGTTGGCAACACCCCCGCCAAAAGAAGAATTGTACGCTGTCTGAGGAGACAGGACAACAGTAGTAGGGAACGCTGTTTGAGGAAACAGGCCCAGGAAAAAGAGGAAAAGAGAAAAAGCTGTCAGAGGTAACAGGGAGTACGAACTGGAAATCGCGTGTGAACCGACAAGAAGTATAGATTTCACCCACTCGCTCTCCACGAAAAGCACGTACAAGGAAATGGCGTTCTACACGTACCTTTTATACACACGTCACAGACGCACATACGCGATGAGGCCATTTCCACCAATTACGAGCTTTGACACTCGGACGTGTATCTCTTCATTTTTACACGCGCCATTCTCTACGGCCATGCGCGTGACGTCACAGCTGCGCATGGTGGCCTTTGGCCCAATGAAATCGCATATGCGAGCACACGTGGTAAAACTGCACGTCCGAGTGTCATCGCGTGTAATCGGAGGGAAGTGAGCGTACACGCGATTGGCCTGGTTACCTGTATTTCTGGGGTGCGCAGGAAGTTCCACACGCGATTGGTGGGAATCCACGTGTGCTCTGTCATCACGTGTAATGAGGAAAACACCCACGCGCCTCACGTCACAGACGCACTCACGCGCTAAGGGCCTTTGGTCCAATGAAATCGCATATGCGTGCTGACGTGCATACGCGCTAAGGGCCTTTCCTCGATTTACACGCAGACGTGCAGGATTTTCACGTGCCAAATTACTCCGTATCAAGCTGGCCACGCGTAAGCACACGGAAGACCACGCTCCTGCCCAAAAGGCCGAATTACTGCCCCCCAGAGCCCCGAGCAGCCTCCCACGAGCCATCTGATGCTGCCTGCCTGCCTGCCTGCCTGCCTGCTGCCACCGTGCCCTGCCATTTGGTGCCTGCACATCAGCCATCTGCAGGGGTCCATTTGCTGTGTCCACCCCTGCTGGAACAGAAGACTCCCGACTGGGATACCATCCCTCCACAGCCCAGCCCCAGGACCCAGTTGCCCACCCACTCCTGCCTCTGGGGTTGCCATGTCGGGCACTGCAACATCTGGCACCACTGGCAACCCCCGGCCAGAGAGGCAGAGGGGCACCAGCTTCACTGCCACCGAAGTTGGTGTCCTGGTGGAGCAAGTCCTGGGGCAGTATGATGCCCTCTTTGGAAGTAAGCGCGCCAACAAGGAAGGATGGACTCGGATCTGGATGGACATCGTGACTGCCATCAACGCGGAGGGGGTGGCAGTCCGCGACTACCAACATGTCAAGAAGTGCTGGGAGGACTGCAGGTCCAGGACCCTCTTGAAGGCCCGGTGCCTCGTGGAGGGGGGCCGGGGCCGCATGAGTACCATCCAGATGAGGGTCCTGGATCGCGTAGGCCCAGCGCTCCACGCCCAGATCCTTGAGAGACAGACCCGTCTGGAGTTGAGCGGTAAGTGGCCAAGCATTGCTGTGTGAGACAGGGCATGTTGCAGTGTGCTGGTTGTCTGATACTTGCCTGTATGTGTGACATAGGCCATGTATGCATGTGTGTGTGCAGGGACGTCATGCATGTGAGACCAGTAATGTGTGAACCACACGGTTGGTGCATGTGTTCAAATGCAACATGGGTTGCCCTATGCGGAATGGCCACATGAAAGCATGCCAGTCTCTGTTCCTGGACATGGGTGAGGGATGGGTGCTGATGCCATGTACATGTATGCTGTCCATGTCTGTGTGTCTGACCTGCGTGTCTGTGACTTGTGAATGCCAGGGATGCATGACACATGTCTGTCGCAATGTTCAGGTTCACAGATGCAGCCTAGTCATCCTTGTATCCACTGTGTCTGTGGTGTACGAGGCCAGATGGATGAAACTAGGGTGAAGTGTGTGCATGTGATAGGCATGGCCCATGATGCATGTGAGTTCCAAAACAACAGTGTATGTTTCAAGAATCACTTGGACATGTATGCTAATGTCCATAGCATGCGCCATGCCTGTTACCGCATGTGTTTTACCTGCACTGAGCCATGTGTTGTGGAGGGACATGATGGAAGTGATCTTTGACAGTGCCACTCATCTGCTATTGCTTCCTGTCTAGGGGACCATTGTACAGTACCCTGATGCTTGTGTACTATGTCTCCCTCTACACAGCGCCACGTGAAGAAGAGGGCGGAGACGGCTCTGTGGAGCAAAGCGGCGGGGATGCCCCAACGGCTGCAGCGGAAGGGGTGGGTGAGCCCCCACAGGGGCTTGCAACGGCGGAAGACGGGGTGGAGCCATCCAGGTTGGTGGTTTCCACAGAGGAGGAGGAGGCCGCTACTGAGGCGCACATGGGGCCTGGTGGGGGCATCCCTGCTGGTGCAAGTGTTGCAGTCCAGGGGCAGGGGCAGGAGGCAGCACAGGCCGCCGTGGAGGGGCCTGTGCATGTCACTGTCCCTGACACTGTGACTGCACCACCATGCATCAGCAGGGATGCCCCATCCCAGGCCCGTCCGCAGGTAGGGGGGATGTCCATGTCATCTGACTCCCCTCCACCTGCGGACGAGGGGACCCCTGGCCGTATGGAGAAGGTCCTGATTGGTGTCGCGTTGCGCACAGGTGCAATTCGTGATGAGGTGCGTGCTTCCCGGGAGGAGCATGCATGTCATCACGGAGAGCACCGTTCCAACGTGGCCCAGTTGGGATCGGCCATGGTCGGGGGTTTCCTACATGTGTCGGCCAATCTGGCGACCCTCTCCTCCTCTGTGGAGACTATGCACCAGTCGTTCTCCATGCCGTCTTCCGGCCCAGATGCCACCAGGGCCCCCTGTGGACCTGCCCCGACCAATGCAGCCAGCTCGGTGGGGATCCCATCCCTGCCACAGTCGGGAGTCGGAGGTCCAGCAGGGGTGGACACACCAGCAACTGGACCCCAGCAGATGGAGGATGTGACGGCATCATCGGGCAGGGCACGTGCACGACTGCGTCGGTGGATTCCATCAGCCTGCATGCCGTCGTGCTGGCACAGACAGTTGCGTCGGAAGCAGCGGCAGGCTCGACGTGGGAGGCATCATGGCTCGGGGCCATCAACATCAGGGGTGCAGGCATCGGCCGGAGGGCAGGAGAACCCTGGAATGGGAGTGGCTTCCGTGTGGGAGCGGTTGGGCCAGCAGATAGGTGCGGAGCGGCAGCGGGCAGAGGAGGAACGGCTCACAATGGTCAGGGCGGAGAACTCCATGCGGAGGGCGCTGAGGCGGGCTGAGTGCCTCGAGGGTCTTCGCAGGGAGTTGGAGCTGGACACTGCTTTATCCCTGCGAGACCTCGGGGCCAGGGAACATGCCCGCCTCCAAGCCATTGAACAGTTCGATGATGCCCTGGCCCATGACAACATCCAGTGAGCCGTTGGACTAGCCCGCTGCCCATGTAAATAGTTATGTAGTTAGTGTTAGGTTTCCTTTGTTTTTGCATTGTCTTTGGACCTTTTGGACAATGGGCCACATTTTTGTATATAGTTATTTTTTATTAGGTAGTGTTGTTAGATAGGTTTCATTTCTTTTGTTGGGATCATGGACCCTGGCTTGTTCACCTGTACATAGTTCACTGTTGGATTTTCTTTTCTTTTTACAATGTACCCATGGAGCAATGGCTTTCAATTATAATTTCCCATTGGATTTTCTTTTGTGGACTGCGACTTTGGACACCATTCCTTTGGATTCTGATTTTTGGTTTTGCATTTTTTCACGGACAAGCTTCTTTTTACTTTTTTTACATTCCCATTTCTGTTAGTTTATTTTTGATTCAATTCATGTTTCCTTTAATACATCTTTTTTGATCAAACTTCAATGTGTAGTATCATCTCATTGGTTTCATGCATATCATGATATGGGTTTTGAGATTCACTGACACCCATTGGGTGTATGTGAGGGACATGTGTTCGTTTCCAAACTTGCAATTGCTGTTCTATCATGTTATTGCCATTTCTGAGTGGGTGGATGCAATACTCGGGTGGGTGTTTTGCATTTGGAGGCTGACCATAGGGACCAGGGATCTAGATTGTGATGACATGTTGGCTGGGGAACATGAGTTGGACATGAGTGGGGGCCTGCTGGCAGGTGCCCCACAGTGCTGGGGGGTGGGGGTGCAGGGGAACATGAGTTGGACATGAGGGGGACATGAGTGGGGGCCTGCTGGCAGGTGCCCCACAGTGCTGGGGGATGGGGGTGCAGGGGAACATGAGTTGGACATGAGTGGGGGCCTGATGGAGGCTGCCCCTGCACTGCTGGGGGGTGGGGGTAATAGGGGACTTGAGTGGGGGCCTGGTGGAGGCTGTCCCTGCACTGCTGGGGGGTGGGGGTGGTGGTAGACATGGATGGGGCCCTGGTGGAGGCTGCCCCTGCACTGCTGGGGGGTGGGGGTGGTGGGAGACATGAGTGGGGGCCTGGTGGAGGCTGCCCCTGGTGGCTGGGGGTGGGGGTGGTGGGAGACATGGGTGGGGGCCTGGTGGAGGCTGCCCCTGCACTGCTGGGGGGTGGGGGTAATAGGGGACATGAGTGGGGGCCTGGTGGAGGCTGCCCCTGGTGGCTGGAGGGTGGGGGTGGTGGTAGACATGAGTGGGGGCCTGGTGGAGGCTGCCCCTGGTGGCTGGGGGGTGGGGGTGGTGGTAGACATGGGTGGGGCCCTGGTGGAGGCTGCCCCTGCACTGCTGGGGGGTGGGGGTGGTGGGAGACATGAGTGGGGGCCTGGTGGAGGCTGCCCATGGTGGCTAGGGGGTGGGGGTGGTGGGAGACATGGGTGGGGGCCTGGTGGAGGCTGCCCCTGCACTGCTGGGGGGTGGGGGTAATAGGGGACATGAGTGGGGGCCTGGTGGAGGCTGCCCCTGGTAGCTGGGGGGTGGTGGTGGTGGTAGACATGAGTGGGGGCCTGGTGGAGGCTGCCCCTGCACTGCTGGGGGGTGGGGGTGGTGGTAGACATGGGTGGGGCCCTGGTGGAGGCTGCCTCTGCACTGCTGGGGGGTGGGGGTGCAGGGAGACATGAGTGGGGGCCTGGTGGAGGCTGCCCCTGGTGGCTGGGGGGTGGGGGTGGTGGGAGACATGGATGGGGGCCTGGTGGAGGCTGCCCCTGCACTGCTGGGGGTGGGGGTAATAGGGGACATGAGTGGGGGCCTGGTGGAGGCTGCCCCTGGTGGCTGGGGGGTGGGGGTGGTGGGAGACATGAGTGGGAGCCTGGTGGAGGCTGCCCCTGCACTGCTGGGGGGTGGGGGTGGTGGTAGAGATGGGTGGGGGCCTGGTGGAGGGTGCCCCTGACTGCTGGGGGGTGGGGGTGCAGGGAGACAGGAGTGGGGGCCTGGTGGAGGCTGCCCCTGCACTGCTGGGGGGTGGGGGTGGTGGCCTGGTGGAGGCTGCCCCTGCACTGCTGGGGGGGGTGATGGGAGACATGTGTGGGGCCCTGGTGGAGGCTGCCCCTGCACTGCTGGGGGGTGGGGGTGATAGGGGACTTGAGTGGGGGCCTGGTGGAGGCTGCCCCTGGTGGCTGGGGGATGGGGGTGGTGGGACACAGGAGTGGGGGCCTGGTGGAGGCTGCCCCTGGTGGCTGGGGGGTGGGGGTGTTGGGAGACATGAGTGGGGGCCTGGTGGAGGCTGCCCCTGCACTGCTGGGGGGTGGGGGTGGTGGTAGACATGGGTGGGGCCCTGGTGGAAGCTGCCCCTGCACTGCTGGGGGTTGGGGGTGGTGGGAGACATGGTTGGGGGCCTGGTGGAGGCTGCCCCTGGTGGCTGGGGGGTGGGGGTGGTGGGAGACATGGGTGGGGGCCTGGTGGAGGCTGCCCCTGCACTGCTGGGGGGTGGGGGTAATAGGGGACATGAGTGGGGGCCTGGTGGAGGCTGCCCCTGGGGGGTGGGGTGGTGGTAGACATGAGTGGGGGCCTGGTGGAGGCTGCCCCTGCACTGCTGGGGGGTGGGGGTAATAGGGGACATGAGTGGGGGCCTGGTGGAGGCTGCCCCTGGTGGATGGGGGTGGGGGTGGTGGTAGACATGAGTGGGCCTGGTGGAGGCTGCCCCTGCACTGCTGGGGGGTGGGGGTGGTGGTAGACATGGGTGGGGCCCTGGTGGAGGGTGCCCCTGACTGCTGGGGGGTGGGGGTGCAGGGAGACAGGAGTGGGGGCCTGGTGGAGGCTGCCCCTGGTGGCTGGGGGGTGGGGTGGTGGGAGACATGGGTGGGGGCCTGGTGGAGGCTACCCCTGCACTGCTGGGGGGTGGGGGTAATAGGGGACATGAGTGGGGGCCTGGTGGAGGCTGCCCCTGGTGGCTGGGGGGTAGGGGTGGTGGTAGACATGAGTGGGGGCCTGGTGGAGGCTGCCCCTGCACTGCTGTGGGGTGGGGGTAATAGGGGACATGAGTGGGGGCCTGGTGGAGGCTGCCCCTGGTGGCTGGGGGGTGGGGGTGGTGGTAGACATGAGTGGGGGCCTGGTGGAGGCTGCCCCTGCACTGCTGGGGGGTGGGGGTGGTGGTAGACATGGGTGGGGCCCTGGTGGAGGGTGCCCCTGACTGCTGGGGGGTGGGGGTGCAGGGAGACAGGAGTGGGGGCCTGGCGGAGGCTGCCCCTGCACTGCTGGGGAGTGGGGGTGGTGGGAGACATGAGTGGGGGCCTGGTGGAGGCTGCCCCTGGTGGCTGGGGGGTGTGGGTGGTGGGAGACATGAGTGGGGGCCTGGTGGAGGCTGCCCCTGCACTGCTGGGGGGTAGGGGTGGTGGTAGACATGAGTGGGGGCCTGGTGGAGGCTGCCCCTGGATGCTGGTGGGTGGGGGTGCTGGGGGACATGAGTTGGACATGAGTGGGGGCCTGGTGGAGGCTGTCCCTGCACTGCTGGGGGGTGGGGGTGGTGGGAGACATGAGTGGGGGCCTGGTGGAGGCTGCCCCTGGTGGCTGGGGGGTGGGGGTGGTGGGAGACATGAGTGGGGGCCTGGTGGAGGCTGCCCCTGGTGGCTGAGGGGTGGGGGTGGTGGGAGACATGGGTGGGGGCCTGGTGGAGGCTGCCCCTGCACTGCTGGGGGGTGGGGGTAATAGGGGACATGAGTGGGGGCCTGGTGGAGGCTGCCCCTGGTGGCTGGGGGGTGGGGGTGGTGGGAGACATGAGTGGGGGCCTGGTGGAGGCTGCCCCTGCACTGGTGGGGGTGGTGGTAGACATGGGTGGGGGCCTGGTGGAGGCTGCCCCTGCACTGCGGGGGGTGGGGGTAATAAGGGACATGAGTGGGGGCCTGGTGGAGGGTGCCCCTGGATGCTGGTGGGTGGGGGTGCTGGGGGACATGAGTTGGACATGAGTGGGGGACTGGTAGAGGCTGCCCCTGCACTGCTGGGGGGTTGGGGTGGTGGTAGACATGAGTGGGGGCCTGGTGGAGGCTGCCCCTGCACTGCTGGGGGGTGGGGGTGGTGGTAGACATGGGTCGGGCCCTGGTGGAGGCTGCCCCTGCACTGCTGCGGGGTGGGGGTGGTGGGAGACATGAGTGGGTGCCTGGTGGAGGCTGCCCCTGGTGGCTGGGGGGTAGGGGTGGTGGGAGACATGGGTGGGGGCCTGGTGGAGGCTGCCCCTGCACTGCTGGGGGGTGGGGGTAATAGGGGACATGAGTGGGGGCCTGGTGGAGGCTGCCCCGGTGGCTGGGGGGTGGGGATGGTGGGAGACATGAGTGGGGGCCTGGTGGAGGCTGCCCCTGCACTGCTGGGGGGTGGGGGTGGTGGTAGACATGGGTGGGGGCCTGGTGGAGGCTGCCCCTGCACTGCTGGGGGGTGGGGGTAATAGGGGACATGAGTGGGGGCCTGGTGGAGGGTGCCCCTGGATGCTGGTGGGTGGGGGTGCTGGGGGACATGAGTTGGACATGAGTGGGGGACTGGTGGAGGCTGCCCCTGCACTGCTGGGGGGGTGGGGGTGGTGGGAGACATGAGTGGGGGCCTGGTGGAGGCTGCCCCTGCATTGCTGGGGGGTGGGGGTGGTGGTAGACATGGGTGGGGCCCTGCTGGAGGCTGCCCCTGCACTGCTGGGGGGTGGGGGTGGTGGGAGACATGAGTGGGGGCCTGGTGGAGGCTGACCCTGGTGGCTGGGGGGTGGGGGTGCTGGGAGACATGGGTGGGGGCCTGGTGGAGGCTGCCCCTGCACTGCTGGGGGGTGGGGGTAATAGGGGACATGAGTGGGGGCCTGGTGGAGGCTGCCCCTGGTGGCTGGGGGGTGGGGGTGGTGGGAGACATGAGTGGGGGCCTGATGGAGGCTGCCCCTGCACTGCTGGGGGGTGGGGGTGGTGGTAGACATGGGTGGGGGCCTGGTGGAGGGTGCCCCTGCACTGCTGGGGGGTGGGGGTGGTGGTAGACATGGGTGGGGCCCTGGTGGAGGCTGCCCCTGCACTGCTGGGGGGTAGGGGGGGAGACATGAGTGGGGGCCTGGTGGAGGCTGCCCCTGCACTGCTGGAGGGTGGGGGTGGTGGTAGACATGGGTGGGGCCCTGGTGGAGGCTGCCCCTGCACTGCTGGGGGGTGGGGGGTGGGAGTGGTGGGAGACATGAGTGGGGGCCTGGTAGAGGCTGCCCCTGATGGCTGGGGGGTGGGGGTGGTGGTAGACATGAGTGGGGGCCTGGTGGAGGCTGCCCCTGCACTGCTGGGGGGTGGTGGTGGTGGGAGACAGGAGTGGGGGCCTGGTGGAGGCTGCCCCTGCACTGCTGGGGGGTGGGGTGGTGGGAGACATGAGTGGGGGCCTGGTGGAGACTGCCCCTGGTGGCTGGGGGGTGGGGGTGGTGGGAGACATGAGTTGGACATGAGTGGGGGCCTGGTGGAGGCTGCCCCTGGTGGCTGGGGGGTGGGGGTGGTGGGGGACATGAGTGGGGGCCTGGTGGAGGCTGCCCCTGCAGTGCTGGGGGGTGGGGGTGCATGGGGACATGAGTGGGGGCCTGGTGTAGGCTGCCCCTGCACTGCTGGGGGGTGGGGGTAATAGGGGACATGAGTGGGGGCCTGGTGGAGGCTGCCCCTGCACTGCTGGGGGGTGGGGGTGGTGGGAGGCATGAGTGGGGGCCTGGTGGAGGCTGCCCTGGTGGCTGGGGGGTGGGGGTGGTGGGAGACATGAGTGGGGGCCTGGTGGAGGCTGCCCCTGCACTGCTGGGGGGTGGGGGTAATAGGGGACATGAGTGGGGGCCTGGTGGAGGCTGCCCCTGGTGGCTGGGGGGTGGGGGTGGTGGTACACATGAGTGGGGGCCTGGTGGAGGCTGCCCCTGCACTGCTGGGGGGGTGGGGGTAATAGGGGACATGAGTGGGGGCCTGGTGGAGGCTGCCCCTGGTGGCTGGGGGGTGGGGGTGGTGGTAGACATGAGTGGGGGCCTGGTGGAGGCTGCCCCTGCACTGCTGGGGAGTGGGGGTAATAGGGGACATGAGTGGGGGCCTGTTGGAGGCTGCCCCTGGTGGCTGGGGGGTGGGGGTGGTGGGAGACATGGGTGGGGGCCTGGTGGAGGCTGCCCCTGCACTGCTGGGGGGTGGGGGTGGTGGGAGACAGGAGTGGGAGCCTGGTGAAGGGTGCCCCTGACTGCTGGGGGGTAGGGGGTGCAGGGAGACATGAGTGGGGGCCTGGTGGAGGCTGCCCCTGGTGGCTGGGGGGTGGGAGTGGTGTTAGACATGGGTGGGGGCCTGGTGGAGGCTGCCCCTGCACTGCTGGGGGGTGGGGGTGGTGGGAGACAGGAGTGGGAGCCTGGTAGAGGGTGCCCCTGACTGCTGGGGGGTAGGGGGTGCAGGGAGACATGAGTGGGGGCCTGGTGGAGGCTGCCCCTGGTGGCTGGGGAGTGGGGTTGGTGGGAGACATGGGTAGGGGCCTGGTGGAGGCTGCCTCTGCACTGCTGGGGGGTGGGGGTAATAGGAGACATGAGTGGGTGCCTGGTGGAGGCTGCCCATGGTGGATGGGCTACCTGCGGGACATGAGCAGGGGTGCAAGGTAGTCCCCCGTGGTGTGGGCTGCCTGCAGGGGCCGTGGATGTTGTAGAGCGAACACCTGGGAGGACCCACACGGCCAATTCACGTGTAGTACTCCCCAGAACCCCTGAAATACACGTACCTTGCTGAAATCGCGTGTGGAACTTCCCGCGCACCCCTGAAATACACGTACCCTGCTGAAATCGCGTGTGGAACTTCCCGCGCACCCCTGGAATACACGTACCCTGCTCGCACGGGGCAATCGCGTGTGGAACTTCCTGCGCACCCCTGAAATACACGTACCCTGCTCGCACGGGGCCAATCGCGTGTAGAACTTCCTGCGCACCCCTGAAATACACGTACCCTGATGGAATTGCGTGTGGAACTTCCCGCGCACCCCTGAAATACACGTACCCTGCTGAAATCGCGTGTGGAACTTCCCGCGCACCCCTGAAATACACGTACCCTGCTCGCACGGGGCCAATCGCGTGTGGAACTTCCCGCGCACCTCTGAAATACACGTACCCTGCTGAAATCGCGTGTGGAACTTCCCGCGCACCCCTGGAATACACGTACCCTGCTCGCACGGGGCCAATCGCGTGTGGAACTTCCCGCGCACCCCTGAAATACACGTACCCTGCTCGCACGGGGCCAATCGCGTGTGGAACTTCCCGCGCACCTCTGAAATACACGTACCCTGCTGAAATCGCGTGTGGAACTTCACGCGCACCCCTGTAATACACGTACCCTGCTGGAATCACGTGTGATACTTCCCGCGCACCCCTGGAATACACGTACCCTGCTCGCACGGGGCAATCGCGTGTGGAACTTCCCGCGCACCCCTGAAATACACGTACCCTGATCGCACGGGGCCAATCGCGTGTAGAACTTCCTGCGCACCCCTGAAATACACGTACCCTGATGGAATTGCGTGTGGAACTTCCCGCGCACCCCTGAAATACACGTACCCTGCTGAAATCGCGTGTGGAACTTCCCACGCACCCCTGAAATACACGTACCCTGCTCGCACGGGGCCAATCGCGTGTGGAACTTCCCGCGCACCTCTGAAATACACGTACCCTGCTGAAATCGCGTGTGGAACTTCCCGCGCACCCCTGGAATACACGTACCCTGCTCGCACAGGGCCAATCGCGTGTGGAACTTCCCGTGCACCCCTGAAATACACGTACCCTGCTCGCACGGGGCCAATCGCGTGTGGAACTTCCCGCGCACCTCTGAAATACACGTACCCTGCTGAAATCGCATGTGGAACTTCACGCGCACCCCTGTAATACACGTACCCTGCTGGAATCACGTGTGATACTTCCCGCGCACCCCTGAAATACACGTACCCTGCTGGAATTGCATGTGATACTTCCCACGCACCCCTGAAATACACGTACCCTGCTGATTTTGCGTGTGATACTTCCCGCGCACCCCTAATGCACACGTACACAGGACAATCGCGTGTGGAACTTCCCGCGAACCACTGAAATACACGTTCCCCGCTTGGCGTTTGCTGTTTGCCAGCCCTGTGAACTGGTCCAGGGTTAGCGCAGCCCTTTGCGATTATTTGGGGATTTTGAAGGCTTTTCCTTGCGCGAGGGCGTTCTTGGGGGCGTAAGTTGCGCTGCTGCAGGGTCGCTGCGCCACGCTGCGCCACAGCTGGTTTTGGATGCGAAAATCCATGAATACGCTGTGCGCGGAAATCGATTTTAGCGCACGCGGCTGGAGCAGACATTCGCACGGGCACGCTGTGCGCCAGTCGCGTGCGCCACTTTTGTGCGAATTTCTATGAATTACCCTGTAAATATGAGAGGGTGGACTGCGCCTGTAGGCTGTGTCCACCCAGAGTACACCAGTCTATTGGATTAGCCCCACACATTTTCCTGTGGTTGGCCTATTCATCATTCCATTTAATTAAACATTTAAAAAATGCACACGCGATCGCACACCCAATGTGCGGATGGTCAAATTCGTCACATGCCCCATCTAGGTGAAAGTACCGGCTGAGACCTTCTGCATTTCCATGCTGGGAGCCTGGCATGTGCTGGATGTCCATATCTAATCCCTGTAGGGGTATGGCCCGACGTGAAAGCTTAGGGTTCTCCCCTTGCATGGCCATTAACCATCAAAGAGGCCGGTGGTCAGTTTGGATAGTAAAGTGCAACCCAAAAATGTAGGGTTTCAGCTTCTTTACTACCCACATGACCACGTAAGCCTCTTTTTCAACAGCAGCGCAGCTCATTTTCCTTTTTGCTCTAGAGCCACAAGACGTAGTTAAACAGGCATTACTACCTTCCCTGTCAAATACTGTCTCCACAACAAGTCTGTGGATGAGAGCATACATCCCTTCCTTCTCCACTTGAGGTGCCTTTCCCTGCATTTGAAGCAAAGGGACTGCAGTATACGGGACTGACAATTGTTCTTGTTGGGACACCATTCCAATTTTCAGAGGTTCTAAAAAGGGCAAGTGTGCTGCTTCCTTTGCCACTCTGTCTGAGGACTCATTACCAAGTGCTATTAAATCAATTCTATTAGTATGCACTGCACTATTCCTACCTCTAAGGACAATGTCAGCACTTTGTTTAATCGGGATAACAGCTATGCATACTGGACTGGGGTCCCGTCAGATCTTTTAAATCCTCTTTTCTTCCATCCAAATAACCCAGAATGTACAGTGGAGGTGACATATGTAGAGTTTGAGTAGATAGTGACTGTCTTCCCCTTACTCATCTCTAGTGCCTCAATGAGTGCTGCTATTTCTGCTGCTTGTGCAGAGTAATGGGGAGGCAGTTGTTTCTCCACACCAGCTCGGTGTCCCCTATCCACAAGAACTAGAAATCGATGCCCCTGTGTGCCTCTCACCAGTGCCCTGATCAATTGTTGACAACCCATCAATAAAGAGTACCATGTCTTCTTCTGAGGCATCCTCCTTAACATTCACCCTCTTTTGTTCTCCCTCATAAGTTGCACAGTCGTGGACAACGTCGTCAGGTTTCACTGGTTTGGCTAAGAATGTTGCCGGATTGACTAGGTGATACCTTACTAGATGTATGGAAGCATCTGACAAAATATCTTCCTACCCTGATACTCTTTGGGTTGTCAAAGTGGACTTAGACATTTCCAAGATAGCAAAAACTGCATGCTCCACATGCAACATCACCGGGAAGCTGATAGTAATGGTTGAAGACTTTTGTATCACAAAAGCTGCTGCCGCGAGAGCTTATTCACGTGGAAACTGACCTTGCTAACTGAATCAAAAAGCCTGCTGTAGTAAGCAAAGGGCTTATAACCTAATGATGTTTTTTGAGCCAGGACGGCTGTCATTACCTTTCCATCCAAACAGAAAAAATGGTTTCTGGTCATTCGGGGTTGCTAAAACTAGACCATTACTGATCACAGTCTTGAGTTCCCGAAAACATGTTCTCATTTCCTCTGACCAGCTTATTGGACCTTTCTCCTTCTGTGCTTCCTTAAGCACTTGAAGTAGGGGCCTTGCATAACTAAAGTAGTCAAAATTCCAGGACCTACAATACTGCTGCATCTGTTTTACCGTAACTGGCTGAGGTGTATTCTGAACTGCAATGGCTCTCTCAGGCATCACCTTTCTCCCTGCAGATGAGATTACCTGACCCAAATATACTACCTGTGTCTGGCAATACTGCAATTTCTCTTTGTCCACTCTGTACCCCTTCTCTGCAAGCAGGGTGAGGTGCTTAATTGTGTCTCCTCAACACTGTTCCTCTGAAGCACTACAGACCAACAAGTCATCAATGTAATGAAATACAGTACTGCGCACTTGTAAGTTTCCCATATCCATTTGAAAGACCCTGTTAAAACACTTGGGGATACAGAGTATCCCTGGGGTAACCTTGTATGATCAAATCTCTGCCAGCAATACATAAACAATGTGAGGTACTGGGAATCAGGGTATAACATCACCAAGAAAAGTGTGATTTTTAAATCAATTACTGTAAAATTGGTCGACCCAGTAGGGATGTTACAGAAAATGGTGGCAGCATTTGGTACCACCGCAAACTGTGCTTCAACAATGTTGTTCAGAGGTCGCAAATCATGGACCATCCTCCAACTGGACCCCTTTGCTTTCTTCACAGGGTAGATGGCCGCATTACATGGTGACACAGATGGTTGTATAATGCTTAGTTTTAACAATGCCATAATTGTATCCTAAATCGCTTCATCTGCCTCCCTAGACATGGGGTATTAACTAACGCGTGGCAATATTGCTCCTGGTTTTAATTTAATCTGTACTGCTCCTACACTTTTCAACAACCCCACATCATGAGGATTGCTGGTCCACAAGTGGTCAGTCACTTTCTCCAAATCCTCCTTCCAATATGGCAATGTTTTCCTAACGACGAGCATAGGCTGTGGTACTTCCTTTTGCTCTATGTTGACCTGGCAAGGCATCCCCATTTCAAAGACCATGGGCCTCATTACAGGTCGGGCGGTCCGGAAATAACAGTGGCGGTAAAGCCGCCGCCACTGTTAATTCCGGACCGCCCGATCCCGACTCCTGCAGGCAGGAGGTGATGTTCCCGCCAGGTCTGACCTGGCGAGTTTAACACCGCCCGCCTGCAGGCGGACGTGGAAACACCAGCACCATCACGAGATGGTGCCGGTGTTTCCACTTCCCCATTCCCATTGAGTCCTATTGGACTCAATGGGAATGGGGAAGTGGAAGGGGAATTACCATTGAGTCCTATGGGACTCAATGGGAATGGGGATTTACCGAATTCCGCCTCTGGAATTCCCGGGACACCAGGGTCGTAATGCCCTGGTATTTCCAGGAGTCACAGAGGCGGAATGGTAATACGAGTCCGGCGGTAACCAGGCGGTTTTACCGCCTCGGTTACCACCGGACTCGTAATGAGGCCCCATCTCTCCTGTGTCTTCCATATCCTCAAACAATTTCTCATAGGACACGTCTAACGATGAGGTCAGATTGATACACAACACAGTGTGTGCCATTCGCCTCCTTCCTCATCGGTGCCTGCAAGAACCACTCTGTCCTTCTTGACAACCACTGCTTCCAACAGCATGGCAACAATAGACACTGGCGCTATCTCCTGTGACTCAGCAGGCCGAAACACAAATTCAAGAGGTATATGCCATGTTTGATCTTTTATTCCCGGGACCAAACTCAACACTATCCTCACCCCATACAGAAATAATGCTGAATGCACTGACGCCCCTCTAGTTGCGCTATCACTGTAATGCGCGGGAGAAAGCGCTGCTTCTCTCACCGGGTACAATCCTGGAGTCAAGCATACTATGCTGTCTTTTGAAAAAGCAATCAACATATTAAGCTTGATCAGGAGGTCCCTTCCCAAAAGATTTGCTGGGGTATTCTTACAGTATAACAAGGTCTTAAAGTATAACCAGGAAGCAGATAATATTTGCTTACCTACATTCATATACAGATCCTCAGTGTAAGGAACTGACAGGACAGCCCCAGAAAATACCTGTGTGTCCATCGTTTTGCCTACAAGGGGAAAATCACCTTCTTTGATGCATGATTTTGTAGCCCCTGTATTGATCATAAATGAAAACATCTGCTCACCTACCTTTACTCCTATCCAAGGTTCCTCTTCCAGATCAGTAGTAACTGATGGAACTGGACACATCAGAGAACCCTGTGAGCTGTCCTAGTCCTGGTACATATGAGCACCAGGAGGCAAAAAAGGATTTCCTCCAAACAAACTTTCTCCGGTGTAGTGAGTGACTGTCCTGTGGGGTAGAGGGTTTTTATCCCAAGCCTGTACCAGAGCCTGGGCTAACACGGTTGGTGGGGGTGCATAGATCTGTGCCATTCCAGCTCCTGGGTTTTGATCAGCCTGTACGTGCTGCAATGGCACAGAGCTTGGAGCGTATGGCAAGGTTGGGGGATTCATTTGTGGGAGACCTGCATTGAAATATTGCAGCCAACTTTGACAGTCCCATGCCAATTGTCCCATTCTCCCAGACGCCCAACATTGCGCTCCATACTCTCCTTCCATCAGCCCATTAAACCGGGGCCCCATCACTCCAAACCCGCCAAATGACTCACCACCCTGTGAAAATCTACCCCAACTCCGTGGAAACCCTCTCATTGGTCTCAGTCCAGGTACGTACCCGTCCATCCATCCTTGTCCCATTCCAGTTTCCATTAATCCCTGCTGTCCTGATTGTCTCTGTGGTCCCTCTGTGAAGCTCATTATCATTGCTCCTTCTGTGCTTGCTCCATGTGTTCCTTCTCCTGCCGCCTTTTACAAAAATGCACAATGCAAGCTTGAATCTCCTACCAACTCTTG